>NC_047042.1:13182743-13490176 GCF_011762595.2 Tursiops truncatus
CACCTATCACAATGACTTAAACAAAACTTTTTGCATTAAGCTGGACAAGATAGTTCAATTAGTTATTCCAAACCAGTAATAACACATTTGTTATATTTAAAAATCAAGTTCTTCAATCAACTATTTTAACTATAAATTCTGGGCCCCATATTTTAAGCAGGACATTTGACAAACTAGGTATAATATAATGTGAAATCAAAAACTGTATGAAAAATGAGTTTTTTGACCCAGAGAAGAAAAGACAAAACAACTGTCTTGGGCTTCCCTGGTGGCGCAGTGGTTGAGAATCTGCCTGCTAAGGCAGGGGACACGGGTTCGAGCCCTGGTCTGGGAAGATCCCACATGCCGCGGAGCAACTGGGCCCGTGAGCCACAACTACTGAGCCTGCGCGTCTGGAGCCTGTGCTTCACAACAAGAGAGGCTGCGATAGTGAGAGGCCCGCGTGCCGCGATGAAGAGTGGCCCCCGCTTGCCACAACTAGAGAAAGCCCTCGCACAGAAACGAAGACCCAACACGGCCAAAAATAAATTAAAAAAAAAAAAAAAAGCAACTGTCTTTACATTTTGAAGAGGCAGCATACAGGTTTGCTCTGAACTATTCCAAAAAGTTAAACTTGAAGCAATTAGTAGCAGTTACGTGGAGGCAGATTTCTGTTTCAATATGAAGAATTCTAGCATTTCAAGCTATTCAATAAAAATTCCACCACGTTACATTTCTGTAATAGTCTGTAATATTTCTACACTTTGCAAAACACAAATCTTTTTTTCCCTTTAAAAAAAATCAGCTTTATTGAGATGTAATTTAAGTACAGCAAAATTCACCCATTTTAAGTGTACATAAAACACAAATTTTCATTTAATCCTTGGAATAATAAAACAAAACCAAGTATTTCGCTGTTACAGTTTAGGAAACTGAGTCTCCCAGGGTGTTGCTAAGACACTGGGCAAACCAGAAAGTCCCAAATCTAATGGAATAAGCTGTCTCAAAGTAACATCTTCCCACCTCTAGATGTATACAGGCACACAACCAAAAGGCTGGATGTCAGGAATGTTGGCCAAAATATTCTAAAGCTTCTTCCAAACCCAACCACTTAGAAACACTGGTGGTCAACATAGACACCAGGAAAAGATTCAGTAATGAATGGTCCTCTAGAATGCAAGCCTCATGAGGGCAAGGACCTTGTCTCTCTTCATTGCTACATTCCAGTCCTTAAAACAGTACCTGGCATATAATATGTGCTCAATAAATATTTGCTAAATACAAATAATCCCAAATGCACATACCACTGCTCTGAAATAAATATAAAATACACAGCACTGTCAGATAATAAAGGACCTCACTGAAGTATCCAGCAACTAAAAGGCCTGATAAACAAAAAATCCATTCCTAAAATTGCATCATACACTTAAAATTGCTATCTAAAGCACTGAAACTTTGACCTACTCCGTCAAAAACAAATTCATCTGCAAAAAATGCAAGCCTTTTGGCAAACCTATTTTAATTAAAGTAAAATATAAACTCGTACAAGACACAGAAGCTAGATATGGTGAAATGAGTTTTCAATGTTGATAGTCTTTGCTTAAGGCATCAACTAGCATTGAAAGTGTGCTTGAACCCTGTAAGAATGAAGAGATTTATACAGCTGGTTTGGTTTAAAGACAAACGCACACAAATCTCCACTCGCATCACATCTTTACACTTACTAGGCTGACGCTTCAAAGAGATCTAATTTTACTGGTACACATGTTGTATTGAGATTCAACATAACCGTGCTTAGAGGTACTCAGCAGCTGCTTGGCATTACTGAAAAGTAAAACCAATAGGAAAAAACAACGGATGCAAACAATTCGTAATACCCTAAACTATAAGGCCTAGAGTTTCTAGACATCTAAAAGAATTTAAGAACCTGTAATATCCTCAGAAGTTACTTTTAATTCATTTTGCTTAACAAATAAATATATATCAATGCACACACCATTTTTGGAGAACAGCATTATATAACAGGCAAGGTATTAACAGCTATATTAAAGAATTACTCCAATTTAACTAAAATATACCTTTCAAAGATATCTGAACAAAGATCCTGACACTTAAAGGTCTAGTTAACTTTAAAGTAAGTGTAAACAGTAATTTAAAGTGCTAGCAGATAGTGTGATAGTTTAAGAAACGTCCAGTACTAAGCCATTCACTCGGTGGCTACACTGGATTACACCAACTAGCTTATGTTTATATTACATTATTAGCAACTGGGTGTCACCACAAACCAACACAGAAACCACAATCTCATCATTTTTTTCTACTTTTTAAAATCATGCCTTTGGAAGATCAGGTAAAAAAAAAAAAAACTATTCCACACAAGAATACCATAAAATGAGTATCTTCCTTATCTTACGAATTAAGAACCGTAAGCTTTTTCACATATTTAAAGAATGAACTTGACAGAAAGGCTGCTTTTCCCACCGCTGTACTAATCATATGAAACATTTGCAACCCACATCTAACTCTGACATCAGCACCTGGCGCCGATTCTCCTTTACAAATGCTTACTCCCTAAGCTGCAATCCACTCCTAAGTCTCCAGCAACGAAACCTCTTCGGAGGGCTTTCAAAACTGTGACAAATCACCCTCCAGGCTGACCCAAAGCAACTGCGCTGGAAAAGCAAAGAGCAGTTTAGAGAAACCCGTTTAAATGGATTAACGCAACACCTTTAAAACGGTGAACCCTTCCTCAGAACCCTTCCCCGCCAGAGCGAGGAGAAACTCTGCCGGACCTGTTGCTTTGTCCCCTCCGAAGCCCCCACAAGGTGCTTGGGGCGCGCGAAAACGCCCCTCCCCACCGGAAGCCCCGTGCCAGGTGAGGTTTTCTCGCCTCGCCGGCCGACTGGAATGCTGCAGCGCCCCATAGCCTCTTGCCCTGCCTCCGGGGCTCTGGCCGGCCCAGCCCGAGACAGACCCCGGGACGCCGGACTCACCTGATCACAGGGCTGTAGGGGCTCCGGGAGCGGCGCCAGCTGCTGCTGCTGTACGGGCTGGGGGACACGTCGCCGCCCCGCTCGTAGGAGCTGTGGCGGCTGTAGCTGGGGGAGCGGCGGCGGCTGTAGGGGCTCGGGGAGCGGGCCAGACGCCGCGAGTAGGGGCTGCTGCCGCCTCCCGCCGGGCTGGGGGACTTGCGGCTCCGCAGGCTCTGCGAAGCCCTGTGGGACACCGGGCTGTCGTCCCGGCCTCCCAGCGGGCTCAGGGACCGCTGCCGCCTCCTGTAGGCCTTGGGCTCGGTCTTGTCCTCCCGGTAGGCCTTGGGCGGCTCCTTGTAGGCCGACGGCGGCTCCTTGGACGACTTAGTCCGGCTCCGGTGGGCCTTCAGGTCTCGGTCCTTGCGGCTGCTACTGCTGCTGGACGTGGCCGAGGCGCTTTTCCGGCGGCCGCCGCTGCTGCTGCTGCTGCCGCTTTTGGCGGCCTCCACCCGCTCCTCGCCGCCGTGCCCGTGGCGGCTGCGGGACTTGGAGGCCTCGCCGCCGCCGCCGCCGCCGCGCTGCCCGTCCCGCCGCCGGTGCTCGCGGTGGCGGTCCTTGCTGCGGCCGCTGCTGCTGCGGCGGTCCCGGCGGGGCCTGCGCTCCGACCCCTCCCCGCGCCGCTGGGTGCCGGAGGAGGAGGCCGGACTCCCGCCGCTGCCCCCCGTTCCCCCGGCAGCCGTCGCCGCCGTTGCCGCGCTGACCCCCCCCAGCAGCAGCCCCTGCTCGGACTGGGAGCTTACATCCTCGTACTCCACCAGCGGGGTCACACCCCCGCCGCTACTAGCACCGCCACCGCCGTCCTGCTGCGGCTGGGGCAGCGAGAAGACCCGACGCTTCTCCGCCTCCTGCCCGGCGCGGGGCCCGCGGCGCCGCTTCTGCCGCCCTCCTGCGCGCCTCTTGCCTCTCGCCAGCCGCTTGACCTCCAGAGGGGGGCCCGGGCTGAAGCAAGAGGAGGAGGCCGCGGCGGCGGCGGCTGCGGCGGCGGCCGTGCCGGGAGCAGCCAGGAAGAGCAGAGGCGGCGGGGGCGGCGGCGGTTGCAGGAGCTGCGGCTGCAGGAGCGGCAACAGCAGCGGCGGCTGCTGAGGGGACAGGAATCGCCTCCGCTTGCGGCGTTCCTCCAACTTCTTCTCCGCCCAGCTCAAGCCCCCGCCTCCCCCCAGCGCCGTGTCCGAGCTGCTCGGCATCGCCTAGAGCCCGCCGCAGAGCGCGGCGCGGGTGCGGCCTCCTCCCGGGTCAGATCCTGGCCATCTCCCCCGCCGGAAACGGGAACGGCGGCGGCGGTGGCGGAGGGACACCGAGCACCAGGGCCGGCCGGGAGACGCGCCACGATAATCCGGGTCGGGACTCGGGTCCCTGGGTTCCAGATCACAGTGGGGTACGCAGCGGCCTCCGGGCCCGAGGGAAGCAGGGAATCCGGGCGGAGGAGCTCCCGATCGTGCTCGTCTTCCTAGCCTCGGCAGCAAAAACACCAGATGCGCCGGGCGCTGACCTGCGGGGGAGTCCGGAGTCCTCCAAGTGCCCCCGGGGGTGGGGGAGAGCGACCTCGGCCGCGCTCTCGGCTCGGGCAGCGCAACGCGGAAGTACCACCTTCGTCTCCGCTTCACTCCATCGGGCCCTGACGTTGGGTGCGAGTTCAGGGGAGGGGAGTGGGCGAGACAACAACACGCCTCCGCCGCCTCCTTCTCCTCGTCGACGTTGTCCTCCTGTGGTGGCGGCGACACACGGCGGGCGCCTCAGAAGTGGCCTGGGCCTGACAACAACTCCCGGCCTAAGGCCTCGCGCACTCTGCGGCCCGCAGGGACGGGCGGCGGGGCGGGGCGAGGCGGGGGCGACCGGGCTGCGGCTCACGGTTGGGGCAGCGAGTGTGCGGGGCTGGGCGGGGGGCTGTTTCCGGGGAGATGGGGGCGGGGGGGGCGTTTCTGAGTCTGTGGGGGTGGGTATGGGCCCTGACTTTCTTCTTCCTTCGGCGCGGCGAGCAGAGGTGGCGGTGCTGCCCCTTTCCTCCGCTCCCCCCCCCGCCTCCACGAGGAGGCTCCTGGTGTGCGCGGCTGGCCCGGCTCGCTCCTCCCCTTCCCTCTCCGCTCCTCGTCAGGAGGAGGGAGGGAGATGGGACTTGCTGGTTGGGCCCTAACCTCCACAACCCCTCCTTCTAGCCTCCCTCTTTCGGCCTTTCCCCTCTTCGGCCCTGACGCAAGGCCGGGGGCGCGCACGCACGTCGCGCTCCGAGAAAGCCCAAGGTGAGTGGTGTCAGGGGCAAAGGAGGCGGGAACAAAGTTGCCGCGCACGGGCGTGCTCGCTCCCGCCAAGCGACGGGCGTCTGGCCCGGAAGTGAGGGAACGTAGAGACGGCTCCACTTCCGATGGGGGTGGGACTCTGTGAAGAAGAGTTAAAGAAAGGAGAGGGTTCGTGCGCCGCCCACTGCTGTCGCTGGAGAGTCTCGGGGTGATGGAGCGCCGGTCGTGCCTGTTGCTTGCCTCCAGCGCGCAGCACCGGCTCTGGATCTTCGCAGGCGCCGCACGGCGAGAGCAAGAATCTGGAGACTCAGGAATAATGCCATTAATGGCCTTCTGGGCTGGATAATCACCCCGTCGTCTCCTCTCAGCCAAGCCCGGACGGAGGTTGGAACAGCTGCGGAAGAGGGAGAGGGCACCCTGCAAAAGAGGGCGGAGATGGCGTTAGCTTAAACTATCTCTTGTACACCCAAGTTCCAGGCCCCATCTTGACCTAAAAACACAGTTGGAAATCCCAGTCTGGCGCTTGCATTAACACTGAAGTTTAAAAAAAAAAGTTAATACGAGGAATAATGAAACGTCGAAAGGAACTCCGGGAAACCCCAAAATTTTTACCGGCGGCCTTGAAGTCAAAACATCTCGCTCAAATGAGAGCTGCCCTCTTGGCACTTGACCCTCTTTCACCTTAACTATCCAAACCTGTGGGGCTGCAAAGCGTAACCATTCGGTGACCTCACGTCTCATTTCTTGCATTACCAGGTTAGCCTTAACTTAAATGGCTTATTGGTTTGGGTTTGTTTTTTTTTTTAATTTTAATTGTATTATAGTTGACTTACAATGTTGTGTTTCAGGTGTACGCGAAGTGAATCAGTTATACATACGCATATACCCACTCTTTTTTAGATTCCTTTCCCATATAGGCCATTACAGAGTATTGAGTAGAGTTCCCTGTGCTACACAGCAGGTCCTTATTAGTGGCTTGTGGTAGTTTAATATGGTTGCAAAGAGAAGCTGAGCAGTGCATTCAATGGCTACATGTAGTCACCCGTTTTCAAGTTTATTTGTTCAGTGCATCGGTTGGTTCTTAGTTCTTAAACACTTGGTACCCATCCATCATTCATGCCTTAATAATTTTAATACACTAACACTGTATCTCAGGCTGGACTCACCTAAGCAGAAATCAGGCTTCACTGAAAGAGTACAAAGGGTGTTTGCTGAAGAATAAAGGAGGAGGCAAAGGAGTAGGTAATCTTGAAGGCAGTTCATTTCCCAGGAGGATAGGCCCCGGGTGGGCCACACAGTGGGACCTACCACGCAGCCAGAAGGATGTGGTAAATGCACTGGGAAACTGAATAGAAAAGTAAGGGACAAGGTGCCTAAAAACGTTTCTCCTTGGCAGTATTGCTGCCTGAAGTTCCTACAACCTAAACCAGTTAGCGAGAGGCTTTTTCCAAAAAATTACGATCAACCTGCCCCATCATCCTACTTTGAAAAGCCTAGAGTAACAGAACAAGGAGAGCAAAATGGATTTATCTAGCAGTTCGTCACATACGACCAACTCCAGGTAAGAATATCATCTTCTGTCCTATACTTGCAAAGAAAACATGTTCCAAAGTAAATGGGTAGCTTCCAGTCCAGGTTGCAAACAGAAAACATATACTAAAATATTTTTAGTGGGGTTCTGCCACCCCATATGTTTCTGCAAAGAGTCTGGGGGGGGGGGTGAGATGGGGAAAAGGGGCAGAAGCGAAGCATTCTGAACTCCCCAAAGATACCTGCCCCCCATGCATTGAAATACTAATGATTAACAGGGTTCAAACTCCAAAAAATGAGAAAGACCTTTAAATTAGAAGCCATCTGTTTCTATAAGCTTGTCTACTTATCTTCGTGTAAAGAGACTTGAAGTTGCCACTTGGGACTGTGTTTTAGTATTTTACTGTTTGTGTGTTATGACATACTGTCTACTGGTTTAAGAGAGAGAGAAGGAGGTGGTAAGTTTTTTGCTTTCTTTGTTTATGTAATGGGTCATAACATACCTAATCAGCTGTTCTTAAAGTGTGGGCTGAGACTAACGCTTTTTCAATGAATCATGCAATCAAAGCTATTTTCATAGTAAGACATGATTTGTCTTTATCATTCTTATTTTTTCACAAATGCACTATGGAGTTTTCCAGAGGCAACATGACATGTGATGACATCATTGTTCTGATGGCTAATGGAATGTGTGCTTGTGTGTTCATATGTTTTCTAGAATGTTCTAAGGTATTAAGTTTCTGAAATGTGTAAACATTTGGAATATCTGCCTAAGTCAGTGACCCGATACTTTCCAACTGACTAATGGATGATGTTACAAAATCATGAGTAAAAGATTCATTCAAAGTGCAGGACAGACTGATGTGTTTTAATGTAACCATACAAAAAGTTCATAGATCTGTTCTCAGATTCCACTTTATAACTAACCTTTTAAGAAGCTACTGTGGGGACTTTCCTGGTGGTGCAGTGGTTAAGAATCCGCCTGCCAATGCAGGGGACACGGGTTCGAGCCCTGCTCCGGGAAGATCCCGCATGCCGCGGAGCAGCTAAGCCCGTGTGCCACAACTACTGAAGCCCGTGCTCCTTAACGAGAAGCCACCGCAATGAGAAGCTGGCGCATCACAGTGAAGAGGAGCCCCACGCCGCAGCTAGACAAAGCCCGCACGCAGCAACGAAGACCCAATGCAGCCAAAAATAAATAAATAAATAAATTAAGAAACTACTGTGGAGTTTTGGTGTAGTATCAAAGAATAACCACAGTTGTCTGGAAAAGCTATTAAAATACTCCCTCGCTTTTCCAACAACATGTCTTTTTCATACATTTCCACCAAAATAACATATTGCAACAAATTGCATTAAAAGGCTGATACGAGAATCAGTTTCAGTCCTACTAAACCAGTCGAAAGGAGATCTATAGAAAGGTAAAAACATTAATCCTCTAATATTTTTGTTTTGTAAAGATAGTTTCTTGCATTTAAATGTGTTAGTTGTGTTACTATATGATGAAGTTATTGTTATTTTGAATGACTTTTTTTTTCTTTTTGGTGCCATGCTGCACAGCTTGCAGGATCCTAGCTTGCAGACCAGGGATCGAACCCAGGCCCTCAGCAGTGAAACTGCAGAGTCCTAACCACTGGACCGCCAGGGAATTCCCTAAATGAATATTTTTAAATTGTCTCCATTTTTATTTCTAATATCAACAGATATAACTCATATAAACAAAAACTCTTTTATGGTCCTCAGAAATTTTTTTAAGTGTAAAAGGATCTTCAGACCAAAACCTTTGAGAAATGCCATACAAAATCATTAAAATTCCACTGCTTCTGTTCATGCTTCTAGTGGTACAGACAGTTCACAGATAGATCATGCACTACCATTCCAGAATCTTCCTTATAACTAGGAGTTTCTGTAGTGTCTTTCAACATTGCTTCTCCTTTAGAGAAATTGGTTGTTTGAGTTTTTATTAGGTTTTCTCAGTCTCGAAAAAGTTTAAGCTCTCCTTACTTCAGCCCACTATTCTTTATCATAAGGAAGAATATCAAGCATGTTATTGTTAAAAGAGAGAAAAGCAAAGCCAAAACAATGGAACTTTTCAATTTAATTATAAAAACAAGTAGTGGCCAGTATTTATGTGCACTTACTATGTGTCAGGCTCTGTGCTAAGTGCTTTATGTTTATCTTCTCATTTAATCCTCTCAACAGTGCCTAAAAATAGGGTGACCATAGTCCTCAGTTTGCCTGCGGTGGTCCTGGTTTATGCCATTTGTTCAAGTATAATTATTAATAATATCCCCCTGCCAGCACATAAGTTTCCCAGTTTGGACATAAATTATCTGATCACCCTCCCTGTAAAAATTACTATCCACAGTTTACAAATTAGGAAACTGAGGCACAGAGAGATTGAGTGTCTTGCCCAAAGTACACTGCTAGTAAATGTGGGTGTGGGATCCTAACCCAGGTCTGTCTAGCTTTGTAGTTCAGGCTTTTAAAGAATTACAAACTGTTTCACAGTGATATCAATGCTCCTGAGATTTATGTTGACCCCAACTGTAGTAATATATTCCAGAATAAAAGAAAGTAGAACACAGAAATTTAAGGTAAAATTTTAAATTCAGTTTCAGTTGTAAAACACTGATGTGATAGATGTGCTGTTCCGACACTCATCTTTTACACAGTTCAGAGGCGCACACTTGCTATCAACAGTTTGCAGAAAACCAATGCTGCTTCTGTGTTGGGGCTTGCGGGGGAGTGCAGTTCTTGCTGGTTCAGTAAAGCTGAAGGATGCCTATTTATAAAACAGGAAAGGTGGACCAAACTGTTAGAGGCCTTCCTAATAGGGATTCTCCCTGATTATAAGTAACAATGCAAGTTTCATTGGGTGTATAAATGTGCCTAGCTTAAAACTACATCTCCCAGCAGTCTCTGCAGATGAAGGACCTGACCATGCTATGCAGTCCTGGCCAACGAAATGTAAGTAGAAGCTGTTGGATGAGGCTTCTGGGAATGCTTTCTTAAAATGGAAGGCCAATTTAGCTGACCTTGCCTTTTACTTTTCTTTACATCTGGAACTCAAATGCAATACTGGAGTTTGAGCAGCCATCTTGTGACTACAAAGGAACAAGCACATGTTAAGGATGGCTAGGTGAAGGGAAGAGAGAAGGACCTGGCTCTCTGAGGACATTGTGGATCTACCAAATCAACCCTGGACTGAAAAAGACATGAAACTGGTAATATGTTTAAGCCACTGTTTTTTTCCATTTTTATTATAGATAAACTAAATTCCTAACTATTGCAGTGTGACCCCATGCTCCCATCCCACTTCAGTGGTGGATATCATTAATGAGAGCATTCTTTCCTGCTCATCCTAAATATAGCCTCAGAATCTGTCTCAACATAAGTGTCTAAAACCCACACTGCAGCAGATCAGCCACATTGTCCAGCAGCTCAGGCTTGAGAAGGACATGGTTCAGGTATGGTGCTGCAACTGTCACCAGAAGGGCAAACAATCACGCAAGTGAATATTCGCACTGAGATGATTTTGAGGCTATTGGGCAGTCTCCTTTCTCAGGGGAATCAGTACCCTCTTCTCTGGCCCCAGGGCCCTATTTTGTCACCCCAGGCTGTAGTGACGCTTACTTCACTACGCTGTACTCCTCAGTCTCTTTCCATGAGAGTGAAGCCTTTCCCTCTGTGTCTGTCACCACTCTGGGCTTTCCCATGCCTTCAAACCGAGGAATGGGGGCCAAAGGAAAGGGAAGAGCTAGGGGAAAACCTTGGGGTTTCTACCAGGGCTTTGGGGACTAAGTTCTTTATTCACTAAGAAAAGAATTGGCAGCTGAGAAGGTGTGGGGACAGGGAGTTTGGAGGAGGTGGTTGGAGGGAAGGTGAAGTTCAGGGTTGCTCCTGATTATAATCCCCATGTCATTCATCACTTTGTTCTTAAATAAAGAAGCCTGGGACATAGACACACAGAGCAATATATTCCAGAATAAAAGAAAATATGACACAAAATTTGCAATGAAAACTTAAGATCAGTTTCACTAGTAAAACTGAAGCGATGTGTCACTCCCATGCTCATTTTTCACACAGTTTCAGAAGCCTACTACCTCTGAGTCAGAAATGATACCAGTAATGAAATTATTTTTCAGGCTTGTCCTGGAGCAATTTTTGTCATTATTTGGGGAATTGCTTGGTCCAAAAACTCAGGGTTCACACCCTGGCACAAAACTACGTGTCTTAGTTATGTTATATTGTTATGCCTTGTTATAGAGACAAATCAATACATTGAATTATGTCAGGAATTACAGGGTATGTAATTTATTGGAATCAATATTGTGTTAATGTCTAATCTCATAAGAATATTTATGTACTCTTAGGAGATAGTTATTCAGGAATATTTGGAAGTTCGACTGCAGATTACACACCATTGTAAAGCAATTATACTCCAATAAAGGTGTTAAAAACAAACAAAAAAGAAATAGACCTAAAAATGCTGAAATGATAGAATTAGTGCACCAAGACTTTAAAAACAATTATTTAAAAAAGTTTAAGGACTTAAAGGCAAGTGTGAAAATACTTAGGAAAGAAATGGATATAAGATAGAAATAAATAAAAAACTTTTCAAGCTGAAAAAAAAAGAATACTTTAAATTTCTAATTACATCAACTAACAAATTTGATGGAGAAGGGATAAACAAGCAAACAATTCATTTATGTTGTGTTAAAAGTTCTCATTAATAAGGTCATTATAGCCTTAAAATACACTATTGGAGATATAGGTCAAAGGAAATAATTTCTACCAGAACTTTTTAACTGACAATGTGAATCTTATTTTGTGTTCAGAGCATTGCAATAAAATTATTAGAATCAGCATTTAATAATTGATTCACCCTTATATTTATGGTCAGATGATTTTTAACAAGGGTGCCAAGACAATTTGATGGGGAAGAATTGTCTATTCAGCAGATGGTTATGGTGAAGGAGATTGTTGTTGATAGGTGTAAACAACAACTGCTCAGGCCCCTCCTCATTTCCATTTTCCCCATTATCACAATATAAATAATAGCAAAGAAAAAAAAATGGTGCTAGGCCAACTCGACAGCCACATGCAAAAGAGTGAAGTTGGACCCCAACCTCATACAATATACAAAAATTAGCTCAAAATGGATCAGAGGCCTAATATAAGAGCTAAAACTATAAAACTCTGAGAAGTTAAATATAGGAATAAATATTTGCAACCTTGGGTTACACAAAACCTTCTCAGATGAGACACCAAAAGCACAAATGACAAAAGGAAAAATGATAAATTAGACTTATCAAAACTAAAAAGCTTGTGCTGCTTCAAATGACACCATCAAGAAAATGAAAAAGACAGTGCATAAATCTTTACAAATTATGTGGTAAGGGATTTGCACATAGAATATATAAAGAACTCCCACAACTCCACAATGGAAGGATAAATAACCCAATTTTAAAATGGTTAAAAGATCTGAATAGACATTTCTCCAAAGAAGGCATACAAATGGCCAGAAAGGAAAGATGCTCAGTATTATTAGCCATTAGGGAAATTCAGATAAAAACCACAATGAGATACCACTTTACACACCAGGATGGCTATAGTCAATAGACAGGTTTTGTCAGAGATGCAGAGAAAATGGAACCCTCATACCTCGCTGGTGGGAATGTAAACGTGATACAACCACTTTGGAAAACAGTTTGGCGGTTCCTCAAAATGTTAGACGCGGAATTACACTATGACCCAGCAAATTCAATCCTAGCTATGTACCCTCAAGATATGTAACCATATCTCCCATGAAAAAACTTGTACACAAATGTTAACAGCATAATTCATAATAGCCCAAAAGTGGAAACAACCCAAATGTCCATTAGCAGATGAATGGATAAACAAAATGTGACACATCCTTACAATATAGTATTTTTTTTCAGCAATAAAAAGGAATGAATTTCTGATACATGCTATTGCATGGAGGACCTTTGAAAATATTATGCTAAGGGAAATAAGCCTTAGTTTCTGTCTTTTAATCATCCCCTAAGGTACAAAGTATACAGTATTATTCCCATTTAATAGTTGAGGAAAGTAAAGCTCAAGGAGATTGAGTTGTCTACAGCCACATAAACAATAATGTGAAACTTGAATTTTCAACCCCAAAACATACCCTAAACACAAATAAAAACACTTTTTAAAAAGTGTTTCTTGATCTATATCCACACAATCCCTTCCTTTTCCTTTATCATGTCCTTAGTGATCACATAAATGCTATCCATCTTTCCTTTTCCCTTTCTGTATTGGTGCCTGGCCTTCTTCCCAGTGTCCTGGGCATAGCTAAAAATTTCCAATGGAAATCAAGGGGTTTTAGAGCTGGAAAGAATCTTTAAATTTTAAGTTCACCCCCCCAAGTCACTTTATTGATGGAAACTGAGATTTACACAAATCAAATGTCCTGTCTAAGGTCCCAAAGCTATTTTGTAGAAGAAGCCTTGTTTATTTTGTCTCCCATCCAGTACTCTTTACATTTGACTCATGGTTTTCAAACTCGCTGGTGGTACTCAAAGACATTCCAAGGGGTACATAGGCTGGGAAAGTTTTGAGGAAATCCATTTTCGAATGATCAATTTCCATACTTCTAAAATTGATCTGCCTGAGAATGTTCTTGTGGTCAAGGTATCTTGCTGGTTCTCTCTCCCACTTTATAAAACAAAGACGGAACTCTCATTCTCTAATCTTAATGGCACATTGCCCAAAAGTGTAAGAACAAAGACAAACCAAGGCACAACTGAAACACTGTGTCTGGGAAAGACTTGTTTAATCAAGACAACCTGTCTCATTGTAGCAATAAGTAATATTCCTCTCTGAACACATAGAATAGCTTTAATTTTTTTTTTTTTTTTTGCCGGGCACCATGTGGCTGGTGGGATCTCAGTTCCTCCACCAAGTATCGAATCCCAGGCCACAGCAGTGGAACCCCAAAATCCTAACTACTAGGCCACCAGGGAACTCCTTTAACTTTACTAATATTTAAAAATGATTAATCAAAACAAATATATTTGCTGTTTTAATCAATTGTATATTACTGATAATTGAAATTATGACTCAATCTAGAAGAAAAATTTTAACACTCATCAGTTTTCACTTACATACTTTTTTTTCTTATGGCAGGATGTATAATAAGGTGATCAGTAAAAGACTTTAAAGCAAAAAAAGTATGTTAGTATATTACATTAGGATAAAATTATGTGAGAGAAGTGGAATGGAAAAGAGAACAATGTAAAATTCTGGCTGTTGAAGGTTAGGTATGGTTTTTCCAAAAGAATGATAGTCGGTATCAAACAGCCATCGTTTGAGTCTTTTGGATACACACAGGAGTGATATAAGAATCCTAAATGTCAACATAAAAAGGTGCAAAGGTATATATAGGCTTTTCAAATCATTTTAGGAATTATAAGCAAAAAAACCTGAAGGCCACTGTCATAGGTAATCCTTTGTAGAATATTGATAACTCATCATAAGTCCATTGCCATTATAGAAAAAAATTCTCAACAAACCTGTCTGCTAATTTTTAACTCAATATTATCATTTCCACACATAGAGGAAAGCACATTATCATTGTTCTTAAAAAATATATATTTTTAAAGGCATGAAATAGAGATTTTTGTTCCCACTCCTAAACTTTGCAACCTTTTATTTTCTTGCACAATTTCTCCAGGCACCCAGGCACCCAGGCACCAGGCTCATGTATACTGAGGCTTCTGCTTAAAACTCTACAGTTGCTCCCAACTGCTTCTAGGAGAAAGTGCTAACACCAGCAGGGGGCTCACATCACTCTGCATGATCCGAGTCCCACTCATGGCTCCAGACTGCCCTTTCTCTGCTCAAACTCTGCACTTCAGTCATCTGGAACTTCTTTTTAGTTCTTTGAAGGTCCTGTTCGTCTCTCAACGCTGGGCCTTCACACGGGCTGCTCCCTCTGTGTGGAATACTCAACCCACCTCCTACCTCCCAACTAGGTGTAATTTTTACATATTCGAATGTCAGGTTTAGGTACCACTTGAAGCTTTCTCTGACCACCCCCACCACTACCATCACTAAGGTTGGATTAAATGTTCCTCTTTTGTGTTCCTGATGAATAATGTCCTTCCCCATCAAGGATGTACTGCAGTCTTCTCTTTCCTTGTCTGTTTCCTCCAATAGACTGTAGGTTGCAACACGACAGAAACAGTGTCTACTCACCATCATATTAAGCCTCCCCCAATGTACGGTACCTGGTAGTTTCTGAATGACTAATGGGAGAATTAATGAATGGATTGATTTTGCTGATTCATCAATTAAAAGACTTCTGTTGAAAGTAACAGCTACTTTAACAATCTTAAAGGAATTTATTGGAAGGATATAAAGGGCTCATGAATTGACAGGAAGTTGTAATACCAGGCTGGAAAAATAGGTAAAGACCCAGGTAACTCGAGCAGCCAAGAAGCTGGAAAATGTTAGCAGGAATAGCCCAATAGCCTGGGAAGGACACAGTTACCTTTGTTGCAGGGCACTGCTGATGTCTCTTTGGGATTCCACCTCAACTGCCCTTGGAGATAATCTCCCCACCGCTGGGAATTAAATTTCATTGCCCCAAGGAAACCATAAACAAGACAAAAAGACAGCCCTCAGAATGGGAGAAAATATTTGCAAATGAAGCAACTGACAAAGGATTAATCTCCAGAATTTACAAGCAGCTCAGTATCAAAAAAACAACCCAATCCAAAAATGGGCAGAAGACCTAGACATTTCTCCAAAGAAGGTATACAGGTTGCCAACAAACACATGAAAGGATGCTCAACATCACTAATTATTAGAGAAATGCAAATCAAAACTACAATGAGGTATCACCTGACACCAGTCAGAATGGCCATCATCAAAAAATCTACAAACAGTAAATGCTGGAGAGGATGTAGAGAAAAGGAACCCTCTTGCACTGTTGGTGGGAATGTAAATTGATACAGCCACTATGGAGAACAGTATGGAGGTTCCTTAAAAAACTAAAAATAGAACTACCATATGACCCAGCAATCCCACTACTGGGCATATACCCTGAGAAAACCATAATTCAAAAAGAGTCATATACCACAATGTTCATTGCAGCTCTATTTACAATAGCCAAGGTATGGAAGCAACCTCTGTCCATTGACAGATGAATGGATAAAGATGTGGCACATATATACAGTGGAGTATTACTCAGCCATAAAAAGAAACGAAATTGAGTTATTTGTAGTGAGGTAGATGGACCTAAAGTCTGTCATACAGAGTGAAGTAAGTCAGAAGAAAAAAAATACCGTATGCCAACGCATATATATGGAATCTTAAAAAAAAAAAAGGTTCTGAAGAACTTAGGGGCAGGACAGGAATAAAGACAGATGTAGAGAGTGGACTTGAGGACGTGGGGGGAAGGGTAAGCTGGGAAGAAGTGAGAGAGTGGCATGGACATATATACACTACCAAATGTAAAGTAGATAGCTAGTGGGAAGCAGCCGCGTAGCACAGGGAGATCAGCTCGGTGCTTTGTGACCACCTAGAGGGGTGGGATAGGGAGGGTGGGATGGAGACGCAAGAGGGAAGGGGATATGGGGATATATGTATACGTATAGCTGATTCACTTTGTTATAAAGCGGAAACTAACACACCATTGTAAAGCAATTATACTCCAATAAAGATGTTAAAAAAAATTTCATTGCCCCTTTGTGTCTCTTGGTCAAGATTTAAATTTCTGGAAAAGTGATCATTGGCTAAAGATCATGTGCCGTGCCCAGGCTGCTAGAGGTGAGGGACATCAGGATAGGGCCTCTCACGCTTTCAGACTGGGAAGGAGGGTATGCCTTTCACCAAGACTGTGGAGGAATTCCTCGAACAGGAAGAAGGGTTGGATACAGTGCAGCTAAGAAAGTACAGCTGTCTGCTACAGCTGTCTAGAACTAGAGCAAAATATGTGTTCCCACACAGAACAGTTTGTTTTGGTGCCATGTGTGTATTTAGGGCCTCTAGAATGGCTTAAAAAATAATAAAAACACATGAATTGAGTGTGATGTTTTTAGAGAAACATAATCTTCATTCTGTAGTCAAATGGAATATTCAGTAATTCAGATATGGTTATGCTAGAAGTTTTACTTAATGAAGTGCTCAGTTAAGGACAGAAAGAGAAATTACAAAGTAGACATTTAAAACATCAAATGAAAAGAACTTAAAATACTTCTAGTTACATTACACAGAAGTTATGTAGGACTCCAATCTCAATTATAGCACACAATTCTACCTTCCTGTGGAAATAGCCATCAAACTAGAAATCCAAAAGACTGAAAATCACTCAACAAATTTGTAAATGTCTGTATGAGTTTTGAGGAGACCTTGTGGTAATTAATGTTTATTGAAAACCCAATAGGAATTTGGAGTCATATAAACAAGGTGAAGGGTTTTTCTTACTTGTGGAAGAAATGAGCCATCTAAGAAAAAAAGTCCAGTGTAAACTTGAAGAACCAGGGGTGAAAAAGTATGCATCCGCGCAAAACCCTGCACATCAATGTTTATAGCAGCTTTATTCATAATTCTCAAAATTTGGAAGCAACCAAAATAGTCTTCAATAAGTGATTGGATAAACAGACTGGTACATTCAGACAATGGAATATTACTCGGCAATAAAAAGAAGTGAGTTACCAAATCACAGAAAAACATGAGGAAAATTAGGTACATTTTGCGAAGTGAAAGAAGCCAGTTCGAAAAGGCTACATACTTATGATTTCAACTATGTGACATTCTGGAAGAGGCAAAACTAGAAATACTAAAAAGATATGGGTTCAGGGGCAAGGGCGGGATTAATAGATGGAGCAAAAGATACTTTTAAAGAAGTGAAATTTGTTTTGCATGATATTGTAAAGGTGGATACATGTCATTATACATTTGTCAAAATCCATAGGATGTACAACACAAAGAATAAACCCTAATATAAACTTTAGTTGGATTTTAGTTAATAAAAATGTATCAGTATTGGCTCATTAATTGTAACAAATGTCCTGTGCTAATGCAAGATGTTAATAGAAGAAACGGAGTGGGGTGTATACAGGAACTTCCAGCTCAATTTTTAATACAACGGCTTTTTATAAAAAAAGTATATTAATTTTTTTTAAAGAGAGAATCATGTATCAATACAATTGTAATTTTTAAATAGTATATACTTCTTAGTTACCTTTATCGTAGTATCCATCACACTAATAATGACTGGCATTTTCTTCACAAGTAGCAGGTAAAACGCTCGCTGAGGAATAAAATGAAGTAGATGGACATAAATACACAAGTAAGCATTTACTGACTGTGTATTAGTCAGCCTCCAAGATGATCCCCAGTGATCCTCATTTCCTTTTTATTGTTGCTTTAAGCCACTAAATTTTGTGGTATTTGTTATGCAGTAATAGACAACGAATACACTTTCAACTGGGATTAAATCAATGGATGCACATCAAGAAGTAAAAATCTTGAGAACAAATTAACAATTTTGGATTTGCAGAACTTTGGAGCGGTTCTGGACTCGGGTATAGGAAGTATTACAGAAGGAAAGAAAGAGAATTGGGGCAGAATCCGAATGATTTCAAGGTCTATAGGGAGCAAACCAACCCCACCCGTTCCGTGAAACATAGAATTGTTGGCAGTCAGGCGGTTACACCTGGGTGGGCAGTGGTGGAGGTTAGGGAGGGCAGGAGAATTCCTTTGTAAAGAACTGCCTAGAGAGAACTGGGGGTGCTAGGAAGGACTTGGTATAGCGGAGAAGATCTCTCCACTCTGGCATGAGAGAAGCTTCCTGCATAAAGGGCAGCCCTTGACCTATATAGTCTCGATAAAGGCCTATGAATTGCGAATCTCTTCTCTGCACGAATCATCCAGTCAGTCTTGCCATTGCTTCCTTTTTTTAAAAAAATGCAACTTAATTGATGTATAATTCATGTATAATATAGTGAAAAATATATAAGTCATATAAACACCACACAAAGTAAAACAAAAAAGTTTTTCACAAAAACAAAAAGTTTCCTCCTACCTCTTTGAAATCAATCCCTACCACCACTAGTCCCAGGCAACTAACTATAGATTAATTTTCATGTTCTAGAATTTCTGATGAAATGAATCATAGAGTATGTGGTTCTGGTTCTCTTGCTTAGCATAAAGTTTTTGAGATTCATCTAGTTGTAGTCTGTATCAGTAATTCAGTTCATTTTCTTGCTGAGTAGTACTCCATTTTATGGATATACCACATGGTTTATCCATTCACCTCTGGTTGGACATTCAGGTTGTTTCCAGTTCGGGACTATTATGAATAAGACTGCTATGAAGTTCATGTATCCACCACTGGAGTATCATATAAAATAGTTTTGCTGCCCTAAAAATATCCCGTGTGCTTCTCCTACTTAACCATTTCTCACTCCCCTCAGACCTCTGGCAATTGCTGATCTTTTGAACATTGCTACAGTTTTACTTTTCCAGAATGTAATTGTACTTGTACAGTATTTAGTCTTTTCAGACAGGCATCTTTCACTTAACAATGTGTATTTAAGATTCATCCTCGTCTTTTTGTGGTTTGATAGCTCTTTTCTTTTTATCACTGAAAAATATTCCACTGTACAGATATACTACCATTTGGTTATCTGTTCACCTATTGAAGGATGTCTTGGTTGTTCTGAGTTTTGTGTGATTATGAACAAAGCTGACGATATAACCATTTGTATGCAGGTTTCTGGGTAGACATAAAATTTCAGATCAGTTGGGTAAATACTTAGGAGTGCAACTGCTGAATCATATGGTAAGATTATGTTTAGACTATTTTTAACTTTGTAAGAAGCTGCCAAATTGTACCATTTTCCATTCCCATCAGTAGTGAATGAGAGTTCCTGTTCTCTACATCCTCACCAGCAACAGGTGTTGGCAACTTTTTCTGGATTTTCGTAATTCTAATAGGTATGTAGTAGTATCTCGTTGTTTTAATTTGAAGTTCCCTAATGACACATGCTATATATTTTTTAACTTTTTATTTATTTTATTTATTTATTTTTGGCTGTGTTCGGTCTTTGTTGCCGCACGTGGGCTTTCTCTAGTTGTGGCAAGCGGGGGCTACTCTTCATTTTGGTGCACAGGCTTCTCACTGCTCTAGGCACGTGGGCTTCAGTAGTTGCAGCACGTGGGCTCAGTAGTTGTGGCTCACGGGCTCTAGAGCGCAGGCTCAGTAGTTGTGGGGCACGGGCTTAGTTGCTCTGCGGCATGTGGGATCTTCCCAGACCAGGGCTCGAACCTGTGTCCCCCGCACTGGCAGGTGGATTCTTAATCACTCCACCACCAGGGAAGCCCCAAATGCTATATTTTTTAAATATACAGATTATCCAGATAATTAGACTCTTCTCATATATCTTTTGACTACTAGTTTCTAATTTAATTCCATTATGGTCAAAGAACATGCTCGCTATGATTTCTATATGTATAAATTTATCAAAACTTGTTTTATGGTTCAATATATGGCCTATTTTAGTGATTATTTTATAGTCACTTAAAAAATGTGTACTCTTCTGTTGTTGAGGGTAGTGTTCTATAAGGGTCAACAGGATAATTTGGCTTATAGGTGTTCTATATTCTCACAGATTGCTGCTTAATCTGTCATTTACTGAGCTGAGTGAAATCTGCAATTGTGGATTTTTCACTTCTTTAATTCTATCAATTTTTGCTTCATGTATTTTGAAATGCTGTTATTAGGTGCATACACATTGAGAAATTATATCTGCCTGATGAATTTAACCCCCTCCCCTTTTTTTCATACTGAATTTTCCTCCTGGCTAGGGATCATATTTTCACCTTCTTCGCTTGTCTAGCAATTTTTGACTAGAAGTTGAGCATTATGAATGTTATAGTTTTGAAAATTTGAACTTTATTGTCTTATTTAATTAATGTTAATTTGCTTGGCAGAAAATTTAGTCACTTGGGGATCAGCTTGATCACATCAAGGCCTACTTTTCCGCGTTGTTAGAGTAGATCTAAAGTAGCTTTATTCTAATGCTTACTTAGCGTAACTACTAAGACATAACACTTCTGGGTTCTCTGTTGAATGCCCCAGGTTTTTCATATGTTTTCTTCACTCTAGTTAGTAGGAGATCAAATGTCTCTTAGCCCTGTGTGAGCGCTAAGATTCGTTTAGCTCATAGCTCCCAGCTTTCGTTCTTTGCCCAGCCTCATGTAGTTTCATCTTACATAGGTTCAGATTATTATCCCGGCAAATAATCAAGGGACTCCCTATGCATGTCACCCTCCTATTTGGTGTTCTGCCCCACAAACTGCAGCCACCTCAGCCTTCCCCAAGTCCTTATTTCTGGATTTCAACACAGTGATATCTTCCAGGTGATGTCTGGATTTCTCCTCCTGGCCCTATGGTCCAGAAATTGCCCCCAGGGAGAAAGCTGCAACCGTCAAAAGGTGTACCTTATCGGTTTCCTTTCTTCCTTCCTTCCTTTCTTCGGCCGCGCTGCATGGCTTGCAGGATCTTAGTTCACTGACCAGGGATTGAACCCAGGCCCTCAGCAGTGAAAGCACAGAGTCCTAAACACTGGACTGGCAGGGAATTCCCTCCTTTCTTTCCATGGCTAAAAATAAATGGCTTCGAACATTTATTTCATACACTGTGTCCAGTTTTCTAGTTGTTTACAGCAGGTGGCCAGCCCCATACTGGTAACCTCTTCATGAGCAGAAGCAGAAAGTCTATCACCTCATTTTAAATATGAATGGATAAACCAGAATCAGCAGACATTTGAGGGCCATAGAACATAAAGTATACTTAAAATTTTAGAATGTAATATGAGTGCTCTAACATTGAATATGTATGTATAATGAAGTTATATTAATTAATTAGGGCTGCTATAACAAAGTGCCACAGACTGGGGACTGAAAACAATGGAAATTTTATTGTCTCACAGTTCTGGAGGCTAGAAATCCAAGAACTAGGTGCCAGCAGTGTTGGTTCCTTCTAAAGGCTGTGAAGGAGAATCTCTTGCATGCCTCACCCCTAGCTTCTGGAGGTTTGCTGGCAATCTTTGGCATTTCTTGGCTTCTGCTGCATCACCCCAGTCTCTGCCTTTCCCTTGACATGGCATTCTCCCTGTGTGTGTATCTGTCTCCAAATTTCCCCCTCCATTTTTAAGGACATCAGTCATATTGGATTAGGGACCCACCCTACTTCGGTATGACCTCACCTTAACTACTTATATCTGCAGTCACCCTATTTCCAAATAAGGTCACAATCTGAGGTCCTAGGGATTAGAACTTCAACATATGAATTTTGGTGGGGGTGGGGGGGGACACAATTCAACCCATAACAATAATTAAGATGCTACCGACAAAAATCCATGAGGTGGAAAGGAAGCAGAAGAGATAGAGGGAAACGTGGGAGAAAACCCTAATATCCTGGTACCACAAAACAGGAAGGTGGCCATGAGATATTGACAAAAGTTTATAAAACATGAAATAGGAGTTTTGGTATATTATTTAAAAGTTATAAAGATGACCAATAGCATGGTTAGCAAACTGAAATAGTTATAGGAGAAAAGCAAGCAACATAAATGAGAAACAGGGCTCAGGTCTTGGTGCTTGTGTTTACCTGGTAGATGTGCAGAGAACTTTGGCATACGAGTCAGTGCTTGCCCCATCTGGAGAGTACAGCCACTTAATCAGCTTTGGTGAATTCATGGGAAAGGGGCCATATTTGCCTTGTATTCGGTGAGTGTCCCCCCAGCATTCATGTCCACCTGGAACGTCAGAAAGAGATCTTATTTGGAAAAAGTGTCTCTGCAAATGTAATTCGTAAAGGGAAGTTATACTGGATTAGGGTGAGCCCTAAATCCAATGGCTGGTGTCCTTACAAGAAGGGGAGATTTGGACTAAGAGACATGACACACAGAGGGGAAGAAGGCCACATGCAGAGAGAGGAAGAAATTTCAGTGATACAGCTACAAACCAAGGAATGCCAGGAATTGCTGGCAACCACCAGAAGCTCAGAAGAGGCAAGAAAGGATTCTTTCCTAGAGCTTCCAGAGGGAGCATGGTCCTGCTACCAGCCTGATTCCAGACTTCGAGACTCCAGGATAGTGAGAGTTGTTTTAAGTTTTATGCTTCCTGGTTTGTGGTACTTTCTTATGGCAGCCCTAGGAAACTAAAACGTGCAGCATCTGACTTTTTTATTTATTTATTTATTTATTTATTTTTGGCTGCATTGGGTCTTGTTGCTGCACGCAGGCTTTCTCTAGTTGTGGCCAGTGGGGGCCACTCTTCGTTGCGGTGCACGGGCTTCTCATTGCAGTGGCTTCTCGTTGCAGAGCAGGGGCTCTAAGTGCATGGGCTTCAGTAGTTGTGGCTCGCGGGCTCAGTAGTTGTGGCTCACGGGCTTAGTTGCTTCGCGGCATGTGGGATCTTCCCGGACGAGGACTCGAACCCGTGTCCCCTGCCTTGGCAGGCGGATTCTTAACCACTGCACCACCAGGGAAGTCCCCTGCATCTGACTTTTTTGTGGGGCTAAACATTTGGAATTTTTAAATGTTAAATCTTATCATTTTTTCATGTTGGGGTTTTCTGTTTGTTTGTTTTTTGTTTTGTTTTTGAACTCACTGCAATTCAAACAAAACACATCTACAGTCAGATCTGGCCTTCAGGCCATCCATTTGCAACCTCTGCAATAGAGAAACTAAATACAGTGTAGGAAGATGACTAACAGAAATGAGAGGGAAGTAAGTGAACTGAGCTGAGGTATAAGTGTGCTAAATACTCTCCTGTCATAGCAGGAAGTAAAAAGACAATGTCTAAATTAGATTAATAGCAAGAAAATGATTCCAAGTAGTTGCCTCTGGAAAATGGTCCAGGGGTGGGGCAGGTGACTGTTACTTTGAGTTATAAGTTCTTTTATATTCTTTGGTTTTGAAAGGTAGGTAGGTATTACTCTCAGGCTTGCCGGGAAGTTGCTCTCGAAGGTAAGGAACTAAATTTTTCTGCCAGTAATAATAGAAGAGGCCAATGGCTGAGTAAAGTTTTCAGGAGTAGCAGAAGGCACTGCCTGTCTCTGGAGAAAAATAGGTTTTAGTACCTTTCAAAGAACAGACAGAATGTACACGTTTCCACACTTTTATGTTTCCCAGAATTTGTCTTTGTGAAGATCATGATAGTCCTTAATCCTGAGTCTGCATTAAACTATAGAAATGAAGCCATTGAGTTTCATAATGTTATGGTTTATAATGTCAAGGAACTAAAAAATTAAGAATTCATTTTAAAATCACTGGTGAATTCGTTTTTAAATCACATATGAAAAACCCTGAAAGTGCCATCTGTGTTTCATAGAGGTGCCCTTCAGAGAGGGCGTATATACCCTTAATTATACAATTGTTCATAACATCTGACATGACTAATGATTTTAAATGATAAATCAAAGGAATCCAGCCACTGAGCTTGCACAAGGGGAAAATCATCTCTAGAACTACATCCAGCTTGTCTTGAAATTCTTGTTTGTATAAAAATCTACCAACACATTAGCAGTATATATTTACATGAAGGTTGCAAATTGAATTTATATATTTAGGTAGTTACTCAAGATGTCTGGGTTGGGTCTTCCCTGGTGGCGCAGTGGTTAAGAATCTGCCTGCCAATGCAGGGGGCACGGGTTCGAGCCCTGGTCGAGGAAGATCCCACATGCAGTGGAGCAACTAAGCCTGTGCGCCACAACTACTGAGCCTGCACTCTAGAGCCCACAGGCCACAACTACTGAAGCCCGCGTACCACAACTACTGAAGCCTGCATGCCTAGAGTCCGTGCTCTGCGACAAGAGAAGTCACCGCAGTGAGAATCCTGCACACCACAACAAAGAGTAGCCCCTGCTTGCCGCAACTAGGGAAGTCCGCGCGCAGTGAAGAAGACCCAATGCAGCCAAAAATAATTAATTAATTAATTTTTTAAAAAAGATGTCTGGGTTGCTTCTAAGAGCAACACGAGGAAATTAAAATTGGATTAAACTTGAAAAACAGGTTTATTATATGTCACTTTCTTCCCTCTAAGACTTTGATTTTGGCCAATATCTGGACTATCTCCCTCAATCTCTTCTTCACACTAGTCCTGAGGGATCTTACTCAAAGGCAAATCTGCTTAAAGTCTTCGCCTAACCTTAATCCTTTAATGGATCTCTATTGCCTTCATGACAGATTGAACGTTTTTCTTTGTCTAATCTCTGGTCACCTTTCTGGCCTCACCTCTCAGCATCCCAGTCAATCCAAACGTGTTGCTTGCTGGTCTTTGAACCAGAGCTCCTGGGTGTGGTTCCTTCCTTTTTCAATCCTCTTTCCCATGGCTGACTCCTGTGTGTCTCCTATGTACCCACAAAAGTTCAACTTAAGTCTCCCCTCCTCCAAGGAGGGACTTTCTTCATCTCTCCAAAGCTGAGATGTATGCTATCTTGGGTATTTCCACAGCATCCTACTGGATGAATTCATCCTAGCTTGGCATCTTCACTCATTCTCTCCTGGCCCTAATTTCCCTAGCGGACTTGTAATCTTATGACCATAAAGTTGGTCTTAATGAGAAAGTTTCTCCTTTTGTTTCTAAATAATGACTTTAGTTCTCAGCTCATTTATAAACCAGACAAATTCCAAGCCAGATGAATAATCAAGCCCCTGCCTGTTCTGCCTAGCCTCACCCTCAAATCCCTTTACATTCAATCGCCCTGTTTCTACTCCCCACAAGGGGTGTCCCGGGTAAACACCAAATTACACAAAATCAAGTAGAAAAAACATAAACAAAATTTCTACCAAAGAAAGAGGATTGTTTTCTCATAAAATAATGCACTCACAGTCAACTCTTCTAACTGTCCTTTTGAATGACTTGAATGTTAGTTTCCTGAAAATTTGAAGTATATTCCCATTGCTTAGCGTATTGCATAAAATAGTAGGCAATCACTGTTTATTGCTGATGTTTTTTTAAAAACTTGATTTCCATTTACCTCTCTAGTTATTAGCAGTAACTTATTGTATGAGGTTTTTTGCACAAAATTTTAATTGAGAATGACAAGATTCATGCAAGTTAAATAGTTTTCCCATTTTATAAAAAATTATAAAACATTTGATAAAAATCTATAAATTCCAGGGACTTCCCCTGGTGGTTCAGTGGTTAAGAATCCGCCTGCCAATGCAGGAGACACGGGTTCGATCCCTGGTCCAGGAAGATCCCACATGCTGCGGAGCAACTAAGCCCGTGTGCCACAACTACTGAGCCTGCGCTCTAGAGCCTGCAAGCCACAACTACTGAGCCCACATGCCAGAACTACTGAAGCCCATGCACCTAGAGCCTGTGCTCCGCAACGAGAGAAGCCACCGCAGTGAGAAGCCCGTGCACCACAATGAAGAGTAGCCCCCACTCGCTGCAACTAGAGAAAGCTGACACACAGCAACAAAGACCCAACGCAGCCAAAAATAAATAAATAAATTTTTAAAATCTGTCTAAAAATTTTTTTTAAAGAATCTATAAATTCCAATCCAGATGAAACCAGAAATGCTGCAGGATTTTCTTTTCCTAATTCTTTGTATTTTCTCTGAAAAATCTAGATGTTTAGAGGTCTTTGATTTAAAGAAAATTCCTCAAAATCAAAAGAAAATTCAAACTGACCATATTTCAGGAAAGGTAGAATTGGCCTAAATCTGGAAAAAAAAGTTTGGGCCATATGACATTGATTTTCTTCTGAAGTATTTTCTAAAATATTGACTATTTCCTGCTCCTTTCCCTTTTTCTTCTGATATTCATAGCAGACTCAGAAGAGAAATTTGAAATGTCAGCTAAGTAAAACTTCGTTGTCATTTTTGCCTTTTTTTTTTTTTTTTTTAACTTTTGGCCGCACCACGCAGCATGCCAGATCTTAGTTCCCTGACCAGGGATCGAACTCTGCAGTGGAAGTTCGGAGTCCTAACCGCTGGACTGCCAGGGAAGTCCCATTTTTGCATGTTTTTTAATCCAATAATCCTATGCATACCTACAGTCCACTAAACATCCTGCTGAAGACACTCACAGATAATAACTCATTTACTTTTCAGAACACCCCTGTGAGATAGGCATTACTATCATCCCTATTAAGCAAATGTAGAAATGTAACATCAAAGAAATTAGATAATTTTCTCAACATCGTATAACTAGCAGAACCTTGAGTGATATCTGTATACTTAAGGAGAAAGGGGGGGAGTAAAATGAGAACTTCTCTAAAGAAGACATAATAGTATTGAAACATTTTTATGTTCACAGCTGTTCATGAAAGGACAGCTGGTTAATGCCTCACAAGACAATGTGAAGTCAAAACATACGTGTTTTCATCCCCTGACCACTGAAAGTGAAAGGTAAACAAATAATTACTCCAGAAAGCCCAGGAAAAAAAAATTTTTTTTAAATCAAGCCTTGTTACTATCAGCATTGATGACAGAGATTGTCCTATTGTATCCATGGCAGGCACCATTCTGGACACAAGAACACAAACACGTAAAGCAGACATGTATCTTCTCTGACGGCACCATTTCTATCTCTTCTGGTGGAAAGTTTATTTGAAATTCTACCATTCCAGACTATAACATATTTGAGACTCTCTTTCCTTATCATTAAAGATGGCCTTGGATGGACTTCCCTGTGGCACAGTGGTTGGGAATCCGCCTGCCAATGCAGGGGACACAGGAAGATCCCACATGCCGTGGAGCAACGAAACCCATGCACCACAACTACTGAGCCTGCGCCCTAGAGCTTGTGAGCCACAACTACTGAGCCCACGTGCCACAACTATGGAGCCCACGTGCCTAGAGTCCATGCTCTGCAACAAGAGAGGCCACCGCAATGAGAAGCCCACGCACTGCAACAAAGAGTAGCCCCTGCTCACCGCAGCTAGAGAAAGCCAACGTGCAACAATGATGACCCAACGCAGCCAAAAGTAAATAAATAAATTTACTAAAAAAAAAAAAAAGTGGCCTTGGAGATAGTTCATGGAAGTGTTTACATCAGTAGTAGACGACCTCTTAGCTTCCCATGAAAGGAGCCCATGCTGATCCTCACTGTATCTTGGCACTGCCACCGTCACCTTCTGGTTTAGGACTAGGGGAGCAAGTTTGGAGACGCAGAGCCCCTGTTTGCCTCTCTCTCGATGAGGAGGCCCTGGGTCTCCAGGACACCTGACTCAGTCTAACATTTGGATGACCTTCTCATTCCTTCCACCATTTGCTTCTCAGGGTAAGAACATCAGTCAGTAGGTGCCAGTTTCTGTTTCCATAGCCCTGTGGCGTCCGTGTAATTCACAGGAAATGTCTTCAGTTTTGAAACGGCTCATCTGTGCTGTGTGCTCCCGGGAACTGCCAGGCTTCTTTAAGAGCTCTGTGTCCCTTACTGTCACTCCCATATCGTCTTACTCAGAGAGTTTGAAGGCTACAAGGTAATAACCCTATTTTTAAGAGAGTCTTGATTTCACTCTCTATGTACATGAAGTGCAAAATATTAACAGTTCCCACATCTCATTTTCATCATTAAGTTTTTACTCATACTGTCTGGAGGGTCTTTGCTCCATTAATCCCTCCATCTTGCGTTCTTTTCCTCGGAACTCAGATCGGAAAGAGGTTTGCTGTCAGTGAAAGCTGTGTGGCTTGGGCTCTAACAGTCTTTGACAGGCAGCTGCATCCAAGGGATTAGAGATCATGATAGCTGAGCCTGTTCCTTGGCAGGGGGAAACACGAAGGTAGGTCTTGACAAGTCAGAGCATGTGTGGTCTCAATGATAGCAGCTCTCCTGCTGCGCTCGCCTGGCAAATGAGACTGCGTCCTCTGAAAATTGTTCAGAAGAGTGGGTCTTATGTTTTATGCTTCAACAGATCAGTACGATTCAACAGAAATAACTTCGTTCAAAACAAACATTTTTTTGGAGTGCTTCTAAAGCTATGCTTGCGGGAAGGAAATCCAAAAAAGAGGCGATATATGTATACGTATGGCTGATTCACTTTGCTGTACAGCAGAAACTGACCCAGCAGTGTAAAGCAACTCTATTCCAATTTTAAAAAAATTAAAAATAAATAAAACTATGCTTGTAAACTGATTTCAAAGTACATTTTGCTTTATAAAATCAATGTCGTTGGACACACATTTTACCCTTTATAATATCTGCCCCCGTGTATAACTTTTAACTCACTTTCATGTTTGAATCCTCTCTCTTAGGGTTTTGAAATTCAGTCCTCAGATGAAATCTCAAGGGGACATGTGACAGGGTGGAAAGAGTAAGAAGTTGAGTCAGAGGGACTCTGGCTATAGCATTTGTAAGTATTTTCGTCTACTCTCTCTTTGTTTCCACATCTGTGAAATGGCAAGAATGATGGCTGTCTCACCTATTGTTCAAAGCTCTTGTAAATAATACTGGGTAATGTGTATGAATAATATGAACCAGCATACGACGTAGGGCCTGTTACCATTGTACAAAAAAGGGAGCTAAGACTTGAAGTACTTAGCTGACCTGCCCAAGGTCACTCACAATATACAAGACTGAGTTCATACACTACTGCAGACTCATTTGGCTCCCCCTGACCCTACCTCCTGACCTTGGCCTCTTACTCAGTGGAGCTCACCTCATCTCCTAATGCCCCAGGTGACTCAGACTCCCTGGGAGTGAAAGCATGGCATTGGCCTGAGGTCCCTCATGCCCACTCAGGAAGCAGCAGCTTCAGCACCCAGGTCCATAGTGACCTACTGACTGGCTCCTCGCACAGCTTCCAGATTAGATGAAGCACTGCTTTCCCAGCACAACCCAGAAGTGTGGAGTAATTAACACCCTGTGGGGCACCCTTGGAGATGAGAAGCCGCCAGCAAACAAGTGTATCTTCCTTCCTGCCCTTGATGGGCTGTTCCCACAGCACTACCACGTGGCACCTCCAGAGATGTCCTGTGTGACCGGTGTGTTTTCCTGTGAGGCTGTGACCAGCTCTGTAACTCACCACATGTATTTGCTTCTGCTCCCTTTTTTCCATCATTCTTTGCTGCCCTTAGATTGCACCTCCCAATAAAGCAGCTGACGTGATCACACTCTAGACCTGTACTATCCAATTCAGCCCCATTTGGCTATCAAAAATAAAATTAATTAATTACAATGAAATAAAATCTAAAATTCATTTTCTCAGTCACACTAGCCACATTTTTTTTAATGCTTATTTATTTATTTGGCTGTGCCGGGTCTTAGTTGCGGGATCTTCTTTGCCACAGGCAGGATCTTAGTTCCCTGACCAGGGGTTGAAGCTGGGCCCCCTGCATTGGGAGCGTGGAGTCTTAGCCACTGGACCACCAAGGAAGTCCTCACACTAGCCACATTTTAAGTGCTTAATAGCCACATGTGGCGAGTGGCTACAGAACTGGACAGCACAGATATAGATCATGTCCATCATACAGACAGTTGCACTGGACAGGGCTATTCTAAACCTTATCATGACCAGTATTTCACACAAGAGTTTTATTTTAAGCGGTTCCTTTCTCTGACAGACACCTTCTGTCTTCCCAGCTTGCCTTAGTATTCCCACTTAAATACTCTGTAACCCCCATTGGACCTGTAGTTATAAGATCCTGCATCTTTCTCACTGCTGTCCCCCTCGTCCCATGTCCTCATGACTCCCCCTACCCAGCTTAAATGTTATCTTTCACTTCATTTTTTTTTTGACTATTTATTTATTTATTTGGCTGTTGCGGCATACGGGATCTTCTTTGCCGCAGGCAGGATCTAGTTCCCTGACCAGGGATTGAACCTGGGTCCCCTGCATTGGGAGCGCGGAGTCTTAACCACTGGATCACCAGGGAAGTCCCTCACTTCATTCTTAATTCCTTTGTGTCTCCCTTTACTATACTCACCCGATGTGCAGGATATCTTCCGTTTGCCTCTCTAGATCCACCGTCCACCCTGCTTTGTGCCCTGGGAGGGTGACCTATATGGTCTACAATCACCAATGAACCCCCTGTTCTCTGGATTCCATTTAGGTTCAGCCCATGACAAACCAAGGAGCTCAGAGAGAGGAAGAAGAGGGAGGTTAAGATATTTATTCCTCCAGCCCCCTTCTAAGAACTCAGCTGCATCCCTCAATGGAAGGACTCAGCTCCTAAAAGGCCATCAACTATTATGTACTGAAAAACAAAACAAAACTCCTGGATAACTAGGCCCTGACAGACACCTGTGACCCAAACTGCCCATAATAAACTCAGCGGTATGTGTTCTACCAAAACATCAACATTTGGGCGTGCACAGCAGATTTCTTATAAAATAGAAATGATATGCCCGGTCTCATAAGCAGGTCAGGAAGACACAAGGAAACTGCATAAGCAGGTGGCAGGCCTCCCCCCAGCTCCTTCTGCTTTGTCACCTCTTTCTCAATCCACACCAGTGCCTTGCAAGGAGTTCCATACCACCAGTTAACAGAAAAGGGAAAAACATAGGCCAGATTTATTGATGGACCTGCCTGTTGTGCCATTACCCGCCAGAAGTGAGGGCCGCTGCACTAGCAGTCTGCCTCAGGGAACTCTGCTCAATGTATAGATATACTCAGTTGAGTGTGTGTGTATATATATATATATATAGAGAGAGAGAGAGAGAGAGAGGGAGAGTATAGTTCAATATATATAGTGAGAGTATGTGTATATATTCCATTTCAGATTCTTTTCCCTTATAGGTTATTACAAAATACTGAGTATAGTTCCCTGTGCTGTACAGTAGGTTCTTGTTGGACCTACAGTGCGGTACACCTGAAACTAACACGATATTGTAAATCAACTCTACTTCAATAAAGAAAAAAGAAGAGGTAGCCTGAGGTACAAAACTATAGTGACACACGGACAGTGACTCAGTTGGTCAGGAGCTTGGAAAGATAAATCTTGGAAAATCAGTGGCAAGAGCTCAGCGCTTCTGCCAACTCCACTAGCTTTTGTTCTCTCGGAACACCTTATTCACCACCATCGTATCCCACACAGCGTTGCCTGAGACAAGGGGATGCATTTTATGGCAGTGAGTTGAGCACTGCCCTCAGCACCTGTGGACTTCGCTGACCTTACCACGTGCTCCATTACACAGGAGTAGCTTGCTTGACAGAACAGCGGAGTGGCTTGCTGATGGCTCAGTCCAGACACCAGCTGGGAGACACCACCCTGTGAGGTTGGGCTGCCGATTTATAAATCGAGGTATGCTTTTAACTGGTGGTCAGTTTCTGGTGCCTTCTTTTTCCTAGCCAGAATGCATGGGCACCAAGGGTCAAAGGTGAGAGTGCTTCTTCTCTCTATCACACCGTACACTTGAAGAATTTTTGCTTTCCGTCTCTGTGACCTTAGCGTCCCTTAGAGATCCTAGTGCCCAAGGGAGGAATGCAGAGAATGAGGCTACTGTGCTGGCTGGGTCATTGATCCTGATTACCAGGGAGAAATTGGGTTGCTGCTACACAAGAAAGGCAGAGAACTATGTTTGGAGCCCAGAGGATTCACTGGAGGCCTCGTAGTACTCAATTGGCCAACTCTCCCAGTCAATGGGAAACTGTAGCGGTACAATAAAGCAAAACCACTAAGAACTGAAACCCCACGGGAAAGAAGGTTTGAGTCACCCTACTGGGTAAAGGATCCCATCCAGCTGACATGGTATCAGAGGATAAGAAAAACATGAAGCTAATCTGGAAGAATGCAGCTATAATTACCACCTGCTTAGACCTCATGACCAGTCACAGAGGCAGGGATGGTCATAGCTATGTTTTACATATCAATTAATTATTTTTCCACATCCCTTTCCCCCTTGTCCTAGCCACCTGATATGAAATATGCTAGAGTCGGGACTTCCCTGGTGGTCCAGTGGTTAAGACTCCACCTTTCCACGGCCAGGGGCATGGGTTCGACCCCTGGTCTGGGAATTAAGATCTTGCATGTCTCACAGCATGGCCAAAAAATAAAATAAAAAGCTCTAGTATTGGCTAATATTTTAGATTCAGTTGGGACTATGACTGAATAAACATTTCCCTATGGTAATATGGAAGCTGAAGGACTTTGAGTATCTCCCATGATGGGGAGACAAAATTTCACCTGCACAGAGATCAAGAGTTGATGCTGCAGGGCACAGGGGGTGAACCCTACTGAATAGCTTCTGTTCGCCTCTCCAGATCCAGTCTCCATTCTTCTCTCCCCTGATCTGTGCCCTGAGAGGCTGACCTTTATGGATAACATCAACTAATTGCCCTCTGCTTCCAATTAGGTTCAATTTATGGGGAGCACCTACAAGGAGATCAGAGGCAGAGAGAAGAGTGAGGTTGAAATGTTTATCCCCAGGCTCCCTCTCTGGGGGCATTGCTGCCTGGTGGCCATTTTAGTTATGTCACAAACCTTAGTGACTTAGAACAACCACCATTTTATTATTTTCCTTTGTTCTGTGAGTTGACTAAAGCTCAGCTGAATGGCTCTTCTGCTGGTCTTATGAACAGTCTCTCATAAAGCTGCAGTCACCTGCCAGCGGGGGCTGGAATGTCCAAGATGTCCTGACTCTCATGTCTGGCCCCTGGGTGAAGGCAGAGGAAGACTGGGCTCAGCTGAAGTTCTGAGATGAGACTTCTCTCACCCCCCAAGTAGTCCTAGAGCCTCGCCCTCTCCGTGTGGCCCCTCCACAGGGTCTTCCTACGTGGTCCCGCCAGAAGAGTAGCTGGACCTGGTGGCTCGAGGGATCCCCAAATTGCAAAAGCAGAGGCTGCCAGACCTTCTTAAGGTTCAAAGCTTGGAGCTGGCACAGGATCACGTCCATCATCTTTTATATAGTCCCTTTATTAAAGATGGCAAGATGTGTATCCAGTTCTTGCCAAAGAAATGTGAATGTAAGTGATGTGTGTCACTTCTGGATGGAGATGTTTAATAGCTGGTGTGCTGTCTCCCTGTACTATATTCCCTGCCATGGTGACCTTGGGAGCCCCAGATTGAGAAGGCAGGCATTTCTGCAGAGAATAAAGCTGGATTCTTGAGTCGCCAGATGGAGAAGAGCTTTCGTCTAACATATGCCAAGTCACTGAGATTTAGGGTTTGTTACTGCATCATATCCTATCCTATCCTGACCAATACAATTATGTACCCTTTGATTTGTGTTGGAAAGGAGAACTGAACAATAGCTGATTCCTGAAATATCCTTTTCAAGTCACATCACCCACATGTCAGATGCTTAATGAAAAGTTGATTTTCAACCAGCAAACAAAATATACAAAAGTAACTTAGGGCTATGAGGAAAGGAATAAGTGGTTAAGTGCAAGACATCTTCCACATTTTGGAGATGTATCATGTGGATGTTTTAAGAGCAAATGTCAGAAAGTCTAAATCAAATGGGCTTAAAAGTAAGAAAATGCATTATCTTGCACTACGAAAGTTTTCAACTAAGATGAGGAGTGCTTCAGCATTGGTCAATTGAACAGTTCAATGTGCCGTCAAGGACCTGGGTTCTTTTCATCTTTCTCTTCTGAAATCCTTGGAGTTGGCTTTGTTCTCAAGCTCATAATAAGATAGCAGCAGCAATTCCAGTATCGACGTTCCCACAGGGAAATAAGAGGAAAAAGGATGACTTCTCTCTTAGGAATGAGGGAAGTTTTCCCAGAAGCCTCCTAATAGACTTCCCCTCATGTCTCCCTGGCTGGAATTCAGTCATGGGATCACTCATAACTGATCGTTGACAAGGGGTAGTGGAATTATCCATGGAAGAATCAGGCTTACTCTTAGAACTGGGGGTACTGTGACTATAAAGAGGATGGGTATTCTTATAAACAAAATCTGGGTGGAGTTAGGAAGGAAAAACTGTGGCTGAAGCCTGAAGAGAAACTGACAGCGTGGCCCACGGTAGGGAATAATGAAGTGAGGCTCACTCGTGGCCCCCTCTAAGATATGCTTTATTAATAATTAAGAGCCATGTGTAGAACTGATACAAAGAAAACAAATCCTTAAAGAATTCCTTTTCATGTCACTTCCCCCTTTATGGTGCTCAATTGTATTTAATTTATTTTTCACACACACACACATACACACACACACTGTATTTTATTTTTACACGAGCTTAATAAACTGACACCAAGCATTGTAAATGGATGACCACAACAAAAGCAACAATGTTTGCAATTACCAAACACGAAACACACTCACACTATGTCATAATATTGACATTCAGTCCAGTAATCCTCCACTGTAACAGCTCCGTTACTTTGCAGTGAAAATTGATTTGTATGTTTTTTGCCTCTGAGTCCTTGTGGGATTTTTTTTTTATTCAAACAGAAAGTCACAAAAATTATAATCATCCTCATCAGTTCACTCAGTCCCGTGTAATTAATTTTTTTCATCTTGACCTTTTGTTAGCACTTTTATGAATTCATCAGTTTTCCATTAGATTTCTGAAAATGCTTATTTATTCAGTTCAGCAGTACAGTCAGTTACCAGAAACCTGTATTTGTCAGAGTCTTTTCCATGAATTCCTTGAAGATGAAACGCTTTTGTTTTTTTTTTTTGGTTTTTTTTTTTGCAGTACGCGGGCCCCTCCCTGTTGTGGCGTCTCCCGTTGCGGAGCACAGGCTCCGGATGCGCAGGCTCAGCGGCCATGGCTCACGGGCCCAGCCGCTCCGCGGCATGTGGGATCTTCCTGGACCGGGGCACGAACCCGTGTCGCCTGCATGGGCAGGCGGACTCTCAACCACTGCGCCACCAGGGAAGCCCGATGAAACCCTTTTATACGAACATTTTTGAAAAAGCATCAGAATACACCCAGAACTGTCTGTAATGACAAAAGACTTAAAAATGACCATGGTTAAAGATTTGATGAAAGTTCAAAATAATGCAATTGACAAGGAAATTTAGTTATTTCTGAGATAATACATTTTAAAGTAATAACTTGAATTATGACTTATAACATTATACCAGAACATATAAGAGCTTTAGAAATTTCACGTAATGTCTGAAACATTTATATTAACATATTTCCATACAAATAACCCAAAGAAAAATTAGTACTAGATTTTTTTTGTTTGTTTTTTTATACTGCAGGTTCTTATTAGTCATCAATTTTATACACATCAGTGTATACATGTCAATCCCAATTCCCCAATTCGGCACACCACCATCCCCACCCCACCACGGGTTTCCCCCCTTGGTGTCCATACGTTTCTTCTCTACATCTGTGTCTCAACTTGTGCCCTGCAAACCGGTTCATCTGTACCATTTTTCTAGGTTCCACATACATGCGTTAATATATGATATTTGTTTTTCTCTTTCTAACTTACTTCACTCTGTATGACAGTCTTTAGATCCATCCACATCTCAACAAATGACTCAATTTCATTCCTTTTTATGGCTGAGTAATATTCCATTGTATATATGTACCACAAATTCTTTATCCATTCATCTGTCGATGGGCATTTATGTTGCTTCCATGACCTGGCTATTGTAAAAAGTGCTGCAATGAACATTGGGGTGCATGTGTCTTTTTGAATTATGGTCTTCTCTGGGTATATGCCCAGTAGTGGGATTGCTGGATCATATTGTAATTCTATTTTTAGTTTTTTAAGGAACCTCCATACTGTTCTCCATAGTGGCTGTATCAATTTACATTCCCACCAATAGTGCAAAGGGTTCCCTTTTCTTCACACCCTCTCCAGCATTTGTTGTTTGTAGATTTTCTGATGATGCCCATTCTAACTGGTGTGAGGTGATACCTCATTGTAGTTTTGATTTGCATTTCTCTAATAATTAGTAATATTGAGCAGCTTTTCATGTGCTTCTTGGCCATCTGTATGTCTTCTTTGGAGAAATGTCTATTTAGGTCTTCTGCCCATTTTTGGATTGGGTTGTTTGTCTTTTTTAATATTGAGCTGCATGAGCTGTTTATATATTTTGGAGATTAATCCTTTGTCCGTTGAATTGTTTGCAAATATTGTCTCCCATTCTGAGGGTTGTCTTTTCGTTTTGTTTATGGTTTCCTTTGCTGTGCAAAAGCTTTGAAGTTTCATTAGGTCCCATTTGTTTATTTTTGTTTTTATTTCCATTACTCTAGGAGGTGGATCAAAAAAGATCTTGCTGTGATTTATGTCAAAGAGTGTTCTTCCTATGTTTTCCTCTAAGACTTTTATAGTGTCCAATCTTACATTTAGGTCTCGAATCCATTTTGAGTTTATTTTGGTGTGTGGTGTTAGGGAGTGTTCTAATTTCATTCTTTTACATGTGGCTGTCCAGTTTTCCCAGCACCACTTATTGAAGAGACTGTCTTTTCTCCATTGTATATCTTTGCCTCCTTTGTCATGGATTAGTTGACCATAGGTGCGTGGGTTTAGCTCTGGGCTTTCTATCCTGTTCCATTGATCTATATTTCTGATTTTGTGCCAGTACCATATTGTCTTGATTACTGTAGATTTGTAGTGTAGTCTGAAGTCTGGGAGTCTGATTCCTCCAGCTCCGTTTTTTTCCCTCAAGACTGCTTTGGCTATTCGGGGTCTTTTGTGTCTCCATACAAATTTTAAGACTTTTTGTTCTAGTTCTGTAAAAAATGCCATTGGTAATTTGATAGGGATTGCATTGAATCTGTAGATTGCTTTGGGTAGTAGAGTCATTTTAACAATACTGATTCTTACAATCCAAGAACATGGTATATCTCTCCACCTGTTGGTATCATCTTTAATTTCTTTCATCAGTGTCTTATAGTTTTCTGCATACAGGTCTTTTGTCTCCCTAGGTAGGTTTATTCCTAGGTATTTTATTCTTTTTGTTGCAATGGTAAATGGCACTGTTTCCTTAATTTCTCTTTCAGATTTTTCATCATTAGTGTATAGGAATACAAGAGATTTCTGTGCATTAATTTTTGTATCCTGCAACTTTGCCAAATTCATTGATTAGGTCTAGTAGTTTTCTGGTGGCATTTTTAGGATCCTCTATATATAGTATCATGTCATCTGCAAACAGGGACAGTTTTACTTCTTCTTTTCCAATTTGTATTCCTTTTATTTCTTTTTCTTCTCTGATTGCCGTGGCTAGGACTTCCAAAACTATGTTGAATAATAGTGGTGAGAGTGGACATCCTTGTCTCATTCCTGATCTTACAGGAAATGCTTTCAGTTTTTCACCATTGAGAATGATGTTTGCTGTGGGTTTGTCGTATATGGCCTTTATTATGTTGAGGTAGGTTCCCTCTATGCCCACTTCCTGGAGAGTTTCTATCATAAATGGGTGTTGAATTTTGTCAGAAGCTTTTTCTGCATCTATTGAGATGATCATATGGTTTTTCTCCTTCAGTTTGTTAATATAGTGTATCACATTGATTGATCTGCATATATTGAAGAATCCTTGCATCCCTGGGATAAAGCCCACTTGATCGTGGTGTATGACCCTTTTAATGTGCTGTTGGATTCTGTTTGCTAGTATTTTGTTGAGGACTTTTGCATCTATATTCATCAGTGATATTGGTCTGTACTTTTCTTTTTTTGTAGTATCTTTGTCTGGTTTTGGTATCAGGGTGATGGTGGCCTCATAGAATGAGTTTGGGAGTGTTCCTTCCTCTGCAATTTTTTGGAAGAGTTTGAGAAGGGTGGGTGTTAGCTCTTCTCTAAATGTTTGAAAGAATTCACCTGTGAAGCCATCTGGTCCTGGTTTGTTGGAAGATTTTTAATCACAGTTTCAATTTCATTACTTGTGATTGGTCTGTTCATATTTTCTGTTTCTTCCTGGTTCAGTCTTGGAAGGTTATACCTTTCTAAGAATTTGCCCATTTCTTCCAGGTTGTCCTTTTTATTGGCATAGAGCTGCTTGTAGTAGTCTCTTAGGATGCTTTTTATTTCTGCAGTGTCTGTTGTAACTTCTCCTTTTTCATTTCTAATTTTATTGATTTGAGTCCTCTCCCTCTTTCTCTTGATGAGTCTGGCTAATCAATTTTGTTTATCTTCTCAAAGAAACAGCTTTTAGTTTTATTGATCTTTGCTATTGTTTTCTTTGTTTCTATTTCATTTATTTCTGCTCTGATCTTTATGATTTCTTTCCTTCTGCTAACTTTGGGTTTTGTTTGTTTTTCTTTCTCTAGTTCCTTTAGGTGTAAGGTTAGATTGTTTACTTGAGATTTTTCTTGTTTCTTGAGGTAGGCTTGTATAGCTATAAACTTCCCTCTTAGAACTGCTTTTGCTGCATCCCATAGGTTTTGGATCGTTGTGTTTTCATTGTCATTTGTCTCTAGGTATTTTTTGATTTCTTCTTTGATTTCTTCAGTGATCTCTTGGTTATTTAGTCACGTATTGTTTAGCCTTCATGTGTTTGTGTTTTTTACGGTTTTTCCCCTGTAATTCATTTCTAACCTCATAGCGTTGTGGTCAGAAAAGATGCTTGATATGATTTCAATTTTCTTAAGTTTACTGAGGCTTGATTTGTGACCCAAGATTTGGGAGAATGTTCCGGGCACACTTGAGAAGAAAGTTTAATCTGCTGTTTTTGGATGGAATGTCCTATAAATATCAATTAAATCTATCTGGTCTATTGTGTCATTTAAAGTTTCTGTTTCCTTATTTATTTTCATTTTGGATGATCTGTCCATTGGTGAAAGTGAGGTGCTAAAGTCCCCCACTATTATTGTGTTACTGTCCATTTCCTCTTTCATAGCTGTTAGCAGTTGCCTTATGTATTGAGGTGCTCCTATGTTGGGTGCATATTTATAATTCTTATATCTTCTTCTTGGATTGATCCCTTGATCATTTTGTAGTGTCCTTCCTTGTCTCTTGTAACATTCTTTATTTTAAAGTCAATTTTATCTGATACGAGTATAGCTACTCCAGCTTTCTTTTGTTTTCCATTTGCATGGGATATCTTTTTCCATCCCCTCACTTTCAGTCTGTATGTGTTCCTAGGTCTGAAGTGGGTCTCTTGTAGACAGCATATATATGGGTCCTGTTTTTGTATCCATTGAGCAAGCCTGTGTCTTTTGGTTGGAGCATTTAATCCACTCACGTTTAAGGTAATTATTGATATGTATGTTCCTATGACCATTTTCTTAATTGTTTTGGGTTTGTTTTTGTAGGTCCCTTTCTTCTCTTGTATTTCCCACTTAGAGAAGTTCCTTTAGCATTTCTTGTAGAGCTGGTTTGGTGGTGCTGAATTCTCTTAGCTTTTGCTTGTCTGTAAAGCTTTTGATTTCTCCATCGAATCTGAATGAGATGCTTGCTGGATAGAATAATCTTGGTTGTAGGTTCTTCCCTTTCATCACTTTAAGTATATCATGCCACTCCCTTCTGACTTGTAGAGTTTCTGCTGAGAAATCAGCTGTTAACCTTATGGGAGTTCCCTTGTATATTATTTGTCATTTTTCCCTTGCTGCTTTCAATAATTTTTCTTTGTCTTTAATTTTTGCCAATTTGATTACTATGTGTCTCAGCATGTTTCTCCTTGGGTTTATCCTGTATGGGACTCACTGTGCTTCCTGGAGTTGGGTGGCTGTTTCCTTTCCCATGTTAGGGAAGTTTTCAAATATAATCTCTTCAAATATTTTCTCTGGTCCTTTCTCTCTCTCTTCTCCTTCTAGGACCCCTGTAATGCGAATGTTGTTGTGTTTAACGTTGTCCCAGAGGTTTTCTTAGGCTGTCTTCATTTCTTTTCATTCTTTTTTCTTTATTCTGTTCCACGCAGTGAATTCCACCATTCTGTCTTCCAGGTCGCTTATCCATTCTTCTGCCTCAGTTATTCTGCTATTGATTCCTTCTAGTGTAGTTTTCATTTCAGTTATTGTATTGTTCATCTCTGTTTGTTTGTTCTTTAATTCTCCTAGGTCTTTGTTAAACATTTCTTGCATCTTCTTCTTTGCCTGCATTCTTTTTCCGAGGTCCTGGATCATCTTCACTGTGATTAATCTGGATTCTTTTTCTGGAAGGTTGCCTATCTCCACTTCATTTAGTTGTTTTTCTGGGGTTTTATCTTGTTCCTTCTTCTGGTACATAGCCCTCTGCCTTTTCATCTTGTCTATCTTTCTGTGAATGTGGTTTTTGTTCCACAGGCTGCAGGATTGTAGTTCTTCTTGCTTCTGCTGTCTGCCCTCTGGTGGATGAGGCTATCTAAGAGGCTTGATGGGAGGGACTGGTGGTGGGTAGAGCTGGCTGTTGCTCTGGTGGGCAGAGCTCAGTAAAACTTTAATTCACTTGACTTCTGATGGGTGGGGCTGGGTTCCCTCCCTGTTGGTTGTTTGGCCTGAGGCAACCCAACACTGGAGCCTACCTGGGCTCTTTGCTGGGGCTAATGGCAGACTCTTGGAAGGCTCACACCAAGTACTTCCCAGAACTTCTGCTTCCAGTGTCCTTGTCCCCACGGTGAGCCACAGCCACCCCCCACCTCTGCTGGAGACCCTCCAACACTAGCAGGTAGGCCTGGTTCAGTCTCCCCTGGGGTCACTGCTCTTTCCTCTGGGTCCCGATGCACACACTACTTTGTGTGTGCCCTCCAAGAGTAGAGTCTCTGTTTCTCACAGTCCTGTCAAAGTCCTGCAATCAGTTCCCACTAGGCTTCAAAGTCTGATTCTCTAGGAATTCCTCCTCCCATTGCCGTACCCCCAGGTTGGGAAGCCTGACGTGGGGCTCAGAACCTTCACTCCAGTAGATGGACTTCTGTGGTATAAGTGTTCTCCAGTCTGTGAGTCACCCACCCAGCAGTTATGAGATTTGATTTTACTGTGATTGCGCCCCTCCTACCATCTCCTTGTGGCTTCTCCTTTGTCTTTGGATGTGGGATATCTTTTCTGGTGAGTTCCAGTGTCTTTCGGTCGATGATTATCCAGCAGCTGGTTGTGATTCTGGTGTTCTTGCAAGTGGGAGTGGGAGCACGTCCTTCTACTCCGCCATCTTGGTTCCTCCTTGGTGCTCAATTTTAGATCACCCAAAGCTTATATAATACGCTATTCACAGACTAAAAAAGGGATTAGAAAGTTGAGGATTATATGTAGTTATTTTAGGAATGATAGTGGGAATTGAAGAACTACATCAGGTAACATGTTTTGGTTCCAAATTATAGAAACAAGACTTAAACTGGCTTAACAGGAAGGAAGTTTATTATCTAACATAGCAATTAACAGTATACCCTCAGGGACTTCCCTTGTGGCACAGTGGTTAAGAATCCACCTGCCAATGCAGGGAACACTGGTTTGAGCCCTGGCCCGGGAAGATCCCACGTGCCATGGAGTAACTAAGCCCGTGAGCCACAACTACTGAGCCCGCGTGCCACAACTACTGAAGCCCGCGCACCTAGAGCCCGTGCTCCGCAAGAAGAGAAGCCACTGCAATGAGAAGCCCGCGCACCACGATGAAGAGTAGCCCCCACTCGCCGCAGCTAGAGAAAGCCTGCGCATAGCAACGAAGACTCAATGCAGCCAAAAATAAATAAATAAATAAATAAATAAAAATTTAAAAAACCAATATACCCTCATTTGGTAATAAGAATCAGGGTTGGTTAATTCATTTGTTCAGTGATACCTTCATTCCAGGTTTTTCCCATCTTTCTGTCATCCTTGATATTGGCTTCGTTTTCAGGCTTGTGGCAAGATATTTTTAGCACTTGTATACATCAAATTCTGAAATTACAATGTCCAGATGATAAAGGGAGGAGACATCTGTTCTCATGGCTTTTCTTTAGGATGGTGGACAATGTCTCAGAGCTATCTTCCATCCAGCAGGATTCTCCTCACATCTCACTGGCCAGGTTTTGGCCGCAAACCATTTATGAACCCACTGGCATGGAGTATATAGAATGTCCATGATTGGCTTGTGTTAATTATCCGGAGTCAAATGGATGTTTGGGAGTCATTTTTTTTTTTTTTTTTTTTTTTTTTTTGTGGTACGTGGGCCTCTCACTGTTGTGGCCTCTCCCATTGCGGAGCACAGGCCCCGGACGCGCAGGCTCAGCGGCCATGGCTCACGGGCCCAGCCGCTCCGCGGCATGTGGGATCTTCCCGGACCGGGGCACGAACCCGCGTCCCCTGCATGGGCAGGCAGACTCTCAACCACTGCGCCACCAGGGAAGCCCTGGGAGTCAATTTTTTAAGTGAGAAGCTGAAGCCAAGATGAGGTATACAATATGTATAGAAGAAAGAGGAGGAATAAAATCAACAAACACTGAAGACTAAGGGTCCTGAGACAGTCTGGTAATATGGGAAGAGTGAAGCTTGTCCCTACACTCTCTTCTGTTTGCAAAGGACTCCTGGTCGTAACGCTACAGGAGGAAATCAGGGGAAGACCATAGTGTCTCACAGCTATGTCACTAACAAAGTCACCTGGAGCAAGGCTGTCATTCATTCATTCAACATTGAGCACTGGGATAAATAATTAAGATAAAAATGAATGATCTGTGGTTCCTTTCCTCAAGGAGCACACAGTCTAATGGGGAAGTCATAGTAAACTGTTCCAGGAGCTATAAAGAGGACTGTGAACTGTGTCCCATGGTAGAGACGATGAAGTGAGGGTGGAAGGATTCACCGGGGAGAATCACAGGTGCCTGTGCTAAGTACTGAATATGAATAAATTGTCAGACACATAAACAGATAGGGAGAAGCCTTCTAGGAAAAGGGAACAGCGGATATGGAGACGCTGAGGCACAAGAGGACATGGCAGAGTAGAGGAACGTGAAGATACCTGGTGTGGCTGGTGAGTCAGAGTTGTCCGAGTTAAAGTTGGCAAAGCAGGCTTTCCACTTAAAGGTCTCATAATCCATGATAAGAAGATTGGGATCTTTAGATCTAGTAGAGCCACCAAAGGATTTTAAGCAGTGGTGTGACCTAGTCAATTTTGTGTTTTCCGGAGCTTACTCTGGAAGTAGATGGAAGATAGTGCAGGGATGAGGCTAAAATCAAGCAAACTGTTTAGGGAGGTAAATTCAGTGGGCTTCAGTTTCCTTATCTACATTGGCATTGGACTAGGTTAGGCATCACAAGTGCAACCTCTCCCAGGGCCGGACAAGTCCTGTGTGTGTGTCAGGTGCACTGTGTGCAGCTGGGGGCTCCATCGATGAATAGAACGCATCCCATCTAAAATAGGGCAGCAACGGCTCAGCCCAGGGTGTTGTGTGTAGCTACGGACCTAGCAGTGCCAGACATTCCAGTTTAAAACACTTTTTATGAAGTCTTCCAGTATTTATATGTTGGTAACTAATTCCAAGGGGAAAACCAACATCAGCAGCAAGACTACAAGCTAAGTAAATACACCTGCCAGCTAGATTCTGATGGTATTCATCAGTTGGGAACCTTGGGACATGCAAAGCTCAAGGGCCCCTTCCAGCTCTAACAATATGTGATTTTATGATATCCCAATGGTGTTTGTGCTACCCTATCACTGGTCATTCATGGTAAGTCATTCACACAGATGAAAATCTTCGGTGTTGCTTTAACAAGCCTAACCAGATATTTCCAGGGTTAGCATTCACCCATTGATATTTACATTTATTCATTCATTCATTCAACAAGTATTTATATAGTGCCAGTTATATGTAAAGCATTGTTAAACTGAGACAAAGAGATAAAAGAAAGGAATGAACCTGGGGGGTTGAGGAGGAGAGGCTGGGACTTCTCACAAGAAGAATTCAGTCATTTCTTACCTGTTGCCTCCATCAGCAGGTCTTAGTGGAGAGATTCTGCAGCCTGGCCCAGGGCCTTCATGCCCACCGTTTCCAGCTCACAAGATGCAGGGGTGAGCAAACTTGTCCACTGGGGGTTCCGGGACACTCAGGATCTGACTGCTTACTCTTCCATCTGAAGAAAAGACAAGCAGAAATAAAGGAAAGAAGGGTGAAATGAAAAAAAAAAAAAAAAAGGAAACTGAATTGCTCCTTAAAGTGGATTCCTGTGTTTATTACAAGGCTAAGGTAATCAGTGACATTTGTGAAAGAGGACTTTTTACAAAGTCAGCCTAGGGACTTCCCTGGCGGTCCAGTGGTTAAGACTCTACAGTCCCAACGCAGGGGCCCCGGGTTTGATCCCTGGTCGGGGAACTGGATCCCCAGGCCCTTGAAGATCTTGCACATGGCAACGAAGATCCCTCACGCACAACTAAGACCCGGTGCAGCCAACTAAATATTTTTAAAAAGCCAGCCTAGGATTTTCTTTTTTAAAAACAGAATAAATATGAAAATGAAAGGCATAGAAAAACGTGTATTATATGGTACATTTGTGTAGAAAATGCATAGATCACCTCTAGAAGAAAACATGCACATAGGAACTAGCATTTGAATTCTGTTTAATTTCTACCATCAACAGAAAGGGAGCTTGAGATGAAATTAAATTCTAAATAAACAAAGAAAGTTAAAATATACTAACACTAAAGCAAAAGAAAACAATAAATTACCATTTTAAACTTATTTTAAACCATTTTAATGTAAAATTTTTAACAAAATTACCATTTTATAAGAATTACAAAGATCTTAAAAATTATAATACCCAATGTTGTTCATGTAATACAGAACAGTGTCAAAAGCTTAAAAGATTGTCTTAGTAAGAATTTATCCAAATTATTTAATATGTGTATAAAAATTTAAACATAAGGATGATTATCATAATACACATTTTAGAAACCTGAAAACAAACTAAATAGGGACTCGACTAAATAAATGGCATAAATGTGTTGCTATCAGGTTATTAACCATGGCTCATTTATTCTCATAGAAAGCTGTCTCAGGGAAGCCTGTTTTGGTTGATGTATAAGAAAGAATCTTCTAACAGCTAGAGTCATGTAGCAATGGAGTGGGCAACTTGGGGCACTCCAGCAGGACTTTTTAGCAAGAGCTGGCATGTGTCACACAGCTCCGTGGGCAATAGAATAGGGCTGTCCAGGAGGGAAAGAACTAGGAGAAACCCGAAAGGTCATGTTAGGGAAGTGGTTAAGTTCCAAAGGATTAGAAACAGTGGAAATCGTCAGATAAATACCATGAGCCCAGACCAGTAGCGTCCAAGCCACGTTATATAATTTTAAATTGCCTTGTAGCCAAATTTGAAAACGACAAATAAGTAAAATTAATTTTAATAATACATTTTATTTAACCCAATATATCCAGAATATTATCATTTCCGCATGCCATCTATCTATCCATGTGTCTATCTATCTATCTATAACTGTCAAGGAGATATTTTATATTCTTACTGTGTGTCCAGAGTCTGGTGTATGTTTTCACACTTGCAGCACATTCTGCATGAGCCGCATTTCAAGTGCTCAATGACCACATGTGGCTTGTGCTACCACGTTGGACAGCACTGCTCAGCGTCTGAGATGAGTGTCCGCACTCATAGCACTAGTGACCAGTGTTAGTGACCTCCTAGGCTATTTTGTTCACCACCTCTTTTCTGAGCCTTGCTGGGTGAGGAAGGACTTGGGTACTCGGGTGAAAAGTATACCTGAAAATAGATCCAAGGGCAGGCAGCTGCAGAAGTTGGCATCTAAGACAATGTCCCTTCAGTGAGCGTGAGGGGATGGGATTCCTGCCCTGGCCAACAAATTGGACTTCACTGTCCTTCCCACCACTGAGTCCCTGAACCCTAGGATGGGTTTCAGGCCCCGGACCTCATAGCTTCTGTCTAACAGAAAGAGCAGGTGCTCAATTTCATGTTATTCCTGTTAATGTCAAGTGCACAATGGCATGCCATGCCCTCCATAGACAGAAAGACAGACAGACACAGATAGACAAAAGGTGCCTCAGCAAAGCTACCAAAATACCACACATTTATTTTATTTATTTTAAACTTTATTTTCTTGAAGTATAGTTGATTTACAATGTTGTGTTAATTTCTGCTGTACAGCAAAGTGATTCAGTTATATATATATATATATATATATAAAACAATATATATGTATTTTTTTCATATTCTTTTCCATTATGGTTCATTACAGGATACTGAATAGAGTTCCCTGTGCTATACAGTAGGACCTTGTTGTTTATCCATTCTAAATGTAATAGTTTGCACCTACTAACCCCAAATTCCCAGTCCATCCTGCTCCCTCTCCCCCTCCCCCTCGGCAACCACAAGTCTGTTCTCTATGTCTGAGAGTCTGTTTTTGTTTCATAGATAGGTTCATTTGTGCCATATTTTAGATTACACATATAAGTGACATCATATGGTATTTGCCTTTCTCTTTCTGACTTACTTCACTTAGTATGATACTCTCTAGTTGCAACCATGTTGCTGCAAATGGCATTATTTTGTTCTTTTTTATGGCTGAGTAGTATTCCATTGTATATATGTACCACATAGAGGATCAACTTCTTAATCCTTGACATTTTAATGTTAGGGGTATAATTTAAGTTTGCTCAACAAAGAGTCTTGGTCAGAAACACTAACCTGATTGATGATAAAAGGGGTTCAGGAAAGAGGTAGAAAACTTACTCTATGATGTGCTTCCTGGGACAGAAGCCAGGAGGTTCATGCTTGTGCACCCTGGCTGATGCTCAGATCTAAGAAGGTGCACAGTCATATTGGCGGTGGGGTGGGGAAGTGGTAGCAGAAATGCAGACACTTGTTATGTGGACAGAGGGTATCGTGATCATCATCATGTCTGTGAAGTCACATGTCTATGAATCAATTTCTAAATCCTGGCTTCCCTAACAATCACCCAGGGATCTTGTTTAAAATGCATAATTCTCATCTCTACTTTCAGAGATTCTAATGCAGCAAGTCTGGGGCTGGACCCAAGGAGTCTGGATGTAAGCAGCATCCCAGGAGATCCTGATGCAGTTGGTCCCTGGAGAAATACGGTATTTCTAGCAACATTTCCAGGCACAAGGATCAGGATCTGGCCCCTCACTAGCCAGGAGCACTAGGATAGAGTCAGAGTCCCAAGAGGGGCCAGCCTGCGAGGAACTGGGTGGCCACCAAGTCATACCACATGAGCCAAGGAGATGGGAGGTAGAGGAAAGGGCAGGGGGATTCCAGAGAGCCAGCTACCTGGACCGTAAGCACAGAAAATATGAGGCTCATCACAGACACTCCCTCTCCCCGCTGGGATTGACAACCATCTCTCCTAAGGCATGTTCTTTTCCTATGAAATGAGCCAACGTCAAAGGCTTGGCACTCCTGCCATGTTAGTTTATTCATGCTTCCACTCTAAGCTCGCCTGGAGTCTATATTTCTAGCGCGGAATCTCATAACCATACTTGGCGGGGGTGTGGTTCATAGAGTTAGCAGTAAAAGTAATAATCCAGAAGCAGGCTAACATAGGACTCAGAAGGCAAAAACTGGATTATTTGGTGTAAGAAGTTGAAAGCAAGGCGTTTTAAGGCGAGTGACGCATTACTTGGGATAAGTCACCAGAGGGCGCCAGAGCATCCTTCTCCAAAAGAAGTTTCAGTTCAACAAAACCCTTTAGGCGTCAATTAAACAAAAACACTTGCTCAAAGCGACAGGCTCCACCGAGGTAACCCTAAAGGCAGAAGAGAGTGGACAGGTGGTCCCTGAAAAAGTCTTCTGAGGCATGTAATCTCATTGAAGTAATCCGTTTTACGTTAAAAATTGACACGACTTTCCACGGAATCTCCTGATAATAGCACACAACGTTTTACATTTCTTAGGCCCTAAACAGGATGCTCCAGAGGGTGTCGTGCTGGTCTCTGGCACACAGTGGCGGGTCCTGGATTCCTGCAGCCTGAAATCACCGGCGACTGTGAACCCACTTGCCTGCTGTGGACACCTCCTACAAACCTGATTCGGAACTTGGAACCCTGGGCTGATGACCGCGGAGGGCCCCTATTCCACTGTCTTAGTTTACACCGGGGGAACTGAGGCTCAGAGTCGCACACGGAGCTGTTCCGAATTACAAATTAGGTTAGTCTTGCAGTGAAACCCTGTTTTTCTAATCCGTGAATTGACCCTCGAGTCCGCAACAGGAATGGGGCTCGGTCCACGGATGGTCTAAAGCCTAAACAAGGATAAGAAAGGGACCGAGATCCAGGAAGTGGATTTCAGAGTCCAAGAGGGCAGCCTCGTGCAGGGGGTATGCGGGAGGCGACTTTGAGCAATACTACTCTTCTGCAAAATCCCGTGTGGTGCTGCCACCTTGTGGTCAACTAGGAAATTGAACTCAAACTTTGCCATAATGCTACCTTTTCACTTAAATGATAATGTTTTGTAAAAGAACCGGCATTTGCTATATTTCTCTTTTTTCCTAATGCATTTGCTGGGTATTTCCAAGCTCCGTGATCATTAGAGAAATACTAAGGGACAAGTAGGAAGAGACATAACAATTTCACAACTGATTACTTTTTCTTTTTTTTTAAATCTTTTGGCCCGGTGGCACGTGGGATCTTAGTTCCCCTGACCAGGGATCGAGCCCGAGCCCCCTGCATTGGCAGCACGGAGGCTTAACCACTGGACCGCCAGGGAACTCCACAACCGATTACTTAAAAATTAAATTTAAAACCTCCCATTTTTTCTAGACTCAGCCTTTGTGAGTGTAAAAGATCTGTGGATCTGGAATATTTTATAATATGCATTTGCTATGTAATCACTGACTCACAAAACATTCTGAATTAAAATAATGGCAAATATTTGATATTTACCGTGTGCTGTATCCATATTTTATGTGGATAAAAGTATTTTATAGACGCATAAAGTATCCATACGGACTTCCCTGGTGGCACAGTGGTTAAGAATCCGCCTGCCAATGCAGGGGACACGGGTTCGAGCCCTGGTCCGGGAAGATCCCACATGCCGTGGAGCAACTAAGCCTGCATGCTGCAACTACTGAGCCTGCGCTCTAGAGCCAGCGAGCCACAACTACTGAGCCCACGTGTCACAACTGCTGAAGCCCACTTGCCTAGAGCCCATGCTCCGCAACAAGAGAAGCCACTGCAATAAGTCCACGCACTGCAACAAAGAGTGGCCCCCACTCGCCGCAACTAGAGAAAGCCCGCACACAGCAATGAAGACCCAACACACCCCAAAATAAATAAATTACAAAATAAAAAAATAAAGTATCCATACGTTATGTGGATTAATTTATTTAAACCTCGCAATAACCGCCAAAGGTAAGTGTCATTATTATCCTCATTTCACATATAAAGAAACTGAGGCATGGAGATATTGAGTAATTTGCTCAAGGTCACACAGCAAACAGATGGTGAATTGGGAGTCCAACCCATGATGTCTGGCCTAGAAGCCTGTGATCTTAACCACAAGACCAGTGGTTCTCAAAGTGTGGCCCCTAGACCAGCAGCACCATCATTACCTGGAAACTCAATAGAACTGCAAGTTCCTGCACCCTACCCCAGACCTTTTTTTTTTTTTTTTTGGCTGCGTTGAGTCTTTGTTGCTGCGCGTGGGCTTTCTCTAGCTGCAGTGAGCGGGGGCTACTCTTTGTTGCGGTGCGAGGGCTTCTCATTGCAGTGGCTTCTCTTGTTGCAGAGCACAGGCTCTAGGCGCGTGGGCTTCAGTAGTTGTGGCATACAGGGTCAGTAGTTGTGGCTCGTGGGCTCTAGAGCGCAGGCCCAGTAGTTGTGGCCCACGGGCTTAGTTGCTCCGCGGCATGTGGGATCTTCCCGGACCAGGGCTCGAACCCGTGTCCCCTGCATTGGTAGATGGATTCTTAACCACTGGGCCAGCAGGGAAGCCAACCCCAGACCTTTAGAACCAGAAATTCTGGCGATGGGAACCAGCAGACTTTTAACCAGCCCTCCAGAGGATTCTGCCCCAGGCCAAAGTGTGACAACCACTCACCTAGGCTATGCTACCTCTAATTGTTAGTATATTTAAATAAAAGCAACTCTGTGCCTACACCTACCCTGGAGATCAGTATGGTAGATCATATTACACTGTCGTTTATGTTACTTCATATAATTATGGCATATTCAAAAGACACTTTCTGAGACTTAAATATATATATATTTTTTTCTTTTTTGGAACATAGCAATTATATAATTAAGACCCTAAAAAAATTAGCTTCATTTCCCAAACTCATCAAACCACTGGTGACTCTTTTGATTAGGATAACAACCTACTTTTGGAGAGAAGAGGCCCAAGGGCAGAGGGTGTCGGTGGTTCTGAAGAGAAGCAGATGACACACCCAGGGGTTCAGAGCAGAGGCTGGCAGCAGGGAATAACTCCTCTTTTGCTCTAAAACAAAACATAAAGTAAATGTTAGAAAGAGGAAATTGCCTGGGCAGGAGGTATTTTTATTCCCCTCAGCTTGACAGCCAGAGAAAGAATGATGGAGCTTCCCCGGCAAAAGTAGGGTGACCCTCATTGTAGCAATTTAGTTAAACTGGAGCTACGCTTCCCCAAATTCCCTTCCCTGCACAGTTTCAGGTTGGCATGGGCCGCAAGAGACATTCTGGGGTGGAATTTGGAGGGCAGGAGTGAAACAGTAGCCATATTCCTTCTCCGGAGACTGGTTTGGGGTGTGAGGCACCGTCGCAGCCCAAGCTCCTGTCTCAACTCGTTGGTGTGGGCAGCCACTGAGCTCACTGCCCCTCCAATCCCCTCCCCTGTGGGAGCCTCCTTCAGCTTCTGACTCACGAGCCAGGTGTGTGGTTAATTCCACAGTGGAGGGCTCTGGCTTTTCCTATAGGACACCCACTCCCTTGAACTTGGAGGCTTTTTGAAAGACATATGTGAGTTCCAGTCTGTCCTTTGGTCCCAGCTTCATGCTTGTGCGTTCCAGTTTGTCCTTGATCTCTCCCACTTCATATCCATCTTCATCTTCCCTTCTAGAATGCCTGCCCTGGAGACTTCAGACCCCAGTACATAGGCTGTTCAGCTCACAAAATTATTTAGTGCTTATAATGTTATATATCACTCCTAGTGGTGGTGTTTTTTCCTCTAATTGAACCCTGACTGCTCTACGGGAACGGCGAGGACATCCCATCTGAGCACAGACATCCCATCTGAGAACAGACAATGGACAAGCCAAGAGGAAAAAAAAGAAAAAAGATGCTGGATACTGAAAGTGCCCTGGTTGAGTAAACCAGGGACTGTTAGGGTGACCCAATTTTCAGGGGAAGAAAGATCAACCAAGACGTGACAACCCTGACTTTTGTGCGCCCCTAACACAGGGGTGCACGATCACAATCAGTTTCATGGTTTGGTGGAAGGACATTAAAATAAGCCTACCTGGTGTGACCCAACCCCGCCACTTACCAGCTGGGGGACCTTAAGCAAGTTACTTAACTGCTCTTTGTCTCAGTTCACGCACATGTAAAATGGAGATGATAATAGTACATACCTCAAAGGTTGCTGAGAGGTTTGCGTGAATTAACATACCTAAAGCACCTTGAATAATCATCGGCATATAATAAGCACTATCTAACTTTCTTCTCTGTTTATAGGAGATGTTCATATTCACAGGTAATGCCAGTCCTCCGTGTGTTCCTTGGAGCATACCCTCCTTTCCCTCACTATTTGCTCCAGGAACTCCCCTTGCCTCTCTTGCAAGCATTCTCCTTCTCATCTCCCTCACCTAAAACCCCACCATCAGCCCTTATGGAGGGTGTCTTTTGAGCAGCCTACCAACCCTTCCCTGGGTCTTCTCTGCCCTGACCTCACCTTACAGAAACCAGTTATCAGCATCTAAAATCCAAGGTGCAAAGAATCCTGTGAGGTCTGAATGGCCATGGTGGGAGAGCAGCTATGAGAGGCTCTTCCTGCCTATATCACTAACTTAAGGAGCATCTGCTGTATACCATGCAGACCACCAGACCCATTCCCTACAATGCTTCAGTCTTCCCAACAGCACGTTGGGTAATACCATCTCTGTTTCACGGGAGAAGCAGTTGATGTTAAGAGAGGTTAAGTCATTGCCCTAAATCACACAGCTTAAGGGTCATGGGGTCAGGATAGGAAAGCAGGTCCTTGTGGGCTGTGTCCAGAGGCGTGTGCCCACAACCATTGCTTCCAATGCTTCCTCTTCCCTCATCCCCTGTTTTGGCCTTGGGCAGAAGCCACCATGTTCAGACAGTGCACAATGAATTGACCAGGACAACAAGAAGGGCAGGCAGTTCATCTCAACCACTTATAAGGTGGGTATTATTATCCCCATTTCACATGTGCATGAGCTGAGGCAAAGAAAGATTAGGTAAGCCCTGACTGTGCCTTCCTGTTTCCTAACGGGGCACTCCCTCTGGATTACGGGTTTTACTTCTCTCTAAAATGTTCTCAGTCGTTGAGGAGGAACCACAGGGACCACGCAGAAATGCTTTGATCTGGTTACGTAGGAGCAAAGTTAATTCATTACATACGCATGCCTTAGCACAAGAAGACCGGTTTCTCTCAGGAAAGAGGCTGTTTACCTTTTGTTACATACAGGGACATAGAAAGACTAGCACAATGTGTGCTGTAACAAACCCCTGAATACAAACCACTCATCTTTAGCAATTAGCAACGATTTGTGAATTTTGTTTCATCTATTGCTTGAGACATCCTGAAATTTCACTCATAAATTCTTCAGTATACATCTCTCACTGGAAAGGACCTTTTACATCGCTAATAAATCACTGTGCCATGATTGCACCTAGCGAAAGTCATAGTAAATTAGTAGCATCTAAAAAAAAAACTAATATTAATAAGATTTTCAATAAATTAATAACATGCAATACTCAAACCCTATTCAAATGTCCTTGATTATCTCAAAAATGACTTTTTGTAGGTTTTTTTTATATGGCTTGCTAAGCCACAAATACAGGCAAATGATCTGGTTATGACAAACATAATCTCCCTCCCTCCCTCCCTCCCTCCCTCCCTTCCTTCCTTTCTTCCTTCCTTCCTAAGTATCTGTTGACTGCCTATTATGCCAGACCCTGCTCCAGGCCCTGGTGAAAGGGCTTTTTTTTTTTTTTTTTTTTTTGCGGTACGCGGGCCTCTCACTGTTGTGGCCTCTTCCGTTGCGGAGCACAAGCTTCGGACGCGCAGGCTCAGCGGCCATGGCTCACGGGCGCAGCCGCTCCGCGGCATGTGGGATCTTCCCGGACCGGGGCACGAACCTGTGTCCCCTGCATCGGCAGGTGGACTCTCAACCACTGCGCCACCAGGGAAGCCCCTGAAAGGGCTTTTAAAGGCCACAGATTCTGTCCTCAAGGACTAATATGCTACCTGCTCCCTTCCCTGCCCCCCACCTGTACTCCCACGCACAGTCCTCATTTTTTTTTTTTCCCCTAAGAACTTTCTTTAGGAATTAATTGAGCCCAAATCAGAAACTCCAGTTACCGCATTGTTAAATCTCAGGGTCTTTAGAAAATTTCTAATACAATGTTTCTCAAACTGGTTTCTCCAACTATGAGCTTGGGTTACAAATATTGTGAATATGTTCACTATTAAGAATACAGCTGTGTTGGGACTTCCCTGGCAGTCCAGTGGTTAAGGCTCTATGCTTCCACTGCAGGGGGCACAGGTTCAATATCTGGTCGCAGACCTGAGATCCCACATGCCACACAGCTTGGCCAGCTATATATACAGCTGTACAGAATAAAGCTAAGAGTGTTAGGCTGGAAAACATACAGGTTTAGCTCTATAACTGAATAAAATAATTCTGCCAAAATAACATCACAAATGCAGGGTGATTAGGTGCAATATTTCTTAAAATGAGGTGTGTGGATCCCAGGATGAGGGATGCAATCTATGGACATACTTGGGGTAGATCATGGTTTCTCCAGTTTGAGAAACCAACATAGGGTAGTGGATCCAGAGTCTTCTGAGGATTTCTGTAAAAATATATGTGCCAGGGCTCCATCTCAAACCTGCCAAATTAGAATTTCTATGAGTGAGGCCAAGGAATCTGAACTATAACATGCTCTTCAAGTGTTTCTGATGACTGACTAGTTTGAGAAACCATTGATCAAGGAGTTCCTTTACTTTTCTCCACTAATGCATGTTTAAGTCGGTCCTACAATTTCCTAACAAATACTCAACCCCCACCCCCACCCCCCCAGCTTACTTTCCTCTGATTCTGCCCATTCTGTTGTAGACACTATTGTTGTTGTTTGGGGTTTTGGGGTTCTTTTTTGGTATTTTATTTTATTTTTTGGCCACACCACGCGGCTTGCAGGATCTCAGTTCCCTGACCAGGGATTGAACCTGGATCACGGCAGTGAAAGCCCAGAATCCTAACCGCTAGGCCACCAGGGGACTCCTGACACTCTTGTTGTTGATGTCTTTCTTATACTGAGCTGAGACTCCCTTTCCCTCAAGTTTGACCTAAGGATCCAGTGATCCAGAGAGCACATTTAAATCAGAACCTGTAAAATTATTATTAAACAATAATCTTTGTATTATAACCTCTTAAGACACCCTGGCCTCTAAAAGCCTGGTAATTCTTGGAGAACATTTTTTGATAAAAAATATCTCAGGTTCAGTACATTATGTTACTACATTCAGATTGATTCTTACAGGCTTTCTTTAATTACAGTGATTCATAGACTAGCGTCTGACTAGACTACTAGGAAGTATCCATGACTATCTTTTGAAAATTTGGGGGAAAAGTGTGAAATATATGTGTATAAGGATTGTGTTTGAGGAATGGAATTTGTTAAGCAAGGTAGATTTTATATTTTTCCATGATGCATCCTTTGATTTTATTTTCAAGTTACTGAAAATTTTCCAATATTGTTTTCCTCCCTCTCTTCCTTTCTTCCTTCTGTCCTGCTTTCCTGCTGCTGTAGGCTGTGTTTAGTCTTCCTACTATGGGACAGGCAGAGGCTGAGTGCATTTGGATTCTGTTACAGCAATCTAGGAATGATGAGACAAAGGAGAGTGACCATGGGGATGAGCAGAAGAGATGGAAATGGCAGGGAAGGGACATGCCAGCACCAGACTGCCAAGTGCCTGTTAGGGCAAGGGAGGTGGAGGAGGGAAAATTACTGTGGGATTTGGAGGGAATAGGGGAGCGACCGGCAGAACTGGTAAGGTCTGAAGGAGTGAATTCTGAGGAGAATAAGGTAATACTTTTGAATATGTTGGTTTGAAGAACTGGTGGAAAATGTTGATTAGGCTTTTGTACTGTAGTTCTGAACTTAGGATCATGCTTAGGCCAGAGGGAAAGGCTTTAAGCCAAAGTTATAAACCTCCAAGACTGAAATTTAAGGCATCAGTGAGAAGGTTGCAAGAGTATGTCAGGGGAAGGTAATCTTTCTCCGAATTTCTAGAATAGCAGAGAGGGCCCATGTCTAGTGATGCATATTTAGTAATACTTTTTTTTGTTTTGTTTTGTTTTTGTTTTTATTGAAGTATAGTTGATTTACAGTGCTGTGTTAGTTTCAGGTGTACAGCTGATTCAGATATATATATATATTCCGTTTCAGATTCTTTTCCCTTACAGGTTATTACAAAATACTGAGTATAGTTCCCTGTGCTGTACAGTAGGTCCTTGTTGTTTATTTTATAAATAGTAGTGTGTATATGTTAATCACAAACTCCTAATTTATGCTTTCCCTCCGCTCCCCACCACAATATTTTGTTTTCCTGATTTTCTGCTACATTTTCTGTTTTTGTTTGTTTGTTTGTTTGTTGTTTTTGTGTGGGCATCTCACCGTCGTGGGCTCTCCCGCTGCGGAGCACAGGCTCCGGATGCGCAGGCCCAGCGGCCATGGCTCACGGGCCCAGCCGCTCCGCGGCATGTGGGATCTTCCCGGACCGGGGCACGAACCCACATCCCCTGCATCAGCAGGCGGACTCTCAACCACTGCGCCACCAGGGAAGCCCTCTGCTACATTTTCTACATAAATTTACCTCAGAGTTTTACAATAAATTTTATTTTTCCTCAGGATTTATAAATATTTACTTCCTTTGGGTGATCTATTTTTTTACTCGAGCTGTTCTCTGGCTAAACTATGTAAGTTGTTCAGTCTGTCTGGCAGCAAGTTCTTTGTCCTTGTAAGTATTTTTTTTTAATGGTAAAATACACATGATATGACGTTTACCACCTTAACCATTTTTAGATATACAGTTCAGTGTCATTAAGTTTACTGACTTTGGGACTTCCCTGGTGGCGCAGTGGTTAAGAATCCGCCTGCCAATGCAGGGGAGATGGGTTCAATCCCTGGTCTGGGAAGGTCCCACCTGCCGTGGAGCAACTAAGCCCGTGCACCACAACTACTGAGCCTGTGCTCTGGAGCCTGCGAGCCACAACTACTGAGCCCGTGTGCCACAACTACTGAAGCCTGCGTGCCTAGAGCCCATGCTCTGCAACAAGAGAAGCCTACTACAATGAGAAGCCCACGCACCACAACAAAGAGTAGCCCCCACTTGCCGCAACTAGAGAAAGCCCACACACAGCAAGGAAGACCCAACTCCGCCAAAAATAGGTAAATAAATTTATTTTAAAAAAAGTTTACTGACTTTGTTGTGCTACCATTACTACCATCCATCCTTAGAACACTTTTCATCATGCAAAACTGAAACCTGTACCTATTAAACACTAACTCCCCATTCTCCCCTCCCCTCCAGGTCCTGGCACCCACCATTTAACTTTCTGTATTTCACTTTCTGTGAATTAGACCCCTCTAGGAACCTCATGTAAGTGGAATCACACAGTGTTTGTCCTTTTGTGATGGGTTTATTTCACTCAGCATAATGTCCTCAAGGTTCATCCATGTTGTAGCAGGTGTCAGAATTTCCTCTATTTTTTTTCTTAATTTTTATGTATTTAGTTACTTATTTTGGGCTGTGTTGGGTCTTCGTTGCTGTGCGCGGGCTTCCTCTAGTTGCAGTGAGCGGGGGCTGCTCTTCATTGCGGTGTGAGGGCTTCTCATTGCGGTGACTTCTCTTGTTGCGGAGCACGGGCTCTAGGCTTCAGCAGTTGTAGTACACGGGCTCTAGAGTGCAGGCTCAGTACTTGTGGCGAACGGGCTTAGTTGCTCTGCGGCATGTGGCATCTTCCTGGACCAGGGCTCGAACCCGTGTCCCCTGCATTGGCAGGCGGATTCTTAACCGCCACCAGGGAAGCCCCAGAATTTCCTTCCTTTTTAAGGCTGAATAATATTTCATTGTATGTATATACCACATTTTCTTTTTCCATTCATCCATCGATGGACACTTGGATTACTTTCATCTTTTGGCTATTGCAAATACTACTTCTGTGACCATGAATGTATAAATATCTCTTTGAGATGCTGGTTCATTTATTTTGGGTATATACTGGATCATACGGTAATTCTATGTTTAATTTTTTGAGGAACTGCCATACTATTTTCCACAGTGGCTGCACCATTTTACATTCTCACCACCAGTGCACAAGAATTCCAATTTCTCCACATGCTCACCAGCACTTGTTATTTTCTGTTGTTGTTGTCGTTTTAATAGTAGCCATCCTAATAGGTGTGAGGTGATACCTCATTGTGGTTTTGTGTGCATTTCACTAATCATTAGTGATGTTGAGCATCTTTTCATATACCTGTTGGCCACTTGTATGTCTTTTTTGGATAAATACCTATTCAAGTCCTTTCTTCATTTTTAAATCAGGTTGTTTTTTGTTGTTGAGTTGTCCATATAATTCTTTTCTTTTTTTTCAGCTGCACTGCATGGCATGTGGAACTTCCCCAACCAGGGCCACCAGGGATTGAACCTGTGCCCCCTGCAGTGGAAGCGCAGAGTTTTAACCACTGGACAACCAGGGAAGTCCTGTCCATGTAATTCTTGATGGTTGTGTTTCAGTAAGTAATTTTTGTCCTTGTCCTCCTTTTCTTCTTACTTTTTTCAGCAAAGTGTGTAGCTTCTTAGAACTCTGGTGTGTAGTTTCAGTGTTCATATAGGAATGAAAACAAACAACTGAAAAAAAAAGAATTAAAGAAAGAAAAAGAAATGTAGTAACTTCTGGAATCTGGTGAATTATATATTTCACAAGCAAGTCTTGTGAAAAGGAATCATTTGACTCATGCAAGCTGAAAAGGACAGAGGTAGAGCAGATTCACTCATTTAAATCTTAACACAGGGTTCCCATAAAGTCACCCCGATCCACTTCTTGCTCTGCTTCTTCTGGGTCTGTTCCATTCTGAGACCGCCTTTCCCAGTGTGCTTTTAAATGGATGCCAACAGCCACCTTCTTCTTTTTCCTCCTCCCTCTCCCGCTCTTCCTCAAGTAAACTTTATTTTGACATAATTACAGATTTATAGAAGCGTTACGAGAATAGCATAAAGGATTTCTGTGTGCCCGTCTGTAAAGGAAAACTCACTTGCTTTGTGTGTCCTTCACTCTTCCACTCACACACTCCACCTCTGACACCAAGTGTGTGGTAGTTTTTTCCACACGTTAAGCAATTCTGCAACACCAGCTGGGTGTCCTATAATTTAACTCAGTTCTGACACTGCCTGGAGATACCGCCGGATCCCACAGGTTAAGGGCTCGGTCCTATAAGACTGCGCCCCCTTCCTCCCCACCCTCGCCTTTTCAGATGCCAGTAGAAACTCCAGGTTGTCACCTGTGCTCCTGACCAACTGGCTATAAATTGGAGGTTCTCACAACCCCTTCCTCAAGTTCAATTACCTTGCTAGAGTGACTCACAGAGCTCAGAGAAATATTTATTTCCATTGACCAGTTTATTATAAAGGATACAAATTTACAGCCAGATGAAGAGGTATATAGGGCAAGGTCTGGAAGGGTCCTGAGGAGAGGAGTTTCTGTCCCTGTGGAACTGGGGTGCACCACCTCCCAGTGTGTGGAAGCTTTCACCAACTAGGAAGCTGATCAAATCTTGTTCAGGAGTTTTTATAGAGCTTAATCTCCATCCCCCGCCATGTTCCCAGAGGTTGGTGAGTATGGCTGAAATTTCCAGCCTTCTAATCACTTTGCCTTTCTGGCGACCAGCTCCATCCAGAGGTTATCTTGGGGCCCACCCTAAGTCACCTCATTAGCATAAACTCGGGTGTACATGAGAGGGGCTCCTTATGAATGATCAGACCCTCCTATCACTCAGGGAATGGCAAGGGTTTTAGGAGCTCAGAGCCAGGAACTATGACAAAGACCAAATGTATTTCTCATTATACCACACCCCTTAACCAGGTTCCCTAGTTAACTTTTTACCCCATTCGTTTTATCATTCTTTTTCTTGTCTCTTACTTTATACATATACTATCTGCGTGTGTACGTGTATAATGTAATTTTTTGGAACCATGGGCAATGAGTTGCAGATGTGATGACTATCTCTCAATACGTCAGTGTGTAGTATCTAAAAACAAAACTATCAACCACAGTATAGTTACGAAAACACAGTGATAAAAAACAAGATATTAAACTTGATATAATAACTCAGATTTCACTAATTGTTCCAATAACACCTTTTATAGGGGGAAAAATATCGCAGGTTTTGAGTTGCCTTCTATTGTCAGTCTCTTTAGATATTGCTGAATTCTCCTCCGTAAGGTTGTAACATTTTGCATTCCACCCCGGAATGCAAGGAGTTGCATTCCCCCCCGGAATGCAAGGAGTAGCTCTATTCTCCCCCGGAGCTATAGGAGTAGCTCTTTTCTTATTCACATCCAATGAGAAAAAATAGGTCCAGGTCACCCACCAATAAACTCAATTTCTTGGAACTGAATCTTTTATGCCCTGATTGGTCTGATTTGATTCACGTGTTCTTCTCTGAACCAATTACTGTTGTCAGGAGACATAGGCTTGCTGATCAGCTTACCCTGGGTCACATACTTCTTTCCAGGAGCCAGAGTGGATTCAGGTTCACCTGAAGCATGTGGGCTCAGAGTGTGGAGTAAGGGGTGGTTCCCCAAAGCAAAATCAGGGAACAATTACTACAGAGTAGAGCTGGGTAAAAACGACAGCAACAACAACTATCCAATACACTCTCCCCTTAACAGATATCCAACCTACACATACGCACCGAAACAACAAATGTCTCCTGAGCCTGGCAAAAGAAAAACAGATATATCAAAACTAGAGCACAGGTAGACTCCAACCTCATTTTTCATTTTCATGCAGTCAATATTTTAATGTCTCTTTTGTTCATAGCACAGAGATATTTTGATCTAGGTACTGCCTCTGTTTAATTTTATTTTGTTTTTCAATTTAATTAATCACAACACCTCTAGGTAGCAGCAGGAAACGGCATATCGTGTGGTCAGGCCACTCAAGAGGGCTGTCCTCTTGCTCTCTGTACACGCCCCGCCTGACCAGGGCCTGCTTCACCTACACCTACTCACATAACTGACCTTCCTCCTTGCCCCGGCTCCAGCTGGTGATTGTTCTTATCGAAGGGGCCGTGAGGGGCGTGCCTCTCTGCTGGTTTCCCTGGTAACCAGTGAGCCCGTCTGATGTCAATTCCCCTATAACTGGGAATCTCCCCTTCCCCAGGGAGTAAAGCCTGCCGCTGAGTCCTGCCCACTGGGTACACAGAGGGGTGTCACTCCAGGACCGTGCTTCAGACGTGTAAGCTCCCCATCCATTAAACCATTGGCGTCTCTGTTGCTGACTTGGGACTCTTTCTTTGGTCTTTTTTTTTTGGACACTATGGCGTGGCTTGCTGGATCTTAGTTCCCCGACCAGGGATTAAACCCGGGCCCCCAGCAGTGGAAGTGTGGGGTTCTAACCACTGAACTACCAGGGAAGTCCCTCTTCCTTCAGTCTTAACGCTGGGCAAGTGCAGGCCTTGCAGGCATGCGGGGTGCAGCCCAATACATATTCATCCTACTTTTGAAAAGTATGTCTTAAAAAAATAAAAGTATGTACTTGAAACCATTTTACAAAGTGTTAACTCAAGCAAAAACTTAAACCCAGGGTTTTTTTGTTCCAAGCCACAGGACTTCTGAAATCGTGATCTTTTTAAAATAACTTAGGTGCTACTTTCCTCTCAGTTTCTCACAAAAAGAAAATCTTAAGAAGTTTCATTGTTAGAATGTTTATTTTTTTGGTTTTTTTTCTTCTTTTTTTTTCTAGAATGTTTATTTTTTCCTGCCTTTTCAAATGACAGAATTTTCATCTTTCATAGAAATCGGAGGGCTCACCGTGTAGGGTGATAGGTTGCTATCCCATGTTTCTTCTCAAGCTCATTTTTCTTCGGATTATAAAGCTTCTGAATGGTCAGTTGCTGTCACAACAGATCTTCAGTCTTGTTTCCGTGCTCTCAGTCCTGTCTCTGGGCAGTTTCTTTTTTTAAATTGATTTATCCATTTAGTTATATTTTTTTGGCTGCATTGGGTCTTTGTTGCTGCATGCAGGCTTTCTCTAGTTGTGGCCAGCCGGGGCTACTCTTTGTTGTGGTGTGTGGGCTTCTCTCATTGCGGTGGCTTCTCTTGTTGTGGAGCACGGGCTGTAGGCGCACAGGCTTCAGTAGTTGTGGCTCATGGGCTCTAGACCTCAGGCTCAGTAGTTGTGGCGCACGGGCTTAGTTGCTCTGTGGCATGTGGGATCTTCCTGAACCAGGGCTCGAACCTGTGTCCCCTGCATTAGCAGGTGGATTCTTAACCACTGCGCCACCAGGGAAGTCCTCGTGGGCAGTTTCTTGAAGCCCAGTAACGTTAGCTCTGTCACATGTGTCTGTACCAGGACAACCTGATTTCTTGTTTTAGATGCAAAGAGTATTTGGAAAAGTATTTTCTGAACCTAATTGTTTAGTGTACTTTCAAGCACACACATTTTATTCCCCTAGTCACTGAACCTCAAAAAGTCCTACTATTCCTTGATATAGGAATGTACTCCTTTTTATTTTCTGTAGTAAACTTTTCACATTCCACTAAGCAGAGACCAGAAATGCCTTTAAAAAAAAAAGAATTGCATTGAAATGTCTCTCTCCATTTTTAATCAACAACTAGACTAATAATAAACAAAGGAAACCCTGCCTGCATCGTCATGTAGGTTTAAAGGAGGAAAATGCAGGAAAGTGTTTTTGGAAAGCATTGAAGGATGCAGGGAAGAGGAAAGAGCCCTCAGAGATGGAGGCAGGACATCCGGGTCCTAATCTAGCTGTGTGACCACAGCCAAGTTGCTTATACTTTCTGGGAGTTAGACTATGATATCCAAGAAAAAACTTTCAGAATTTAATACAAAAGTCATAATTCTCCCCAAAGTGACAGTGACAGTCTTCGTGAGAGAACCACCCTAAGTTTGTAATCTCACAATTCAGATTTTCCAGACAGAAGTCATTTGTATAAATTTCCCTAATGTAATGATAAAACCTGTCCTTTCATGTGGATACTTCTATCTATTTATTTGTTTTTTGTTTGTTTTCCTATACTTCTATTTATTTGAGTGGGGAAGGGAAGAGGGCATATTCCTAGTGAACATGCTGTCTTCATCCAGCACAAGGTAAACATGAGGCAATCTGTTTAAAAGACAAACTACAGGGGCTTCCCTGGTGGCACCGTGGTTAACAATCCGCCTGCCAATGCAGGGGACACGGGTTCGAGCCCTGGTCCGGGAAGATCCCGCATGCCGCGGAGCAACTGAGCCCGTGCGCCACAACTACTGAGCCTGCGCTCTAGAGCCCACGAGCCACAACTACTGAGCCCGTGTGCCTAGAGCCTGTGCTCTGCAACAAGAGAAACCACTACACTGAGAAGCCTGCGCACCACAACAAAGAGTAGCCCCCGCTCGCGGCAACTAGAGAAAAGCCCGCGCAGCAGTGAAAACCCAATGCAGCCAAAAATAAAAACAAAACAAAACAAAACAACCCCAGAAAACGACAGAAGACACCACGCCTTTACAAAAGGAGGAAAAGGCAGATGAGTTATTCCTTTACAAACACTGTTCTGACTTCTAATTGGGAGGGCATGGGAAGATCACTTGAGGCTCTTGAGTGATGCTGGCTACTTCTCCAGAAAATTCCTTACCCTAAAGCAAACAGCAATTATGTCTTGAAACCCATTTTTTTTGCCAACATTCTACATCTGTAAAATTGGATTAAAATGTGGAAGAATTTTGAAATAGAAACAGAATGGGACAAAGTAGTCTCTAAAACCTCTTTAAAAAAACAAGTGGTCAAAATTAATTTCTAGAATTCCAGTCAGCAACTCTGGACGTTCTTATTACAAACTAGAGGAGTTGTTTTGATAAATGGCCTCCATGTCTGAAAGCTTTGCCTCCAGTTCTTCTAATTAAAAAAAAATTCTAAAGTGTATGTTCATTATTTTTAAGGCAAACAGTATCTCCAGTTTCCTCTGTTCCTATCACTTAGTCTAGAGACTACACTTAGTTACACATGACCCCATGTCCCTCCAAATATAAAAGTAAAATAATTTAGCTACCAGGAAATGTCTTAGGAGGAATTCTTATTAGAGAATATTTATTCATTCATTTAAATGTTAATTAAGAGCATTCTGGGCATGTAGTAATGAACCAAAATAAAGACTCTGATCTCATGAAGCTGGATTCTGATGAGGAGAGACCCATAATTTAAAAATACCTAACATCTACAAAAGATAAGGGCTACAAAGAAAAACAAAGCATCTTAAGGATGCAGAACAGGTCGGGAGGCATCTGTTTCATTTAGGTAGGGTGGTCCAGGAAGACCTCTCTGATAAGGTGAGATCTGAGCAGAGACTTAAATAAAGTGAAAGCATGAAACATGAGGTTACCTAGAGCAGGAGTTGGCAAACTTTTTCTGTAAGGGGCCAGACATGGTTTTTGGCTTTGCAGGCCATACAGTTTCTGTTGCAACTATTTCAACTTTGCCCTTGGGGCAAGAAAGCAGCCATAGACCATATAAATGAACGGGTGAGGCTGTTGTCCCACCAATCCCTTATCTATGGGCAGTGAAATTTGCATTTCCTGTACTTTTCATGCGTCACAAAACATTATTTTTCTTTTGATTTTTTCTAACCCTTTTAAAATGTAAAAAACATTCTTAGCTCAGAGGCTGTACAAATATAGAATGTGGGCTATGTTTGTTGACCTCTGATCTCTGATTCTTGAGCTCAAGTACACACATTCCAGGAGAGGGAACAGTTAGACCCTGAGGTGGGAGCAGCAGTATGACTTGCTGATAGAAAGCAAAGGAAATGTGTCAGCTTCTAACTTTTCTTCCTGACCACAACTTGTTCTATTTTGAACTCCCCATAGAAGACAGACACCACATTTCAGAGGAGTGAATGAATCTGGAAAATTTTCTTAGAGGAAGTAGCTTTTGAACTGGTTTGGCTTTGAAAAACAAACAAGGTTCCAACAGATGGGCCTGGACATGGAGAGAGAAAGTGTTCTAGTTAGAGGAGTAACCTAAATAAAGGCCTGAAAGTGTAACGGGGAAGAACCTTTGTATTCTATTACAAGTTAATCACCAAAGGGATGTTGCCTATAAGCTTAAATTACACATAATGACCCATCTCTGGAACCCCTGCCTCCCAGGTAATGAGCATTAAGCTGAAATACCTTTGTTTAGCTACAGGAAACATCCTGACCATGCAAACCTATGAATGATTGCAGGAAGGAAGAAATTAACATATCCCTTCTGGAGGCTGTCTGGGAAGCAGGAAATGTTTGACTTTATTCCCTCCCCTCTGAGTATAAAAGAAGCCTGAATTCTAACTTGGACAAGATGGTTCTTTGGGACACAAGTCCACCATCTTCTCTGTCCGCTGGCTTTCCTAATAAAGTTGCTATTCCTGCCCCAACACCTCGTCTCTCAATTTATTGGCCTATTGTGCCGAGAGAAGTGTGAGCTTGGACTCAGTGAGGAAAGTAGCAAAGTAACCTGTGAGTTATAGGCCCTTGTGATCCTACTCCAAGTACTGTTTGTTTGTGTTGCATATCCTTATATCTTGACATGGAAACCTGTAAGTCAGGGGTCCCCAACCCCCGGGGCCGTGGACTGGTACTGGTCCACAGTAGTACTTCCATGTTAGGAGCCGGGCCGCACAGCAGGAGGTGAGTGGTGAACGAGTAAGTGAAGCTTCATCTGCCTCTGCCCATCACTCCCCATCGCTCGCATTACCTCCTGAACCAGCTGTCGGTGGAAAAATTGTCTTCCAAGAAACCAGTGCCAGAACTGTTGGGGGCCGCTGCTGTAAATGGCGGTTCTCAGATTCCAGCCTGCATCAGAAACCTGGGGGAGCTCGTTAAAACCAAGTGTCAGATCCCACCCCCAGGGGTTCTGATTACGTAGGTCTAGGGCTGAGCCTGAAGATGTGCTTTCCTGGTAAGTTCCCAGGTGGTGCTGACGCTGCTGGTCCTAGGACCCCACTTGGAAAACCACAGCCCTACAGGGGTGTCTGCTACAGAGGAAGGATGGGGTCTAGCAGTCTTCTACTGAGCTGACCTTCAGAAAGGGTAGTACCTGAGAATAGTGCCAAGCCCATGGTAGGTTTTCTTGTGCATGAACTCTCTTCCTCTCCTGCCTTCTTTCCTGCAACTATCCAGAAGGGCTTAAAATTTGTAAACATGCTTCATGTGGTACTTCTGCTTCCAGATTTTAAAAAAAAGTCACAGACACGTTTTGCCATCAGCAACAAACAAAGCAATAACATGGAATGGCACGCAGCCCACAACACACTCAGGGAATCCTAGGGTGTCACTGAAGAGAGACAAAGGAAATTGGAGACCTTTTGGAGCTGACTCTCACAGTGAGTTTGTGTGTCTTTCTCACAAATTAAATTCTCCAGCAGCTAAGAATAGAGTAATGAAACTCCTATTTACACATACTATTGATTCTTTTGTCTTAACCACCTTTTTAGAGTGACATCTAGGTGAAACTGAGTAGCACATACTTCTTTGAAATAATTCACCTGCATCAACTTTCCAATGATTAGCAAAAAATCCGGGAGGAATACAATTGGAACATCAGTATGCTCTGAAAGAAACATGTTTTTAAAAATAGAAAATACTAAAAATAAAAATTCTCCTTTGTACTCCAAAATTAAACAGTGAAAAGTGAGGTAAACACAAACACACACATACACATACATTTGGAAGCAACACTGCAAAAACATTCAAGTTAAAGTTGAACTAAAATCTAATTAAGAATATAGAGCAAAAACTCAAAGCTTGAATGATCAGAATAACTTCTGTCTGCTGACCAGCCCTTCTAAGGGATAAGGCCCTGTCTACAGATTCTGTGGCCTAACTGGCTAAGGCTTGTATCACCTGGCCCTGTGCCCACACCCCCCGCTGTGGTTTACTGGGCACTTGGTCCAAGGATGGCCTATCTCAGGCTCCCCAGCAGCCTATGGCATGGCCAGACTTGGACCCCTGAGCTGAGCCAATCAGATTGCTCGTCCAGGGGTTGGTAATTTGTAAATCAAGGGAGTAAACCGAGGCAGGCTGGGTCAATGGAGGATGAGAACTAAGTAAGGGCTCACTGTGGACCGTGGAGTTGAGGGTCTGAAGGAGCCCGGTTGTAAAGAGAGGAGGACAGATTCACAAGAAAGAAGCAGAGAGTCCATGGGGCTGCTAAGGGAAAAAGGGACAGACTTGTTCTGGACGGTTCTCAAGTCCCAGTGCACATGTATCCTTAGAATCAACCCCCTTTTCCTTGAAATAAGTAACTCATGTGGGTTTCTCTAAAGGGACCTGATGCAAACAGCAACTGTGTTTCTAATTGCTACCATTGTTTTTAGTTAGGAAAGCAAAGTATTTATTTTAAAACAATCCAGCTTATATACTGGGGGAAAAATGGTTTAGAAGCAGGCATGGATCTAGGTTTGGTGAGGCCTGAAGCTTATACAGATTGGGTGGCCAGCTTTAAAAAAAATAGGAATGCCAAATTACCCATAAAAAATAGGTACAGGACCCTAGAAGGGGCCTGTGCGCATGAGGAGACGTAAAGCCAAGCTTCATTAACTTCACGGTCTATTCAACTCTGTTTAGAAGTGAGAACCTGATCCTCAGGGGCAATGTGACTTTAGATACTTCCTTCTCCAGCAATAACCAAGTTTAATTTAAGTAAAAAGTGCCCCACAAAGACATTATACTATCCTCATGCCTTACTTGTGTGTTTTCAAGCTGTAGCTAGTGAACCACTTGTGGGCATGAACAGCATTTGTTATAGGATGAAATAGAAAAGAATAGAGAAGAAAACCGGGTGTATCACATGATAGATGAGTAACTGCCGTCTTGTGAGACTTTTGCTTCAGTTTTACAAATAGATATGCCAATGGGTCTCACACTGTTTGGTCTCAGGGTCTCTTCACACCCTTAAAATATAGAGAGGGGGTCAAAAAGTTGTTTATGTGGGATATTTCTACTGACATTTAATGTATTAGAAATTAAAACTGAGAATTCAAAATTTTATTTTAAAATTAATGATTGATTTGTTTATTTATTTATTTCTGTGTAAATAAATGTTGTGATCACCCCAAGGAGGCAGAGTGAACCCAACCGTTGAGTATCTAGGTGGTGACCACTACCAAGGGTCTTTCTTCTCCTGCTTTGATTCGCTAACTGGTTCTGTTGCCTGCTGGCAGGCATGCATTCTGAGCTGCTGCCTGCTGGCTGGTCAGTGTGCTCTTTGAGCTGTGTTGCTGCCTGCTAGGGAGCTTACACCCTGAGTTGGCTGCTTTATGCTGCATCTGCTGAGTCCGCCCAAGCCTCTGTTACACATGTCATCAACCTCAGTTGAAAGTTTTGATAATTGATGTTTAAGGCCTGGAGAATGTCATTGAGGCCCTCTTTCAAGTAGCCCTGGGTCATTTGTCTCACAACCTTTGCCAGATGCTACCATGCTGGAAGAGGTCACCCCTCTCCAGACCTCATGGCTACTTGGGGAGGCTTGGGGTCGATACAGTGAATAGCAATGGGAGTTTGAATGGTTTACAGACATCATTGCCATCACTATACATGATGGAGCTCTCTGGAGAGCTGCTGCTTTTTATCCCTTTATGGGGTCATCCCTAACTGAGGACAGGACACAGTGTCAGCACAATTAGCTGGACTTCAGGCAGTCATCTTAGCCCTGATCCCTAGCCAACAATCTGCTTCAGCTGCGCATGTTTACAGATGCGTGGGTTGTTCATTGCCAATCGTCATCCATCTGGTCCAGCCAAGTGGCAGCAACAATTCCTTATCCAAGGTTGCATCCTTACGGTTCAAAAACTCTAGGAATCTCTTGCTTCACAGATACCCAAAATATAAACCCAAGGTCACACATATCTCTGCACCTACGAAAGCCACAATACGAGGGCTCACCAAGACCCTTCTTATCTCCTCTGCAGTTCTAAATATTATTGATAGCGACCAATGCACACATTTCACTTTGCAAAATACAGAACACTGGGCTCTTAAGGCATTCAACAGAACTTTCACCTCCCTAACCAGCCTACAGGCTTCATAGAACACCATAATGGTTTGTTTCTTACAAGTTCAAATTCATTTGAATGAAACATGGCCACATTTCAGTCATCAGTCCAATATCAAGGGTGAATTTTAATAAGGAGTCTGACCCCGTTGTTGCTATTTGAGTGTTGACACCTTCCAGCCTCTGTGCCTAACCTGGCCCTCTCGCCCCACAGCTGAAGCCAGTTACAAAGCTCAAGGAGCTGCCTGCCTTTGTGCCAAGGAAAAGTTCAGCCCACGCACGATCTGGTCCGCGTGAGGGAGCCCTCACTCCAGCCCCACCCCTAACCACCAGAAGACTCCAGTCGCCTCTCCCTGCTTTCTTCAGCTGTTTTTGGACCTTCTTTGGAGCCTGCCCTGCTCTTCCCAGGAAGCCTGATTATGTGAGTAATAGCATTCTTCATACCCTCTTAGTGTGTGTGGTGTGTCAGTCTCAAAACCGGAGTCAAATTTTGCTTGTGAGATCCATATACTTCCATGGGATGACCAGAGCAATACCAATAATAAACCCATTTCATGTTAGGTAAAACAATAACACTTTAAAACAATAATAGGGCTTCCCTGGTGGCGCAGTGGTTGAGAGTCCGCCTACCGATGCAGGGGACACAGGTTCGTGCCCCGGTTCGAGGGGATCCCGCGTGCCACAGAGCGGCTGGGCCCGCGGGCCACGGCCACTGAGCCTGCGCGTCTGGAGCCTGTGCTCCGCAACGGGAGAGGCCACAGCAGTGAGAGGCCTGCGCACCGCAAAAAAAAAAAATAATAATTTATTTTTGGCTGCATTGGGTCTTCGTTGCTGCACACGGGCTTTCTCTAGTTGTGGCAAGCAGGGCTACTCTTTGTTGCAGTGCACAGGCTTCTCATTGCGGTGACTTCTCTTGTTGTGGAGCACGGGCTCTAGGCACGTGGGCTTCAGTAGTTGTGGCGCACGGGCTTAGTTGCTCCACGGCATGTGGGATCTTTCCGGACCAGGGCTCGAACCTGTGTCCCCTGCATTGGCAGGCGGATTCTTAACCACTGCGCCACCAGAGAAGTCCCAACACATTTTTAAAAATAAAAAATAATGATCTTCTTCAAAATAGGGAAGCATTTAGTGAGAAGAATGTGGTTTTTTTACATTAAAAATGTTTTATTAAGGCCTCGCCTAATAGAAGACAGTTTGATTCTCACCTTCTTTGCAAGGTGTTGTTCTGGTTAAAGTGTTTGAAGAAAATTCATCCTCACCATTATGTAGTTAGCAAGGGGAAGAAAATTTTGTTTTTAGATGATTATTAGATAATTGTGACTATTGCATGATACTACCCCCAATGCTTGACAAGTTATGGTTTCCTAAGTTGCAATGTGTAATCTAAAACCATATCAATGAACTTTTCCTACTCGGCTACATTAAGATCCATCTTTTGCACTTTTTTTTCTTTTTCATCTTGCACTTTGAATAGATATTTTACCCATGCTTGGTTTTTTAACATCATGGATTGATAATTTGGGAAATATTGATTAACTGAGTTATGCAAGTCTTATAAAAGTTAACACACTTCATTATGTAATATAGAAAAAATTACCTTTGGAATATGACTATAGATCTTATTAGAAAAGTCTTACAATGTTGGGAACCTGTCAAGCTCATGGTGGTAGGCACAAGTTTTCCAAAATTTCACTTGTCACTTGAAGGCTCAAATTTTATCATGGGCAACAAACGCTGTCAGTTGTCTCCACTTTATTCAGTTTCGAGGAAATGCCTACCAAATACTCAGATGTGAATAACTCTAGTTTGGGCAGGTGTTCTTTGACGTATAAATGGTATTTCATGAAAAATGCAACTCGTTCAGTTTGCAAGTCAAGGGCTTTTCGTGGACAACTTCAGGATGCAACAAAAGCGCTTTATGCCTGTTTATGTCGTACACAAGATATTAAGATGTGTATGCAAGGATCAAGATTTGATAAAATTAATGACTTCTTACTGCTTGATCAAGAACATTCTTAAATGATACTGGCTTTTTAAAAAAAAGTACATGGAGATAAAGAATGCAGTAGCTGCTGGTGGTTTGGTGCCACTCCCTTGATTGGTATTGAGGCACCAGCAATTTTAAGAGACTAGGAATCTGGAGTCAAGTGTTCTGTTCTGGCTCCTATGCTACCCAGCATAGAAATTTCCATGTAGCAGAGGCTCAGTAAGTATTTTTTAGGTGATTGATGCACTGTGTGACCTTGGGAAATCACTTAGCTTCCCTGGGTTTCAATTGACTATAAACTGAGGTGAACCTGGTGATCCTTAAGACTGAGAAACAGCGATGATTCCTCATTGTTTCGCTTAAAATAAAAATTCGCCTTTTAGGTCTGCCTGTCACTATCTCATTCCTTCGCTAACTTAGAAAGAGAGCTTTCATTCCTTTCTAGATTCAAGTAAACAGTAGGAGTTTTATTTATTTTTTCCCAACCTTCCTAGAAATAGAAATTCCTTTGTAGGTATACCGTCTCCTACATTTGGAAACATACAAGTGGATACAGATGGTGAAACCCTAAAGGCTGCTCCCCTATAAATGTGCATTTCTGTAAGGGAGCAGAGCACATTGATAATCTGATGGGTTAGTTCACCTGTGGAGAATAGTATCTTCTCATCTTTTAAATTGGTGCTAGATGATTGGCAACATCCATTAAAATCCTTATAAAAGACCCCGGCTTATTTGGAGGTAGGTGAAGAGAATGAATCCAAATCAAATGAAAAACCAAGAGGTGAACAATTTTTTTAAAAATTTATTCGGGAGTTCCCTGATGGTCCAGTGGTTAGGGCTTGGCGCTATCACTGTCGTGGTCTAGGTTCAATCCCTGGTCATGGAACTAAGATCCCGCAAGCTGCGTGGTATAGCCCCCTCCAAAATTTTTTTTTTATTGAAGTATAGTTGATTTATAATGTGTTAATTTCTGCTGTACAGCAAAGTGATTCAGTTATTTACATATATACATGTATATATATATTCTTTTTCATATTCTTTTCCATTATGGTTTATCACAGGAGATTGAATATAGTTCCTTGTGCTATACAGTAGGACCTTGTTGTTTATCCATTCCATATATAATAGTTTGCATCTGCTAATTCCAAACTCCCAATCCTTCCCTCCCCTATGCCCCCTCCCCGTTGGCAACCACAAGTCTGTTCTCTATGTCTGTGAGTCTGTTTCTGTTTCGTAGGAAAGTTCATCTGTGTCATATTTTAGATTCCATATATGTGATATATGATATTTGAAAAACATGGAACCCTTCACGAATTTGCATGTCATCCTTGTGCAGGGGCCATGCCAATCTTCTCTGGACCATTCCGATTTTAGTATATGTGCTGCCGAAGCAAGCACAGGACGGGGTTGAAGTGGGTCCCCCTCCTCCCCTCCAATTCATGTCTATCCATGACCTATGAATGTGACCTTGTTTGGAAATAGGATCTTTGCAGATGCAATCAAGTTAAGATGAGGACACGTTGGATTGGGATAGGCCATCTTATAACGAGAGGGAGACAGAGACACAGACACAGAGAGAAGAAGGTCATTGAGACCGTGGGGGCAGAGACTGGAGTAATGGAACTTCAAGCTGAGGAAACCCAAGGATGGCCAGCAACCCCTGGAAGCTAGAAGAAGCAAGGAGAGATTCTCCCCTACAGGTTTCAGAGGGAGCATGGTCCTGCCAACACCTTGATTTCAGACTTCTGGCCTCCAGAACGGGGTGAGAATAGTTACTCTAAGCTACCTCATTTATGGTGCCTTGTTACAGCAACACTAGGAAACTAATACAGCATGTTAAAAATCATCCATTTGAGAAAAGTCAATGTCATTAACTCTAATTAGTTCTTAGACATCTCTAGGTCTGAGATTTAGGTGGAAATATTGCCTTATGCCTGTGACCTTTAAAGATATGAGTTTTTAAAAGATAACAGTGAAAACTCAACGAGTTGCCATGTCAGGAGACCTTATAGGTATAACCTGGGTTTTTCTGACCCTGGTCACTGGTTCCAGCTCCCTGGAAAGACCCATTTTCCTCCACACATTTTTAGAAGGCCCCAGTGCAGGGCCCTGACTGGGTGATGCAAGGGGTGCAGGGCAAGTGCTTCCCTAAATGCTGTGCCCCAGGGTTTGACTTTACTGTACTTATAGCCCCTCCCCAGAGTGCTCACAAGTGTGCATGAACAAAAAGACATTGTCGAAACCATACCGAAGACACCCTGGATGAGACTTCCCCGGTGGGCAGTTAGAATCTGCATTTCATGAAACTTTCCAGGTGACTCTGAGGCTGACCCAGGTTCCCTGGCTCTATTTGTTCCAAGTATTAGGCCTCTTTTTTTTTTTTTTGGCCATGCCAAGGGGTTTGCGGGATCTTAGTTCCCTGACCAGGGATTGAACCCAGGGCCTCAGCAGTGAAAGCACCCAGTCCTAACCATTGGATCTCCAGGGTCACAATGAGGCCCAGAAATATGATTAAAAATATCTTTTTGCCTTATACTTGCCATATTCACATGGGTTTAAAGTGCAAATATTCCAAGGAAAGATAACACATTGTCGTGCAGCAGGGGAGCCTGGGGGACCTAGGGCAAAGGAGAGGTTGGAAATGAAGAACAAATGAAAGAAAGACTGTATAAGCTCAATAACAAAAAAACAAACAACCCAATCCAAAAATGGGCAGAAGACCTAAATAGACATTTCTCCAAAGAAGATATACAGACTGCCAACAAACACATGAAAGAATGCTCAACATCATTAATCATTAGAGAAATGCAAATCAAAACTACAATGAGATATCATCTCACACCAGTCAGAATGGCCATCATCAAAAAATCTAGAAACAATAAATGCTGGAGAGGGTGTGGAGAAAAGAGAACCCTCTTGCACTGTTGGTGGGAATGTAAATTGGTACAGCCACTATGGAGAACAGTATGGAGGTTCCTTAAAAAACTAAAAATAGAACTACCATACGACCCAGCAATCCCACTACTGGGCATATACCCTGAGAAAACCATAATTCAAAAAGAGTCATGTACCAAAATATTCATTGCAGCTCTATTTACAATAACCAGGACATGGAAGCAACCTAAGTGGCCATCAACAGATGAATGGATAAAGAAGATGTGGCACATATATACAATGGAATATTACTCAGCCATAAAAAGAAACGAAATTGAGTTATTTGTAGTGAGGTGGATGGACCTAGAGTCTGTCATACAGAGTGAAGTAAGTCAGAAAGAGAAAAACAAATACCATATGCTAACACACATATATGGAATCTAAGAAAAAAAAAAAGGTCATGAAGAACCTAGGGGTAAGACAGGAATAAAGACACAGACCTACTAGAGAATGGACTTGAGGATATAGGGCAGGGGAAGGGTAAGCTGTGACGAAGTGAGAGAGAGGCATGGACATATATACACCACCAAACGTAAGGTAGATAGCTAGTGGGAAGCAGCCGCATAGCACAGGGAGATCAGCTCAGTGCTTTGTGACCAGCTAGAGGGGTGGGATAGGGAGGGTGGGAGGGAGGGAGATGCAAGAGGGAAGATATATGGGAACATATGTATATGTATAACTGATTCACTTTGTTATAAAGCAGAAACTAACACACCATTGTAAAGCAATTATACTCCAATAAAGATGTGGGAAAAAAAAGACTATAGTAAGGAAGGTACAAAGAATTAATGAGATTTCATTTGCATGAAATATCCAGAATAGGCAAATGCACAGAGACTAAAAGTAGATCAGTAGTTGCCAGGGGTTGGGGAGACCAGGGAATGTGGAGTAAGTGTTTGATGCGTTCAGAGCTTCCTTTTTGGGAGATGAAAAATTCTGGAATCTTCAGTAGATGAGTGGATAGGTACAGTGCAGTACATCAGACAATGGAATGTTATTCAGCACTGAAAGGAAATGAGGTATGAAGCCATGAAAAGAAATGGAGGAAACTTAAGTGCATATGACTAAGTGAAATAAACCAATCTGAGAAGGCTACGTACTATATGATTCCAACTATAAGACATTCTGGAAAAGGCAAAACTGTGGAGACAATAAAAAGATCAATGATTGTTAGTGAGAAGGGAGAGGTTGACTACGTGGGAGCACAGAGGGTTTTTAGGGCAGTGAAAATACTCTGTATGATACTATAATGATGGATGCATGTCATTACACATTTGTCCAAACCCATAGAATGTACAACACCAAGGGTGGACCCTAATGTATATATGGACTAAGGTGACTCAAATGCCTTGGTAGCCTATCTAAGTAAACCAAAACCTAGCCACTCAAATCCCAGAAAATAAAATTTAAGAACAAACGGTCAGGACTTCCCTGGCAATCCAGTGGTTGAGACTCCACGCTTCCAATGCAGGGGGTGTGGGTTTGATCCCTGGTCAGGGAGCTAAGATCCCACGTGCCACGTGCCAAAAAGCAAAAAAACAAAAAAACACAAAAACAAACAGTCAGCTAGTTTTGCCCCCCAAAAGCAACTGCTCAAGCTATAGCCAATCAAATAATTTCTTCGCTTTCTTTCCAAGTCTCCTCCTATAAAAGCCTTTCTACTAGCTCCTGTAGGTGGAGTGCTTCTAACAGCTTTTGGTTCGGTACTGCCCGATTCAAACTGATGTTTGCTCAGATAAACTCTTCAAAGGTGTAATGTGCCTTAGTTTATCAGTTTATCTTTTAACAATCACTATGTGCTGGGTGTGCACACAGTTGGGAAGAACAGCTCTAGGACACCCTCCAGCTCCAGGATGCTGTGGTGAAAGTGACCAGACAGTCAACAGAAGACTCAGAGGAAAAAAAAAAAAAAAGACTCAGAGGAAGTCTCAGGTTGTTAATTAGATTTTCTGAATCCACGAACACTTTCTCTGCCAGCCTACCGAAATGTGGCTTTTTTTTTTTTTTGCACCTTGGTTTTATTCACTCTACAATTTATTTCAGAGGTATTTTCATATCAGCACATTCTTAATGATGCATTACAGTCAGATTTGCTATAAAAGAGCACGAATTTGTGCCAGTACAATTGATACATTAGGGAACTATCTGAGGATAATGGGAATTTTACATTTGCTTATGCATGATTTCTTCTGCAAGAAACGCTAACTGAACACAGAAAACCACACACTGCTGAAATGAAGCCATGGAAGGAAACTGCACACAGGTACACACCTCCAACATCCTCCAGGGACCAAGTTTACTGCTGTGTTATGAGCTACACCCTGGCAGATGTGGTCCTTTTAAAGAAAAAACTCCACCTACGGAAGGTGGAGTCCACCGCACCCGCCCCGATCTGATTTCACTTCTGCAAACTAAATGCCTGAACCTCTTTTTTCTGGACAGCTCATTCCAGAACACTGGAACAGTAAAATCACAAGTAGCTGAGACATTTCAAGAGGCTTTCAAACTTCTTAAATGCAAGAGAATCATATTTTCTTCTGACATTAAAAGGATTCTGAACTCATACGTGGCAGGATCAGATTAGCGCCATCGGAGGAAAAGTGACAAAACTATGTGGCCAGGAGGGGGCGCCTGGCGTGCGTGCAGCTGGGAGCCTGGCAACGGAGAAGCAGCTTTCTGGAAAAGTGAATCCCGTGAGCCATGACTTTCCAGAGAAGGGAGGTTCCTCCAGCATTGCTGGCAGCAAGGAGACTGAGGGAGTGCGGGGTTTGGGGCGGGAGGGAATCTTACTGGCCCAAGAGCAAACCAGAAAAATGAAGAATGACTTTTTTTTTTTCATCTCCCACTCACTCTTCAAATAAGTTGGAGGTTCTTAAACTCCTTGGGGTGTCCAAGAATCACCCAAGATGTTTTGAAATTGTAAATGTAATGATGGACCCCAACCCAAGATTCAGATCTATGAAGTTCACATTAAAAGAAGCATCCCAGGGGATCCTGATGTAGGTGTGGTCCTTAGGTCACAGCCATAATTATTTTAGGAGAAACAAGCACATTTCACAACTTCAGGTTTGTGATACGCATAGAATAGGATAGTTATACAGGTAGTTGTAGAAGTCCCAGTAGGGGCCTATAGTTAGAGAGGGAAACCTAGGAAACTTAGGGAGACCACTGTAAGTTAATGATGGCTCAAGAAAGCTATTGGAACAAAGCAGCCTTGCTTAACTATAAAGCCATAAATAAAAGTACGAGATATGCCCCAGGCCATTAGATGGAAGAAAAATGTCCCCACCCTTCTACTGATTTGAATAAGTGCTATGATAATCCTAGTTTGACTTCATAGGGTCAGACACTCTCCTGCCTGATATGAAGAAGGAACTAGTGATGTAAGCCTCACATCTACTGGAATAAGGCCGTCTTTTCCCCTCCCCCTTTCCTTTGACCATAAAATTGTAGCCCACTTAATCCTCAAGGCAGAGCTCCCTCGCCTGCCGGCTTGCATCTCTTACAAGCATCCTAAGTTAAGAAATCTACTTCTTTCCTATCACTTTGCCTCTCGCTGAATTCCTTCTGCACCGAGACGCAGAACCTGAGCCTCAGTAAGTCCAGACGTCAGGTTAGAGTCCCAAGCAGGGCTTTGGCCCGGTTCAAATCCTGGCCACATAGGTTGAAGTCCCAAGCTGGGTTTTGGCCGGGTTTGAGCCCCGGCTGCGTGGTTTGAGTCCCAATCTGAGTTTTACACGGTTTCAACTTGGGCATGATAATTGACATTGAATTTCACCTCTCAGTTTACAAAGGGCTTTTATATCACAGGTCTTGTTTGGGACTCAAAATGACCCCTTTCTCTTTTTTTCGGTCATGCTGCGCAGCTTGTGGGATTTATTAGTTGCCCAAGCCCTCGGCAGTGAGAGCACGAAGTCCTAACCACTGGACCGCCAGGATATTCCCCAGAATGACCGTTTTATTGAGGTAGAAACTGAGGAGTCTTACAAGCCAGCCCACAAGCCCAGTTCCCGCTTCCGAATCCCATGTCCTCAGCCCCAGGCAGCCTCACTGGGGGCCCCATCAAAAAGAGACCACGACTGGGTTACCTCAGTGCTTCTCAAAACCTGAGAATATAATCAATAAGCTCCAAGGATATACTATACACTGGGAATATAGCCAATATTTTCTAATAACTATAAATGGAATATAACCTTTAAAAATTGTGAATCACTATGTTGTACACCTGAAATTTGTATACTGTTGTATAATTATACCTCAATGAAAAGCAAATAAACCAAAAAACGCCATGAGAACCAGAGCACCTGAGAACTTGTATACAGTACAGTTTTGGGGTCTCTACCCCAGACCTATGGACTCTGGAGCGGGCCCCAGGCATCTGTGTTTTAACAGGCCTCCCCAGGTGATGCTAAAATGTGAGAACCACTGGGTTACCTCAACCAGACCCTAAAACCTAATGGCATCCTCAGTGGCAAAAATTGCAGAGGGTGGAGGGGTGGGAAGGGTGAGCTGGGGCCAGCCTGTTTCTCAACCTTGCCCTCTAGTCAAGGGGAAACCAGTGCCTTGGGGCCTGCCTATTCTTTCTGCTTCTCGGAATGGCCACACGAGATTTCCACCCTTCTTCCCAGGAGGTTTATCTGATAGCGGATCAGCTTTTTCAGAGCCTGCCTGATTCTAGGCCCACTCTCACCTCCCACAGGCCATCTGGATGCTCTGAACTTCAGCCCCAGATCCGGCTTGGGGCCTGGCACAAGCTGCCCCTAAGGGGAAGGTCTGAAAGGAACACCAGCCCCACCCTCCTGGGACTGCGTCATCCATGGCTTCATCTGCCTGCCTGGGTCCTCCTGCTGGCTCACACACACTTGTAATTCTGGTTGTTTGGCGCTTTTTTTTTTTTAATTTTATTTTATGTTTTTTTTTTTTATACAGCAGGTTCTTATTAGTTATCCATTTTATACATATTAGTGTATATATGTCAATCCCCATTTCCCAATTCATCACACTGGTTGTATGGCTCTTGAAAGCTGAGAACTCCCTGCTCCCACAGGGAGATATCTGGTACCTTGTCTTGTCTGCAGAGCCTGGCTCCAAGAGCTCCTTTGTGACAGCTTTCCTGGTAACTGCGCCCCTCCCTGCCCCCCGCTGGCTTTCCAGGAAAAGTGAGCCAGCTCTTCCTCTGGGCTCCCATGACCCCTTGGGCTTACCTCATAGTGTTTACCTCACTGCACTATAAGTCTAGTGACTTGCCTGAAATCCTCTTTGGATTCCCAGTATCTGTGTCTGTTCCTGGACCAAAGTAGCGTGTCAGTAATTGTGTAACAGGGAAGAGCAAAATCTGACTCCATGTTGGATCTGTTGCTTTGACTTTAACCTTTGCTTTTCGTTGCTTTTGTTATTATAATCATCGGTAATGGCCTGCCTCAGGGAACCCTGCCCCTCTGCCTGAATGTTAAACTAAAGTGCCTTTGTTCAGCTCACAGGGAGACAATCTGACCCTGCCCACTGGTGGATGGCTGCAGAAAAGAAGAAACTAACAAATCCCCTCCCTGAGGCTGGCCAAGCCAGGCAAAACTAATGGCCCTTTTTACTTTACTTCCTCACTGCCTCCCCCTCTCTGTTCTATAAAAGAAACTGGCATCCAGACCCTGATAAGATGGTTTTTTGGGGACACTAGTCCACCATCTTCTTGGTCTGCCGTCTTTCTGAATAAAGTCGCTATTCCTTGCCTCAGCACCTCGTTTCCAGATTCATTGGCCTGTTGTGTGGTACACAAAGCGAGCTTGGACTCAGTTTTGTTAGATGGAATGAATGTCTGATTGCCTTTGATCAGTGTACCGTGCTTTATGCATCTAGATTGCTAGTACGCAAGGCAGCAGTGCTGGGGCTCAAACAAATGAGGATGCCTGGGATGGGGAGGTGAACCAGAGCATTATCACTGCCTCCTGGGTCTTTCTTATGTTAGGCTGAACAATTTAGACCCTCCTCTGCTGTCCATTCCTTTTACCTTTTGGGAACAAGTGCAGTATCCCTGGACCCTTGCTCTCCAAACCTAGGCTTCCAAGTCTTGCTGCCTGTTGAGGTAACAGCCTGTAGCTGGGTTCTCAATAAGGAGAACACATAATTTATCACCTATATTGGAGCACTGCGGAGAATGAGAGGGGGAGTATTAGTAATGGCACCAGGACAACAGGCACAAATGGGGAGGGTCACAGGAAAACCAGATGTGTTCACCCCATCTCTGAGCCACATGGGTGCTTGTGAGACAGGAAGGGGGCAGGACACAACCTTTAAAAGAATGACAGCCATTGAGGACACGACATAAATTGGTTAGAACGAACTAGGTCCAAGATGGCTGATGAATTGACTTCCACCAGACCTTGAGCCTCAATATATGCTCATTGTAACACATCAGCATGCTAAATGACACACTCACAGGTGCCATGACAGTTCCAAGGCCGACCATACAAAGTCAAAAAGTGGGCAGTGGTCCAATTCCTGGAAATCCCCACCACTTCCCCCAAATAGCTGGAATATTCCTCCCACTCATTAGCCTATGAAATTACCCACTATAGAAACCCACCCCTATAAAAACTGGCAGCACTATACCTTGGGGCCACTCTCACCTTCTGAGATGGCCCACACTCTGTCTATGGAATATAGATCTCCCTACCTTGGGGCCACTCTCACCTTCCCAGATGGCCCACACTCTGTCTATGGAATATAGATCTCCCTGAATAAACCTTCTTTCACTTTACTGTGGCTTGCTCTTTAATTCTTTCCTGTGTGAAGCTAAGAACCCACACTTGGCGGCCGTCCCAGGGACTCGCCTGAGACGTGGGATGTGACCATCCTCTCTGGCCCCACGCGTTTTCCTGCAACACTTGGGCCCACATGCATTCAGGAGCTGGGTTTGGCTAGGCTGAGCCCAGGTCGAAGCTGGACAGGGTGAGGGTGGAGGGGCAGTGAAAGGTCTCATGGTTGAGGCAACCAGCATTCTTCCGTGGGAACTAGTGCCAAATTTTGAACTGTGGGCAGGCCAGCTTAGAAAAAAAATTAAAGGTCTTATGTGATCTCCAGCTGCCTCAGTTATCTCAGTTTTGGCATTTCCTCTGCTTTCTCAGTGGGTGACCTGTCAGGGCCCCTACCACCCATTTCCCCAGATGCTCAGGGACCCCAGGAAGTCACCCAACCTAATTATAACCCCCAATCTGTCTAGCTCTTCTGTTAAAAAGCCTTTTCACACGCTTTATCTCTTTGGTGCCACACAATGGCTTTCTGGGAGGGGAATGACCGGATGTCTGTCATAGAAACACAGGACACAGCAGAGTGTGAATCAAAGGAATCCTGTGTGTATAAACATACCCTCTCCCTCACTAGGCTGTCTTCTGCATGATCAAACCATTTACTCTCTTACTGCATCCAATTAGAGGGTGATGTTATTCCCATGAGAAAATGCTTGTCCATATTTCAAAAGGGCCCCTTGAAGAAGTAGCTTCTCATGTGTACACTTACAGATGGTTACATGCTTAACAGAGGGAGGAACCCAAAGCTTAACTGTTCCAACTTGCTGCTTATTAAATGTAGTTTAAAAATAAGATAAAGTTAATCTGCAAGGATGATGCTAAAAAATATATTTTTATTTCTTTTTAGGTCACGCCACAGGATGCGGGATCTTAGTTCCCTGACCAAGGATTGAACCCGTGCCACCCGCAGTGGAAGTGTGGAGTCCTAACCACTGGACCGCCAGGGAAGTCCCAAAAGTATTTTTATATGTTGATCTTTAAATGTTAATTTCATTAGTAATCCTTTTTAATTGAAGTATAGTTGATTAACAATGTTGTGTTAATTTCCACTCTACAGCAAAATGACTCGGTTATACATATATGTACATTCTTTTTTATATTCTTTTCCATTATGGCTTATCCTAGGACATTGACTATAATTCCCTGTGCTATACAGTAGGACCTTGTTGTCCATCCATTCTCTATGTAATGTAGCTACAATGCCAGATGTCCAGTTCAGTATGGGGCCCAGGGAGAGTTAGGCCACGGCACTGGCCCTCATTTCCACAGCTAGAAGGAGGCCACCCTGGGGCTGGGACTCAGTCTCCCTGGGCCCACACCACCTTGCAGCCAGGGCCGCCTGACTGCCACCCCCAGCCCATCGCATTTGCTTGGGTCCCCATCAGCCAGAGTGGGAAGAGCATCATCTCAGCAGATAATCCTGCCTGCACTTCCCCAGTCATGACTCATCGCAGGACACACCCCTCACTCAGCACTTCCCAGCCCTGCATTCTTTTCCCTTCTCTGAATGTGCTAAGTCCCTCCCACCTCAGGGCCTTTCCCCATGCGGGTCCCCTGCTGGAAAGTTCTTCAGCCTTACAGGCTGAATCTCTCTCCATAGAGAACTGAAAGCTCTATACATGTTTCTGAGGATCATCTGTCTGTTTTCTCCACATTTAGTAGTAACTGGTACAGAATAAGTACCTAGAAATGGCCCAGGCTTTAGGTGTTCTTTCCCGTCAGCCTGAGTAGAAACTTGTGCAGGGACTCGTGAGCTGGGAAAGCTTCCAACGCTGCCATGCAATTTTGGATTTCTCCAGAAATCCATGTTATCTTTGTACCACCACAGAATGAAAAGCCAAGGGGACACGTTACCAAGCAACTATGAAAGTTCTAAATAGTTGTTTACAAACAAAAGAGACAAGTAGAATTTCTGTAACATACTGAATTTCTGAACAGCACTCATTTATTTCTTTCATACAGTGTCATTGAAAGACCTCCCTGGAAGAAGATCCTATTCACGAAAGCAACCAAAGGTATAAACTACCGAGGAATAAACTTAAAAATAAATGCTTAAAAATGATATGAAGAAAACTGTAAAACTTTGTCAAGAGACATGGGATTTTAATAAACACGGAATGAGAATCAGCAAAATTAAGATATTAAATTAACCTGTGTGTTTTGCACTATCCAAGTCAAAATCCTAACGTTAACTTTTCTAAGATTTTTACCAAATGATACTAAAGTACATCTCTATGAAGAATAATATGCAAAGATAGCCCAAAAATTCTGAAAAAGAAAAATAATGAAAAGGGGGACATGGCCCCCTCCAAACATTAAAGACGTGCACAAGAATGTTCGTAGTAGCATTATTGATGATAGCCAAAAATCATATAAAATCCAAATGCCTATCAACAGTAGAATGGATAAATTACTGCATGTTCGTAAACTGATCTACTATACAATAAAGGACGAACTCCTGCTACACCCAAAAATGTGGGTGAATCCAATAGGTAAAAATATGAGTGAAAAGCCAGCCATCAAAGAGTACTTACTGTATGATCTACTTATATATAAGATTTAAAGGAAGGTAAAACAAATCGAGTGTGATAGAAATCGGAAGAGAGGTCACCTTTCAGGAAAGCAATGACTGGTAGAAGGCACAAGAGATGCTTCTGGTATGATGTTGCCCGTGAGTATTCACTTTCTAAAAATTCAATATTAGAATTAAAAAAAAATACATCAGTGAAAATGAGCTCCCACTATACCCATCAACATAAGTTCACAAAGATAACATTGAGTGAGAGAAATCAGACACAAATGAGTACACACTGGATGATAATGTTTATACGTTAAGAGATAGTCAGAATCAATCTGTGATGTTAAACGTCAGAAGAGTTGTTATGTCTGGAAAGGTGAGAGCAGGAAAGGTTGGGGGGAGGCCTGAGAGGGGGGGGGAGGGGGATCATAGTTTTCTATTTCTCGATCTGGGTGGTATTTACACAGGTGTGCTCCCTTTGTGATACTTGATCAAACTGTCCACTTATAACTTATGCACTTTCTCTATACATGACATACTTGAATCTAAAAGGTTGTTTTTGGAGCTCTTTCCTTTTGCCTCCTTGCATTCGAGAAAGCAGGATGGGTAGCCAGCAGCTCTTCTGGAGCCATTCGAGAAAATTCAGCCAGGGTTCTTGCTCTGGTTCTTGCTCTACCTCTGCTTAAACCAGCACAGTAGGATCCATCAGTACACAAAAGGATATTGGCTTCATTAAACTGGACCAAGTAAACTTCCTTGAATGGGTCATCCAGGACATCCTTACAGCAGAAACAATGCTAGCTGTTTGTACATAAAATTAAAAAAAAAATTTTCAGGGACTTCCCTGGTGGCGCAGTGGTTAAGACTCCACACTCCCAATACAGGGGGCCCAGGTTCAATCCCTGGTCAGGGAACTAGATCCCACATGCATGCTGCAACTAAGAGTTCACATGTCACAACTAAGGAGCCTGTCTGCTGCAACTAAGACCCGGCACAACAAAATAAACAAACAAACAAATAAATAAATATATATTTAAAAACCTTTCAAAAACAAAATAAAATAAAACAAAAGTTTGTTTTTTAAGAAAGTTACGTGCATTCCCTTTGACTTGGCAATTTCACATTTAGGATTTTTTCCCCTAAAGAAACAAAAGCACCCAAAGATGTACAAAGATATGTATTGAACACTGTTTATAATAAATAAAAATTAGAAACAAGTAGATGTCTAATGATAGAGGAACCAGGTGAATAATTTAGGACACGTGTACACTGAGATACTACCCAGCCAACTGTAGATGGTATAGATCTACATTTTTATTTATTTATTACATTTATTTATTTAATTTATTTATTTTTGGCTGCGTTGGGTCTTCATTGCTGAGTGCGGGCTTTTCTCTAGTCGCAGCGAGCAGGGACTACTATTCGTTGAGGTGTGTGGGCTTCTCATTGCAGTGGCTTCTCTTGTTGCGGAGCACGGGCTCTAGGCACGCGGGCTTCAGTAGTTGTGGCTCGCGGACTCTAGAGCGCAGGTTCAGCAGTTGTGGCGCATGGGCTTAGTTGCTCTGCGGCATGTGGGATCTTCCCAGACCAGGGCTCGAACCTGTATCCCTTGCACTGGCAGGCAGATTCTTAACCACTGTGCCACCAGGGAAGCCCCTATATCTACATTTATTGACCTAGAAATAAAACGTCATTCTAAAGGCTCAGATGAAAAAAGCAGGTAAACATATTAATGTTTTCAAATATAACCCCAAAATGTTTTCTGCAGTAACTTGGATGGGAGATGATGAATGATAATTTTTCCATTTGCTTCTGTATATTTTCTGACTTTTCCATAAAACCCGTATCTTTGAAAAGACATTTCGTCGTTTCATTCATATTAAGGCAGCCCAGCTGTCTTAGGTAAACAGGTGAATTTCCTCCCCGAGGAGCCAGAGTCTATGGACAGATCTGGAATGGTGTTCTGGCCCCAACCTCGTATTAGATGTGCTACTTTGGAGGTGTTACCTCAATCTAAGAGCTTCCTTTTCCAGACCAATAAAAATGAAGATAATTATGTTAAGAGGATTTTAAATGATTCAACATATGTAAAGTATTTATCCTTGACTGAGACACAAAAGACACCAGTGAATGTCACTGCCCTGCTTTTGGTAGGTACCAGGAACTGGATTTCAGAATTTGGATTTCAGATACAACAAATCCTTTCAAAAGATGCTTACTCTTCCAGGGGATTAGAAAATAGTCTACAGTCTCTCTTGTTCTGATAAAGTATTTTTTTCCCTTGTGTTGATTGCTTTTGATCAAAATTGTTGACACTTCTTGGGCCTTTTTCCTTCAGCTGGGCAAGAGAAATGGGATTGCCCGGTGAGGACAGAATATTCTAGTTTAATCCTGTCAGCAGGTGGAGTTGCTGTGCCTGTGCTCCATGTTTGATACCTGAATAGTCAACACCTCAAGGGAAATAGGAGGAGCTCTGGTGGTAACACAGACCTGACCAGCATAGGTCAGCATCCCTGGAGAATAGCAGGTGGGTGACTTCATCATTATATCTCTCTACTCAGGATAGATAACCTGGGCTTCCCTGGTGGCACAATAGTTGAGACTCCGCCTGCCGATGCTGGGGACACGGGTTCGTGCCCTGGTCCGGGAAGATCCCACATGCTGCGGAGCGGCTGGGCCCGTGAGCCATGGCCGCTGAGCCTGCGCGTCCGGAGCCTATGCTCCGCAACGGGAGAGGCCACAACAGTGAGAGGCCCGCGTACCGCAAAAAAAAAAAAAAAAAAAAAAGAGGATAGATAACCTAGTGACTTTGCACAGACAGGGCCTGCCACTCCCAACTGTCCTGGCCCCAAAGTTTCAGCCTCTTAAGTATCTTTTCTCCAATAAGCTAAACCAGGAGGTCAGGCCACAGATATAAGCACAGCATTTGGTTGGTAGAGAAACCTGGGGTCCCTTCCAAACCCACTCCACGGCCCCAGCGGGTAAGAGCTGCCTTCGCCAACACAGCAAGTCCTAGTATAAACCCCAGTGTCTTGCTGATGCTCCAAAGGAGGAGACTGCAATGATCACAAGCCTGCCAGAACATGAAGCCTGTTAGTATCAATACATGAAAACTACACGACTTATGAAGCCAAATTTCATTTACACTAAGACAGTATGAACATTACAATTTTTTTCATTATGATAGGAACTAAAAACAATGTAAACTGTGAACACCTTCATATGAGGAGACCATACTGGTTGGGGAGGAGATGTATGTAAAAAAATCTTATTTTATCCACTGAAACACTGCCCAATTTCCTCACCTCTCCAAACCACAACAGCAGCTAAGACTTACATACCACTTAGTAACGCTTCATATATGTTAACTTGTTTATTCCCTATAAGTACTTATGAAGCAGGTAGTATTTTTTTTCTTTTCCATTATGGTTTATTACAGGATATTAAGTATAGTTCCCTGTGCTATACAGCAGGACCTGTTGGGTATCCATTCTATATATAATAGTTTGTATCTGCTAATCCCAAGCTCCCAATCCATCCCTCCCCACAATCCCTGCAACCACAGTCTGTTCTCCGTGTCTGTGAGTCTGCTTCTGTTTTGTAGGTAAGTTCATTTGTGTCATATCTTAGATTCCATTATGGTATTTGTCTTTCTCTTTCTAACTTACTTTGCCTAGTATGATAATCTCTAGGTCCATCCATGTTGCTGCAAATGGCATTATTTCATTCTTTTTTATGGCTGAGTAGTATTCCATTGTATGTATGTACCACGTCTTCTTTATCCATTCATCTGTCAGTGGACATTTCAGTTGCTTCCATGACTGGGCTATTGTAAACAGTGCTGCTATGAACATTGGGGGGCATGTATCTTTTTGAATTATAGTTTTTTTCTGGATATATGCCCAGGAGGGGGATTGCTGGATCATATGGCCCAATTTTTAGTTTTTTGAGGAACCTCCATACTGGAGGTTTTCCATAGTGGCTGCACCAATTTACATTCCACCAACAGTGTAGGAGGGTTCCCTTTTCCCCACACCGTCTCCAGGGTTTATTATTTGTAGACTTTTTTTTTTTTTTTGTGGTTTTTTTTTTTGGGGTATTATTTGTAGACTTTTTAGTGATGGCCATTCTGACCAGTGTGAGGTGGTACCTCATTGTAGTTTTGATTTGCATTTCTCTAATAATTAGCAATGTTGAACATCTTTTCATGTGCCTATTGGCCATCTGTATGTCTTCTTTGGAGAAATGTCTATTTAGATCTTCTGCCCATTTTTGGATTGGGTTGTTTGTTTTTCTGTTATTGAGCTGTGTAAGCTGTTTGCAACCCTTGTTGGTCACATCACTGGCAAATATTTTCTCCCTGTCCGTAGGTTGTCTTTTCATTTTGTTTATGGTTTCCTTTGCTGTGCAAAAGCTTATAAGTTTGATTAGGTCCCATTTGTTTGTTTTTGCTTTTAATTCTATTGCCTTGGGAGACTGACCTAAGTAAACATTGGTACGATTTATGTCAGAGACTGTTTTGCGTATGTTCTCTTCTAGGAGTTTTATGGTGTTATGTCTTACATTTAAGTCTTTAAGTCATTTTGAGTTTATTTTTGTGTATGGTGTGAGGGTATGTTCTAACTTCATTGATTTGCTTGCGGCTGTCCAACTTTCCCAACAACACTTGCTGAAGAGACTGTCTTTTCTCCATTGTATATTCTTGCCTCCTTTGTCAAAGATTAATTGACCATAGGTGTGTGGGTTTACTTCTGGGCTCTCTGTTCTGTTCCATTGATCCATATGTCTATTTTTGTTCCAATACCATGCTGTTTTGATTACTATAGTTTTGTAGTATTGTCTGAAGTCTGAGAGGGTTATGAGGCAGGTAGTATTTTTATCACCATTTTATAGATGAGGAAACTGAGATTGACAACTGCACAGACCTGGGTAGCACAAGCCTGCCTACTCCACTTGGTCCTCATCCAGCTCCTTCAGCTGCTTTTGTTGTCTGGCTTAAGATCAGTCTCCCTGTCTGGGCCTCTTGGTGATGAGATCAGACCTGGCTTCCTGCCACCAGTCGAGATTGGTGATGCTGGGTTATCTGTAGTTGTCTAGAGCTGTCTTCACTGAGATTGCTGGCATCACTGCCAGTCAGATTGCCAGTCCCAGTGATGTGCCATCCAAGTGTGCCATCCATTGTCCCACCAAGGATGCTCCCACCAGTCTGCCAGGAGGGAACACTGATGATGTTCTGCTTCGATCTAACAGTGATTCTCAATTTTGGCTGCACACTGGAATCACTTGAGGAACTTTCAAGAATCTGTTGCCCAGGCCACACACTGGATCAACTGCATCCGAATTTCTGGGGCTGGGGCCCAGGCAACAGTATTTTTTAAGACTCCCAGGTGAGCTAAGATTGAGAACCACTGTTAGCTGTCTGTCACTGGAAAAGGGGAGGCCAGATCTCTATGGAAACAGTCTTCAAACTGAACTGTCAGCAAACCCAACACAAGGCTGTGATCTGGCTGCCCTTCTTTTCAATTTGTTTATTAAAAGTATAAAATTTCTAAATGGCCTGGGTTCCATTTTCTTGTTACAGAGAACAGAAAGATAAGCATTCTGCAATAAACATTTGGTGTGCATTATTCCCTCAAACTAGGAGGGCCAGAATACAATATTACACTGTCCGGTAGATAGTCATTACCAGAAAGAACAGTCACAGATTGACCATTTTTATATTAATGTAATTAATTAATTAATTTTATTTATTTTTGGCCATGCTTCATGGCTTTTGGGATCTTGGTTCCCCAAACCAAGGATCAAATCCGGGCCCACAGCAGTGAAAGTGCTGAGTCCGTCACTGGACATTGAAGGAATTCCCCATTTTTATCATGCTGGATACTGGGGAAGACAGACAAGCAGTTACAGTTCAGCATGACATGTATGATGGAGAAGAATTCTATGGAAACCATAGAAGGGACTCCTGTCAAAGACAGTGTGGACAAATAAGGAGACTGATTTTATTCAGTCCATTTCCTCAGGGAGAGCCCCACAGTTACAAAGATCAGAGTGTCTAGGCAGGGTGGTTTTGATTCAGACTTTTATAGGGAGGAATAGATAGGTTACAGGTGTGAGGAATTTACAGTTGGGATTGTTCTGCATCAGGGGAAGTCTCAGCTTAACAGAAAATGTTTATCTCTGTGTCTAGCTAGTTTCAAGGGGATGAGAGTTCTCATCTTAGTTAATCACTCATGAGACAAAGAACAGGACATTGGCCAGAGACACAAAAGTCGAAGGGTCTGTGTCTGACCTTGTCACTTCTAGCCAAGATTTTGTGTATGTGTATATGTGCTTTTCCTCTTTTTTTTTAAATGTTTTTATTTTATTTTATTTATTTTTATTTTTGGCTGTGCTGCACGGCATGTGAGATCTTAGTTCCCAGACCAGGGATCAAATCCATGCCCCCTGCAGTGGAAGTGTGGAGTCTCAACCACTGGACCACCAAGGAAGTCCCTCCTCTTATTTTTTTTAACTGGTAAAATTTCAAGTATATGCAAAGGTAGAGAGAATAGTATAATGAATCCTCATATAACAGTTCTCCAACTTCAATAAATATAAAAATTTGGCCACCCTTGATAACCAACCTTCCTTCCTTCTCTTTCTTTCTTTCTCTTTCTTTCTTTCATTCACTCTTTCTTTCTCTCTTCCCTCCTTCCTCCCCTCCTTCCTTTCTTCCTTCCTTCCCTTCTTTCTTTCTTCTTTCCTTCCTTCCCTCCTTCCTTCCTTCCTCTCTTTTTTCTCTCTTTCTTTCTTGTATTTTAAACAAATCCTACACATTTTGTCACTGCATTCCTATATCCTTTGATATGCACCTGTGAATAATATTCAACCAATTTTTGAGGTTCAGGAAGCCTTGCTAGAGGATGTGACGTCTAAGCTGAGGTCAGAAAGATGGGTAGCAGCAAATAGCCTGGTGAAAATGCAGGTGGCAGTGCTGGAACAAGGAGCAGGGCAAGTTCGAGGCAGGAGGAAGCTCTCGTGCAAAGACTTCAAGGTACATTTTGAGGAGAAAGGGATCCATGAGAGATGAGTGTGATGACATAAACTGTGGCCCTTTCATGAAAGGTTTTGTGAGCCTTGGGTTCCAGAAGGCCTAAATTAACTAGAGGAGTGAGAAAGGAGAAAACAGCATATGGAAAGATTTCTGTGTTCTACATGGACCCCTCTTGGACCAAGCCTTCACTGCTCTGGGGTCTACTTTCAGTTCTTCCCTGGGGTGGGGAACAGAGTCTAGTGGGTCTCAATTCATCAGAACAAGCAAAATGGGGCTTCACTGGTGGCGCAGTGGTTGAGAATCCGCCTGCCAATGCAGGGGACACGGACGGGTTCGAGCCCTGGTCCGGGAAGATCCCACATGCCACGGAGCAACCACGGAGCGAGCCACTACTACTGAAGCCTGTGCACCTAGAGCCCGTGCTCCGCAACAAGAGAAGCCACTGCAATGAGAAGCCCGTGCACTGCAACGAAGAGTAGCCCCCGCTCACTGCAACTAGAGAAAGCCTGCGTGCAGCAACGAAGACCCAATGCAGCCAAAAATAAATATATTAAAAAAAAGAACAAGCAAAATGTGTATTTCAGGGGACTTGGTTCTCTCACAGGGCATGGCCTCATTCCTGTTGGCAGAGGTAGGCTGGTTCCTGTCTGGTCCATCCCTCTGCAGGCTGTTAGATCAGAAGTGGGGACAGGTCTTTCACTGGCCTATTCCTCTGGAGACCTACCCAGAGAAGTGGAGAGATCCATGTTCTTGAATGAAAGAATGAGGCCGTTATACAATACACAGCTGAGTCCATAGGTCAGGAGAATCTGAGCTGGCAACAGAGATTTGGGGACTATTTGCAGAGATGGCACTTGAGGTGAGAAGTGAGCTTGGGTCAGTACCCAGAGGGATGCTACTATTTAAGTACCTGGCAGAGGAGTCATGTTACATCTTGGTATCATTTCCCTGAGCTTCATAATTGCCCCTGGTTCCTTACTTTTCCTGTCCCCAACTGTGTTCCTATAGTAAAAACTACATAATCCCTAATTATAGCAAAGTTGTGTGGCCTTGCCTTTGGGCATAGTGAGGACAGGAAGAGATAGGGTTTTATTCGACTCTACAGCAGGTTGGAGTACAGATCTCAAGGAGGGGATTGTAAAGTGACCAGGATGAGAGAGAAGCAAGCTGAGTCCCTGGGAATTACAGAAATGGGGGCGGGGGTGGGGGAGGAGAAGAGCGGGAGAAGCCAGACTAGCCAAAGGGGAAAAGAGATTTAACAGAATAAATGTGGGAACGCAACAGTGAATACATATTTAATGAGACTGCATTTTCGTTATTAAAAATTAATTAAATCCATTATAATGAGCTTTTATTAAGTACCTTGTGCTTGGCACTTACTCTACGTATTTTTCACATAATTATAGGGACACCCCAGGGAAGAGGGGTTCACAGTCCTCAGTCTACAAATGAGGAAACTGAGGCTCTGAAAGATCACTCAGTGTCTTGCTGTTTAGAAGAGCTGGAAATGACTCAGTCACTTCATAACTGTGGGACCTGGGCCAGGTGCCTTCATCTTGAACCCCTCCAAGACACCTGGCCATTGAGAGCGATCCCAGGCTTACAGCCACAGTCCTGAAAGGGCTCTAGTACCCCTCCACCCCCTCTCCCATGATCCAAATCGCAACATTCATATTTTACAGATGAGAAAACTGAGGCCAGAGGCAAGGCCGGGTTAGGAATGCAGGCTCCTGGTTAAGAACCTCTCATTTTGACGCGGAGCTGCTCGCGGATCAGGGCGGACAGTGCCTTTTCTCCGATTCTACATAAGAAACACATGCCCAGAGGAGAGACTAATCCAAGGCCATGATGCGAAAAACAAATCTAGAGGCCACCAGACTCTAGTGCTGCTGGAGGCTGGGCGCTCGCCTTACTCGACGCGCCTCCTTTCAGCGCTGTGCTAGGGGTCCCGTCGGGAGGAGGGCGAATCCGGTTTCCGGTTTCCAGGCACAGCGGATGTAGCAGCCTCTGCCCTGGGGGAATCTCGTCCAGTAGAGCGGATTGGGGGAGGCCCACGTGGGCGCTTCCTATGGAGCCAGTTTGCAATCACCACGGAACCCCCCCCCCACTTCCCTGACCCCCAGGGACCATGGCTCGCCCTCCTTCCCACGCACGGGCGGGGAGAGGAAATGTCGACCAATGAGATAGCGGAACCCCATGACGTCAACGGTATCTGGGCAGGAGTGGAGGAGTTGGAGGTGAGCGGACCCGGACGCTGGGGTAGCTAGCCAGGGGTTGAGAAGAACGGTGCCGGGCGAGGAGTAAGATAGCGTCTGAGAGACGCAGCTTGCTCTCCGCCTGGGTGTCCCACAGGCACCTACTCTCGCGTGGTCCCCCAATTCACCTCTTCTTTACCCCCAGATGCTCCGCCTTCTGAATTCAGTTTTCAGTGCCGGCACCGCCGCCTGTTCCAGGAGTCGTGGCCGTGGGTGGGGCAGGATGGAGGAGAAGGCCTCGCTGAGGAATCCATCTCTGACTTGATTCTGCCTGGGAAGGCTGAGGGAGGTTCAGGCAGCGATGGGAGGGCGGAGGCGGGAAATACCACCCTGGGAATCGAATGTCAGCTCCACAAACTGAGGTGTACATGGCGGGGGGTGGGGGTGGGGAGTTGGCTAGAGCCAAGCTGTAGGGGGCCGGGATGCCAGCTGTGTCCCCTTGGTCCTGCTCCACGAGTTCATCAGATAGTGAAAAATGTGGGTCTGTAGCCACGGAGGCCAGGCTGGATATTCCTGGAGTGCAGGCATCTACTCGCTGGTATTTGCATGTGTGGGTGGGGTGAGGGATGGTATCTTTTGGACCCAAAAGGCCAGGAGGCTATTCCTCACATGGCCATAGAACCTGGTTCAGCCCAGCTTGGGGAGTGTCCCTGGAAGGAGGTCAGTCCTCCTCCTTTCCTTTGTTCAGTGTGTATTAAGGGCCATCTTTGAGCCAAGCCCTGTTCCAAGGACTGGGGATACAGTAATGAATAAGACAAGGTTCCAACCCTCCAGGAGTTTGGATTCTCAGATGCGTTAGAACCTCAGTTCTAGACTCTATACCTCAGCCTCTGCTCTGAAGGTGACCATTTGTGCTGAACTCAGTGAATGTCCAGATGTAGCCCTATACCTCAGTTTTATTGAGGTATAATTGACATAAAGTTGTAAGCTTTTTAAAAGTGTACATCATGGTGACTTGCTACATGTGAAATTATATGTTTGCATTGTGAAATGATTCCCCCCATTGGGTTAATTAAAACATCCATCACTTTAAACATTTGTCTTTTTTGGTGAGAACATTTCAGTTCTATTCTCTTAGCAAATTTCAGTTATACAATTGTGTTTTCAACTATAGTAACCAAGTTTTAAGTTAGATCCTCAGACTGTAATAGGGAAGAACCTTTGTATTCTATATATTACAAGTTAATCACTAAAAGGATGTTGCCTATAAGCTTAAAGTATAGGCCCATCTCTGGGACCCCTGCCTCCCAGGTAATGAACATTAAGCCAAAATAGCCTTGATTAGATCGCAGTAAACATCCTGATCAGGCCCACCTGCGAATGGCGGCAGGCAGGAAGAAATTAACACAGCCCCTACTGAGGCTGACGGGAACCCGGAAGTGTTCGACGTTACTCCCTCCCCTTTTAGTATAAGAGAAGCCTGCATTCTGTCTTGGAACGTGAGTTCACCGTCTTCTCAGTCTGCTGGCTTTCCAGGTAAGGTTACTGTTCTTTGTCCCAACAACTTGTCTCTCAATTTATTGGTCTGTTGTGCGGCAAGCAATATGAGCTTGAGGTAGGTAACAAATTTCGGGGATCCAGCCGAGAGCCTCGATGGTCGTGGCTAGCTAGCCCAGTTGGGGAATTTTCGGTTAAGGCCCTAACAGCTGCCGGGACCACTTATCCTGAGGATCTTCCCTTCAAAATTCCCCGAAGTGGCACTTGCTGGCCCAGCGCTTGGCAGTTGGAACAAGAAACATTTGGAAGCTGGTGGGCTCCATGTAGTAGGGTAAGTCACTTTGCTGTGTACAGCCAGGAACTTTATTTCCTCTCTGTTTGGGGCTTTTTCTCTGGAGTAAGCCAATTTGTTTGGGGTACCCTGTTGGAGAAAGGAAATAGTTGTTGGTCTTTTATCCGATTTGGGAACCAGTTAGTTTGTTTCTTTGGATGCTAGCATTTGTGTGGGAAGTTTGTGTTTTGTTTGTCTTGAATTTCTGTCTTTAAAAGTGGGAAATGTTTCAACTATCCCTAAAGAAAGTCCTCTGAGGCTCAATTTGGATATGGGATCTGATTACAGCTATGAACCCATGGGTGAGAGGAAGATGGTGTTTTATTGCAACAATGTGTGGCCACAGTACCTGTTAGGATCTCCACAAGGGCTTTATGCAGGGTTATCTTGGGATCCTGTGCACCATGGACTGCTACCCTTACTGTGTTAATTATGCAATTTATGGTCTCCTGTGTTGTTGGTATATGTAAAACCCCAAGACCAAACTTGAGTGTTTATTTAGGATTTTCTGTTTGTCCTTTGGGTTTTTCATTTCATTTTGTTTGGTACTGTTTGTCCATTTACAGCCAAAAGCAGTTTTGTGATTTTAAAACTTTTACTGATATCAAATGGAGGAAAGGAACAGGAAAACAGACAATACAAAAAAAGTGTCTGTTCTTGTCTAAGAGTGGGACATTCTCAGGAAGAAAAGGTTGCACTTTGTTCCTAAAATCACCAAAAGCTATAAATAGAAGTGTCTTTTCCATAAATGTTAGTAAAAGTGTTTAGTCATCCCGACAGGTGATCTTGATTTGTCCCATCTGCCAGAAACCCAATTTGAATCCAACCTCTTTTGTAACTAATGGGTTTTACCTTGTACCTGATTCATGGCTGAAATTTTGGAATGGGAACTGTGAGGTCCCTGTGTTTGTATTTGTACGTGTGTTATAGATGTGTGGCATTGCCGAAATTAATTTGTAGAAGAGCTCTATTTAACTGGCTTAAAGGAAATTAAGTGCTTATATAAATACTTAAACATAAAAACAACTGGCCAGAATGGATTTCGGGTTCAGGAAATATTCAGTATTGAATTAATATCTGGTATTAAAGTTAGATTAAGCTTGGTGGTTTGATTAATACTTTAAAGTCATCAACATTAAGTATAAAACTTTTATTGTACCAAGGTTTACTAGAAATCAAATAAGACCTTATTATTCCTGTTAACAAAGTTTGTCAGCAAGAAAAATAACAATATGACAAAGCTTTTAATTAAATAAAATAGACAAATGAGGTAAGAGTTTTAGGTGAACTCTATAGGAATAATTATGTTTTGGGAACAACTATCTAAAATAACCTCTAGATTTTCGTAACTTGAAGCTAAGTTATAAAGGAAGAGAATTCATTAACTATCTGGGTCATTTCAAATAGGATAAAATATTAGAATATTAATTGCTGGGCAGGTCTAAGTTTACTTACCTTTGCCTTCTTAGGAGAGGAAGACTAAAACGTACGTTTGTCAATCAAAAAATGCTAGTATGGGGCTTCCCTGGTGGCTCAGTGGTTGAGAGTCCGCCTGCCGATGCACGGGACGCGGGTTCGTGCCCCAATGTGGGAGGATCCCGCGTGCCGCGGAGCGGCTGGGCCCGTGAGCCATGGCCGCTGGGCCTGCGTGTCCGGAGCCTGTGCTCCGCAACGGGAGAGGCCGCAACAGTGAGAGGCCCGCGTACCGCAAAAAAAAAAAAAAAAAATGCTAGTATGCCAGTGAATTACTTGCTTATTGGTTTTCACTAGAGATTAAGGTTTTAAGTTTAAAAATTATAAGTGAAAGATTTCAGTATGCAAAGATGTAAGATGTGTGTTTTCAGCAAAGAAAGTATGAGAAATGAAAATGCATTTTGTTAAAGGGAAAAAGGTGGTTTTGTCCTAGAGCTGATTGTTTCTGAATGGAAAAGATAGTGAGAGACTGATTAATATGGATACAAAAAGTTGTGGAAGGTTTGTGGAGGAGGAACGCTGAAAGAGTTTTGTGCATGGTCAGGATTGGCTAAGATAAGATGGAACTTATTTAAGAAAATGAATGTTAAAGGTAAAAGGGTACAAAACCTGAATTTGATTCTCTAAGAGGGCAAAGTTTTCTTCAAATATTGACCTGAGTTTGGTAATTGTGAGTTTCTTTGTTTAAATGAACTGTATTTGCCATTGAGATCTTTTATTATCACTGATTAAAACTTTTTGGTATGTTTGACAAAATTCCAAAGATCAAATACTAAATGAATTCATTTCACCTCTAGCTAACTTTGAGGTTGTCTAAAGGGTCCCTGGAACACCTCAAATTATTTGTTTTCTCTCCATCTCAGAGGAATATTAAACTAATTAGGTTTATTTGGTATGTTAAATTACATGGGAAACATTGTCAAATAAGTGGCAATAAAACTTCTTAGATTGTATCATATAAGTAAATGTTACTAATATACATGTTCTAGAAATCATATGGAACTCCTAAAATTCTGGTATATTCTGGTAAATGATATCAGTCACAATTTTAATCTTAATTGTATGTCACAGCAGTAACCAATTTCTTTTCAATTGCATTGTAATCCCGATCGGTTGACGCTAAAGCAAAAAGGCAACCTTAACGGTTAGAGATGATCAATTGCTATTTACGGTTTGACAGTGGCTTTTGAATGACTCTGTAGCTATTTTGTGAAGAAGTGGGAAAGACTGATGGAATCCTTTATGTGCAAGCATTTGTGTTATTACATCAGGGAAAATAAAAGGAAGGGAATCAGAATGAGGATATGTTGCTTCAAACCTTAACTCCTCCAGCTGAGCTAGCTGCCCCAGCCACTCTGGCTCTTATGCCAATATATCCACCCCTTCCACCACCTTCCTTTCCTTTCCAACCCCGATTCCTGACACTGGGGCTCAGGACTTCCCCTCCTTCTAGGGATCAATTAGAAAATCCTGTGTTAGTTTCTGGGGCACAGGGACTTGGTCTGGTATCACCATCTAAGGCCCAACAGGGCAGCCATTTTGAGTCAAGAGCCACTCCCAGGGCAGGGCAATTGCCACTGCTGTTATTGTATATAGGGGGCTAAATGCAAATGACCAGCCAGCTGGGTTTCTCAGACTTGTTTAAGTGCAACGATCGATCACAACCCTCCTTTATAGCGAGGATCCTCTACACCTGAAGCCCACTTGGCAGGACCCACAGCTGGACCAAATTGGGACCCCAGAGAGGGAGGAATGCCCTTGTTGGAGCACTACTTATTAGTGCATCTTGGCAGGGCTTTGAAAAGAGGAACCAAAGTAGCAAAAACAAATGAAGACCTCTCTGAATTTTTGGGAAGGATTTATCAGGCCTACAGACATCATCTTTTTTTTTTTTTTTTTTTTTTTTGCGGTACGCGGGCCTCTCACTGTTGTGGCCTCTCCCGTTGCGGAGCACAGGCTCCAGACGCGCAGGCTCAGCGGCCATGGCTCACGGGCCCAGCCGCTCCGCGGCATGCAGGATCCTGCCGGACCGGGGCACAAACCTGTGTCCTCTGCATCGGCAGGTGGACTCTCAACCACTACGCCACCAGGAAAGCCCTAGACATCATCTTAATGCAGATCTTGAGGCCCCTGAAAATATTAGAATGGTAAATTTGACCTTTTTGAGGGGGCAAAGTGCCTCAGATATCAGGAGAAAGTTGCAAAAATTAGATGGTACATTTGGAATAAACCCTTCTTGATTGGTAGATGTTGCTTTTAAAGTGTTCGACAGGGAACAACAACAGAAGAAAGAAGCTGCAAAAATGAAACGAAATGCCACTCGTTGGCAGTGGCATTGGATCCCCAGAAGGTGAACCCAAAGAGAGGTAAGCCACCATTGGGGAAGAACAGTGTGCTTACTGTAATGAGGAAGAATGTTGGAAAACAGGTGGCCGTAGGCGAGAACAGAAGAAAAACAAGATGAGAGCCTCTCCTATGGCAGAAAGAGAGGAACACTCTGATGAATGAGGAGGCCCAGGGGCTCCCTTGGACTTGAGGTGCTTAATTCCCCACAAGAGCCCCAGGTAAAATTGGTAGTGGGGAATGAGCTGATTAACTTGCTGAGAGACCGCACCCTGAAGATTTTCACCAGGACAGCTTGACATCAGAGTCGCTCCAGAACATGCTTTAAGCCAACAGATGGCACCCCAGGGAAGGCCAAAAACACATGGCCAGTACGAATCCCATTAAAAAGGGATGATGGAGGGCTTCCCTGGTGGCGCAGTGGTTGAGAGTCTGCCTACTGATGCAGGGGACACGGGTTCGTGCCCCGGTCCGGGAAGATCCCACATGCTGCGGAGCGGCTGGGCCCGTGAGCCATGGCCGCTGAGCCTGCGCGTCCGGAGCCTGTGCTCCGCAACGGGAGAGGCCACGACAGTGAGAGGCCCGCATACCGCAAAAAAAAAAGTCGTGAAGAACCTAGGGGTGAGACAGGAATAAAGACACAGACCTACTAGAGAATGGACTTGAGGATATGGGGAGGGGGAAGGGGAAGCTGTGACAAAGCGAGAGAGAGGCATGGACATATATACAGTACCAAAGGTAAGGTAGATAGCTAGTGGGAAGCAGCCGCATAGCACAGGGAGATCAGCTCAGTGCTTTGTGACCGCCTGTAGGGTTGGGATAGGGAGGTTGGGAGGGAGGGAGACGTAAGAGGGAAGAGATATGGGAACATATGTATATGTATAACTGATTTACTTTGTTATAAAGCAGAAACTAACAAAAAACAAACAAAAAAAAGGGGATGATGGGACACCTAATCTAAAACAATATTCTCTGAGGCAAGAGCATCACTTCTCCCACAGATTGACCTGTCAGAATACCAGCCAGTGTATTCAGAAAAGGACAGAGTGGGGTTTCACTTGGATCACACCTAACCTGGCTGGAAATGCAGTGCACAGTTGTTTCGATCCCTGAGGTACTCTGGACCCTGTGCTGCAGCACATTCACGATAGTACTCATTACAGGAGATTTGCCACCTTACAAGGGATTCAAAAATATATATGGGGGGCCTAACCTACAAAAAGCCATCCAGCAAGTCACTCAGAATTGCATGATTTGTGCTAAAAGTAACCCAAAAACTGCTGTCAGACCTTCCCAGATGGGGACTCAACACAGGAACCTACCCCATCGAGGACCGGAAAACAGACTTTACTCAAATGCCTTGAGCTGCAAGAAATTTCAGATAACCTGCTAGTGTCTGGACACTTTTTCAGGATCGGTGGAAGCATATCCCACCTGCACAGAAAGTCTCAGAAATGGTTAAAGCCCTCCTTAGGGAAATGATCCCCTGATTTGGATTAAGCCATTGAAACTACATTCCTCCTAGAGACCACAATCAACAGGGTAAACCAAGAAAATGAGTCGTACATTAAAAAGAACGTTGTTTATGTCAAGAGGTTAATTTAACTTGGGATAAGGCCTTGCCAGTTGCCCTGCTACCTATCGGTGGCTCCCAGAAGCAGGCTCAAATTTAGCCCCATTGAGAATATTGTATGGTACGCCATTCCAGGTGTCTGCTCAGGCAGGAGAATCTGTAAATGCTCTAAAAGACCTAGCAGTTGCCAATGATGTTAAAAGTTTGGGCTCTGTACTAACTTCTGTTCATGACTTTGCCTCCAGCAAGTCTGCCTCTGCAACTGAAGGAGATGGGAATTTCGTTGCAGCTGGAGAAGGGTCAGCCAATTTGTTTCCAAGTAAATAGCACAGGAATTGAGTATATGTATTGGGACCTGGAACCAAAACCCCAAGTTCAATTACAAATTGGACCACACAGTGCTAAGGGGTTCCATCAGGTTCAAGTAGTTGCAGATAAAACAGGACTGACTAAAGGTTTTAAGGATACTTGTCTCCAGAAGTAGCCAGAGAGGTCTTCCTCCCTTTTCCCATAAGACTGTGGAATGGACCTTGACAGTGGGGAACTGTAATAGGGAAGAACCTTTGTATTCTATTACAAGTTACTCACTGAAGGGGTGTTGCCTGTAAGCTTAAATTACACATAATGGCCTGTCTCTGGGAACCTTGCCTCCCAGGTAATGAGCATTAAGCTGAAATACCTTCATTTAGCTCACAGGAAAAATCCTAAGCAAGCCCACCTGTGAATGACCTCAGGCAGGAAGCAATGAACGATCCCCTGTGGGGGATGACGGGAACCAGGAAATGTCTGACTTTCCTCCCTCCCATTTTAGTATAAGAGAAGCCTGAGTCCTAACTTGGGACATGAATCCACCACCTTCTCTCTCTGCTGGTTTTCCAAATGAAGTAGCTACTCCTTGCCCCAACACCTCCTCTCTCGATTTATCGGCCTCTCATGCAGCGAGCAGTACAAGCCTGGACTTGGCAACAAGACTTTATTCACCTTACAGCTGGAAGTTTGTTCCCTTTTACCAGCCCCGCCCTCTTTCCCCCACACCCCAGCCCCTAGCAACCACTTTTCTACACTGTTTCTATGAGTTTGACTTTTTAAAAGATTCCACATAAAAGTGATTGATTGATTCCATGTGGTATTAGTCTTTCTCTGTCTGGCTTATTTCACGAAGAAGGTATCCTTTGTTGATGCATCCCGAAAACAGCCCCTCGGGGCTGTGCAGGGGCTGCCTCTCCAGGCCCCTGGGTGGTATCCATCCCATACCCTCTCCTCAGTATGTTCTGTTCCCTCTGGTCTCAGACCAAAGGATTCATCCAGGAAGACTGGGTTCAAGGAGCCGTCCTAAGCCGCAGTCCCTGGAAGCAGTCAGTGGGGCGAGGCCCTGGGACACGATGATGAGATTCAAGGGACTTGGGGGCTGATCAAGGGAAAAAAATAGGACCACGAGGGAAGCAGTTGTGCTGGAACAGGTGTGCACATGTGGAGAAGTTCATTACAATATAGACCATGAGAGGCTTTTGGTGAGTGGGCCACCCTCCAGAAGTGGAAGAGAACAAGGGAAGTCCCAGGGATTTGGGACTGGGAGAGAGGGGTCGTACGTGGCTCAGAGCATGGTGAGGAGTGTCCGGGTCAGAAAACTCCAAAGGTCACTTGGGGGCTTATAACTACCAGGTTCTATCTTATCTACAGCTGGCAGTCGTGAAGGAGCCACGTCTTGCAGGGTATGCAAAGTAGGCAGCCTCTAAATGGCTAGACATCTGCTGGTTTGGGATCTGTTTAAAATAACTGGACTTGTAAAAGTTTGAGTTTCTCCCTGGCAGGCTTTGGGCAGTTCTCAGTCTGCAGTGAAGAAATATACCTCGCGACCCAATACACAGGCTGTCTTTGGCCCATTTATGTAACACATGAACTGAAGGAGGAGAGAAAGGTTTTTCCTGATGGCCTTGCCTTCAGGCACAACCTTGACACAGACTCCTCTCAGACAGTAAATGAGGGCATCTCATTAGGTAATTTCCACCCTCGGAGGACTACTAAGCCTGCCGTTCAAGGTCCTTCATGGTCTGGCCTCTGCTGGCTCTTAAACGGGCTGCTGAGTGTTCAATGGCTCACTGGGTAGACAGTCCCCTTAAAATACAAATTTCCTCCTGCTGTTATCCCACTTGAAAACCTTAATGCCCCCTATTGCCCACTTTGTCCTACAAACTGGGTGGCTTAAAACAACAGAAATGTATCGTCTTACAGTTCTGGAGGCTAGAAGTCCAAAATCAAGGTGTCACAAGACTGCTCCCTGTCTGCGGACTCAGGGAGGAATCCTTCCTTGCCTCTTCTGCCTGCTGATTTTTGCCGACAGTCCTTGGGTTCCTTGGCTTGTGTAGGCATCACTTCAGTCTCTGCCTCTCTCACCACATGGCTGACCTCTCCCTGTGTGTGTCTGGGTCTCTTCCCTTCGTACAGGGCACCAGTCACATCAGATCAGGGTCCACCCTTACTGACTTCGTCTTAACCTGATTACATCCGCAAAGGAAGTCACATTCCCAGGTACGGCGGGGGTTAGGACTTCCACCTATAGTTTTGAGGAGCTCAACTCAACCCATAATACCAAGTGGCTAACTTCTGGTTAAACATATGTGGTAGAAATATACAGGAGCTTCCGTAGACCTTTCTTAGGAAAGAGCAGGTGGGTTCCTTTGCTCTTTCTCTGTCCCCTCCTCCATCCTGCTGCCCAGGACTTGGACTCGGATGTTGAGGCCACACAAGGCGAAGCAACAACACAGAGGGGCTTGGGTTCTTCATGGTGTGGAGCATGTTTCTGGCCCTAGACAGTCAACCCAGACTTTAAAGAGAAATCAGGGATTTCCCTGGCGGTTCAGTGGTTAGGACTCCGAGCTTTCACTGCTGGGGGCCCGGGTTCGGTCCCTGGTTGGGGAACTAAGATCCCATGAGCCATGGGGCATGGCCAAAAAGAAAGAGAAATCAATGCCTCAGTCTATTGAGGGTTTCTATCCCTTGCGGCGAACACAGTTCTGATCAACACACTTGGTGCTGTCCTGGACTTGTGGCTTCTCCGTGAGGTTTGGTTTCCCCTTGGAGTTACCAAGGGGAAGTGAACAGGGGTCCTTCTGCTTTTACATCTTCAAACTAACTTGGGGATTCTATCACATGCTACCTTTCTCAGGGACACTCACCTGCACCTGATCTCTCTCTCTCTCCTTTTTTTTCTCCTTTCCTCAATCAGAGGGTCTTAACCTCTCCTATGTCAGGAAAAAAGTATTCTCTTACATTCATCCAAATCTATGATTTCTGCCAGAAACTGCCTGCACTGAGTCCCCTGGGGCTTTGACTTTTGAGATTCAAAACCATTATTTCATTATGTTGTCTCAAAGATGTAGCTTAAAAGTCAGAAATCTAAAAGACACTTTTGTGTTGCTGTAGCCCTCAGTTTCTGGGGCTGTGAGCCCAGAATGCTGAAGCTGAGGCCCCATTAGGGGAAGGATCACAAGGGACCAGGGATGTCCAGGAATGAAGACACGTTTTCGAATTTATCAGCTATGACCCAGCCATGTGAGCATTTATCTAGATAAGGTGCCAATACTGGAAAAAGTCTTAAAAGAATCTCCCCCCAAAGAAGAGTTCTATGTTCAAAAAGTTTGAGAAATACTCAGAACTTTTTTTTCAATTGAAGTATAGTTAATTTACAATGTTGTGTTAGTTTCAAGTGTACAGCAAAGTGATCGAGCTGTGTGTGTGTATATATATTCTTATATTTTCCATTATAGGTTATTACAAGATATCGAGTATAGTTCCCTGTGCTATACAGTAGGTCCTTGTTGTTTATCTATTTTACATATAGTAGTCTGTATATGTTAATCCCAAACTCCTAATTGTCCCTCCCTCTTTCCCCTTTGGTAACCATAAGTTTGTTATCTATGTCTGTGAATCTGTTTCTGTTTTGTAAATAAGTTCATTTGTATTATTTTTTTAGATTCTACATATAAGTGATGTCATATGGTATTTGCCTTTCTCTGTTTGACTTCACTTAGGATGCTAATCTCTAGGTCCATCCATGTTGCTGCAAATATCATTTTTCATTCTTTTTCATGGCTGAGTAATATGCCACTGTGTATTTATATACCACGTCTTCCATCTGTTGATGGACATTTAGGTTGCTTCCATGTTTTGGCTAATGTAAATAGTGCTGCTATGAACATTAGGGTATATATATCTTTTCAAATTAGGGTTTTCATCTTTTCTGGATATGTGCCTAGGAGTGGGATTGCTGGATCATATGACAACTCTAGCTTTAGTTTTTTAAGGAACCTCCATACTGTTCTCCATAGTGGCTGTACCAATTTACATTCCTGCCAACAGAGTAGGAGGGTTCCTTTTTCTCCACACCCTCTCCAGCATTTATTGTTTGTAGAGTTTTTGATGACGGCCATTCTGACCAGTGTGAGGTGATACCTCATTGTGGTTTTGATTTCCATTTCTCTAATGATTAGTGATGTTGAGCATCTTTTCATGTGCTTTTTGGCCATCTGTATGTCTTCTTTGGAGAAATGTCTATTTAGATCTTCTGCCCATTTTTTTGAGTGGGTTGTTTGGTTTTTTGATATTGAGCTGCATGAGCTGCTTGTATACTTTGGAGATTAATCCCTTGTCGGTTGCTCCATTTGCAAATATTTTCTCCCATCCTGAGGGTTGTCTTTTCATTTTGTGTATGGTTTCCTTTGCTGTGCAAAAGCTTTGAAGTTTCATAAGGTCCCATTTGTTTATTTTTGTTTTTATTTTCATTACTCAAGGAGGTGGGTCAGAAAAGATCTTGCTGCGATTTATGCCAAAGAGTGTTCTGTGTTTTCCTCTAAGAGTTTGATAGTGTCTGGCCCTACATTTAGGTCTTTAATCCATTTTGAGTTTATTTTTGTGTGTGGTGCTTTTACATGTAGCTGTCCAGTTTTCCCAGCACCGCTTATTGATGGCCATTCTGACCAGTGTGAGGTGGTACCTCATTGTAGTTTTGATTTGCGTTTCTGTAATAATTAGTGATATTGAGCCTCTTTTCATGTGCCTATCGGCCATCTGTACATCTTCTTTGGAGAAATGTCTGTTTAGGTCTTCTGCCCATTTTTTGATTGGGTAATTTGGTTTTTTGATGTTGAGCTGCATGAGCTGTTTGTATATTTTGGACATTAATCCCATGTCAGTTGCTTCATTTGCAAATATTTTCTCCCATTCTGAGGGTTGGCTTTTCATTTTGTTTATGGTTTTCTTTTCTGTGCAAAAGCTTTTAAGTTTGATTAAGTCCAGTTTGTTTATTTTTGTTTTTATTTCCATTACTCTAGGAGACAGATGCAAAAAAATACTGCTGTGTACACCCAGAACCTTTAATATGCACTGTGCAGTAGATAGGGTGCAGTATCTGCTAAACGAATCTTGTACCTTTCTCCCCAGAACCCTTTACAAACACATTGAAGCACACGAGGGTCTGTCTTCTAAAACGCATCTCTACATGAGTATATGCGTGTGTGTTGCCGCAGAGTGTTCAGGAGGAAACATCAGCTGATACAAATGGTGGCCTCTGGGGAGCCAGGGTGGGAATTAGACTTTCTTTTCACGGGACAGCTTTTGGTGTTCTAGGCTTATGTTTACTATGTGCATGTGTTAAGATAGATACAATAAATTTGTGGAAGCTTAGATGAGCCCAAAGCTGGATGTGCAGTTGACATCATATTTAACTGAATCTTTCTTAGGAATGACAGCTGCCACCCTCCCCTTGAGAGCCAGAGTAGGAAATAGCCCTCAGAAACTCATCATCCAGCCTGACATAAGAGTAACATTGAGGACGCTATAAAATAGAAAAGCAAAAGCAAAAACGAACACCCAAAACTGATTTAACTGCTCTAGTGTGGAACTGGATCTGCCACATTTTTAAAAGCTCTGATGTGCACCCAGAGTTGAGACCCACGGGGACTGAGTGATATTTTTATTTTTATTTATTTATTTATTTTTTTACGCGGGCCGGTCACTGTTGTGGCCTCTCCCGTTGCGGAGCACAGGCTCCGGACGCGCAGGCTCAGCGGCCATGACTCACGGGCCCAGCCGCTCCTTGGCATGTGGGATCTTCCCGGACCAGGGCACGAACCCGTGTCCCCTGCATCGGCAGGCGGACTCTCAACCACTGCGCCACCAGGGAAGCCCTGAGTGATATTTAAGACGTGCTCCTTTGCGAACCATTCCCCTGCGTTGGGCAAGGCACTTGACACGGGGAATCCAAAAGTGAGTGAGACTCTGTCTCTAACTTCAAGTGGCTCCTGGAGCTGGAAGTTGCTTTTGATCTTAGAGAAGAATTTTCCAGAAACAGCCTCCTCCCAATCCCCTTAGCTTCACTGCTTGTACTGGGGCTGGGTTTGCCCAGAGAGAGCTGAGCTGAGTGTATCAAGTCAGCATCGGAAGATAAAGAGCCTTGGGTCACCTGGAACCCCGAGGGCAGCCGGGCCTGTCCAGGCACTTCTGAGAGCCTCTGCATTCTAGATCCCATTCTCAGGCCTAAGAACTAAAGGGGACGCCCTGGCTTGTATAACAGTCAGATCCAGATTTGGCTGTAGAAAAAAGTCTTTCCAATTGCCACCCCTCTACAGTTTTTAGCATCCCAGATGCAGATTCACCCAGTCCTTTTAAATTTTTAAAATTAATTTAATGTAATTTAATTTTTTTATTGAAGTACAGTTGATTTACAATGTTGTGTTAGTTTCTGATGTACAGCAAATAATCTATGTATTCTTTTTTGTATTCTTTTTCATTATGGTTTATTACAGGGTATTGAATATAGTTCCCTGTGCTATACAGTAGGACCTTGTTTTTATCTATTTTATACGTAGTGGTCTGTATCTGTGAATCCCAAATTCCTAATTTATCCCTCCCCCAGCCCCTTTCCCATTTGGTAACCATAAGTTTCTTTTCTATGTCTATAAGTCTGTTTTTCTTTTGTAAATAACTTCATTTGTATCATATTTTAGATTCTGCATTATAAGTGGTATCACATGGTGTTTATTTTTCTCTAACTGACTTACTTCACTTAGTATGATAATCTCTAGGTCCATCCATATTGCTGCAAATGGCATTATTTCATTCTTTTATTTTACATCTTTATTGGAGTATAATTGCCCCACAATGGTGTGTTAGTTTCCGCTCTACAACAAAGGGAATCAGCCATACACATACACATGTTCCCACATCTCCTCCCTCCCGTGTCTCCCTCCCTATCCCACCCCTCCAGGCGGCCACAAAGCACCAAGCTGACCTCCCTGCGCCACGCGGCCGCCTCCCATCAACTATCCACTTCACTCCTGGTAGTATATATATATGTCCATACCACCCTCCCACCCCGTCACAGCCTACCCCTCCCCCTCCCCACATCCCCAAGTCCATCCTCTAGTAGGTCTGCATCCCTATTCCTGTCTTACCCCTAGGTTCTTCATGACATTTTTTCCCTTAAATTCCATATATATGTGTTAGCATACGGTATTTGTCTTTCTCTTTCTGACTTACTTCACTCTGTGTGACAGACTCTAGGTCCATCCACCTCATTACAAATAGCTCAATTTCATTCTTTTTTATGGCTGAGTAGTATTCCATTGTAGCAATATACCACATCCTCTTTATCCATTCATCTGTCAATGGATAATTTAGGTTGTTTCCGTGTCTTGGCTATTGTTAATAGTGCTTCTGTGAACGTTAAGGTGCATGTATGTTTTTGAATTATGGTTTTGTCCAGATATATGCCCAAGAGTAGGATTGCTAGATCATATGACAACTCTATTTTTTGTTTTTTAGGGAATCTCCATACTGTTCTCCATAATGGTTGTACCAATTCTCATACCCACCAACAGTGTAGGAGGGTTCCCTTTTCTCCATACCCTCTCTAGCATATTTTAATTGTAAATTTTTAAATACTACCCAGTCTTTTTTTAAACTCCGGCAATGGAAAAATCATTTCATGGGTGAGATCATTCCAGCTTTGGACAACTCTAATTCTATCTTAAAATGTTTATCTTGCAATAATTGCAGGCTTGTAGGAAACTGCAAAACTAGTCCAAAGAGCCTCCTGTACCCTTCACCTATCTTCCCCCAGTAGTGACATCTTATATGGGTGTAGTATAGTATCAAAGCCAGGTTACCATTCTGGACTACAGGTCTTATTCAGTTTTTATCACTTAAAACACAAAACCAAACCAAACACTGCATTCATTTTTGTGTGTGTATATTCTATGCAGCTTGATCACCTGTAGAAACTCCCATCACCATCACCACAATTAAGATACAAAACTGTTCCATTGCTGAAAAAAACTCCCTCCTGCTGCCTTTTTGTATTCACGCCCATCCCTCCCCCTCCCCTTCCTGGAAACCACTAATCCATTCTCCATCTCTAGATGGAGAATGTTATATAAATGGAATCATACAGTATGCAATCTTTATTTTAAAGATAATACGTTTATTGACATATAATTCACATACCATGCAACTCATCCATTTACAGTGTTCAGTTCAGTGGTTTTTAATACATTAAAAGAGTTGCACAGCCATCACCACAGGTCAATTTTAGAAACTTTTCATCACACCCAAAAGAAACCTTATACACATTAGCAGTCACTCCCTATTTTTCCCAACCCCCCAGCCCCCCCCCCCCAACCACTAATCTACTTTCTGTCTTTATAGATTTGCTTATTTGGGACATTTCATATAAATGGAATCATATAATGTGTGGTCTTTTGCAACTGACTTCTTAGCATAATAGTTTCAAGGTTCATCCATGTTGTAGCAACTGCAGGACAAGCTTCAACTGGTCTCACTCTGTCAGTAACAAGATACTGAGTTGTCTTTCAGACAACAGAGCAAAACCATAAATCACGCAAAGTATGCACAGAAAAAATTTTGACCTCAACACCTGGAACCAAAGTCCTCCCCCCCATCCCCCAGAACTCAACTGTGGGGACATGATTGGAACTTGAACACTGGAACCCCTTCGGAAATGAAGGGTCCATTGCCCAAGGAGATCCAGTGCCAAAGCCTCCTACCATATCTTCCCATAAATGCCAAGTTCCAAAGCCCTCTAGTCAAAACCTGCCCTGCCAGCGTTTCTGCTTACCAATCCATCCTCCCCTAACTTATAAGAGTTTGACTGAATCCCAGATTGAGGAGATAAATTTGAACCATGGCTCCTGTCTCCTTGCAGGTTGATGTTGCAATAAAGCCTTTTCTTTCCTCAAAAGCCACTGCCACACTATTGGCCTCTATGCACATCCCACAGCAAGCCTTTTGCTCAGTAACATTGTAGCATGTACTTCATTCCTTTTTATTGCTGAATAATATTCCCTGTATGGATATAGCACTTCGTTTATCCATCACTTGATGGACATTGGGTTGTTCCCACTTTCTGGCTGTGATGAATAATGCTGCTGTGAACATTTAGGTACAAGTTTTTGCATGGATATATGTTTCCAGTACTCATGGGTATACACCTAAGAGTGAAATTGTTGGATCATATGATCACTGCATGTTTGACCTTTTCAAGAACTGCCAAACTGTCTTCCAAAGCAGCTATACTATTTTACATTTTCACTAGCAGTGTCTGAAGATTCTAATTTTTCCACATCCTCACCAATACTTATTATCTGTCGTTTGGATTATAGCCATCCTAGTGGGTGTGAAGTAGAATCTCACTGTAGTTTTGATTTGAATTTCCCTAATGACTAAATATATTGAGCATTGTTTCTTGTTTTTTTTGGCTTTTATAAAGTCTTTAATTTTATTTCCATCAGAAGTATATGAGACTTGCAGATTTGATATAACCTTGCCAAGCCTGCATATTATATATGCATATATATGTATATGTATATATATATATTTTAGTATAGTTGATTTACAGTGTTGTTAGTTTCTGGTGTACAGCAAAGTGATCCAGTTATATAATTTTATTCCAGGATATTGAATATATTTCCCTGTGCTATACAATAGGACCCTGTTGTTCATCCATACTATATATATAATAGTTTGCATCTGCTAATCCCAAACTCCCAATCCATCCCTACCCCACCTGACCTCTTGGCAACCACAAGTCCGTTGTCTACGTCTCTGAGTCTGTTTCTGTTTCGTAGATGTTTGTTTATTTATTTATTTTGCTTGCTTGCTTGCTCCTTGCTGCACTGGTGGCTTGTAGGATCTTAGTTCCCTGACCAGGGATCGAACCTCAGCCCATGGCAGTGGAAGCGTGGAGTCTTAACCACTGGACCACCAGGAAGTTTTGTATATTTTATTTTTTAATTTAATTTTATTTTCTAATGATTATTTTCTGATAAGTCATCCATTTTTTTCATCTTTATTGGAGTATAATGGCTTTACAATGGTGTGTTAGTTTCTGCTTTATAACAAAGTGAATCAGTTATACATATACATATGTTCCCATATCTCTTCTCTCTTGCGTCTCCCTCCCACCCTCCCTATCCCACCCCTCCAGGCGGTCACAAAGCACCGAGCTGATCTCCCTGTGCTATGCGGCTGCTTCCCACTAGCTATCTATTTTACATTTGGTAGTGTATATATGTCCATGCCTCTCTCTCGCTTTGTCACAGCTTCCCCTTCCCCCTCCCCATATCCTCAAGTCCGTTCTCTAGTAGGTCTGTGTCTTTATTCCTGTCTTACTCCTAGGTTCTTCATGACATTTATTTTTCTTAAATTCCATATATATGTGTTGGCATAAGGTGTTTGTCTTTCTCTTTCTGACTTCACTCTGTATGACAGACTCTATGTCTATCCACCTCATTACAAATAGCTCCATTTCATTTCTTTTTATGGCTGAGTAATATTCCATTGTATATATGTGCCACATCTTCTTTATCCATTCATCCGATGATGGACACTTAGGTTGTTTCCATCTCTGGGCTATTGTAAATAGAGCTGCAATGAACATTTTGGTACATGACCCTTTTTTTTTTTTTAACATCTTTATTGGAGTATATTTGCTTTACAATATTGTGTTAGTTTCTGCTATATAACAAAGTGAATCAGCTATATGTATACATATATCCCATATCCCCTCCCTCTTGCATCTCCCTCCCACCCTCTTTAGCCCACCCCTCTAGGTGGTCACAAAGCACTGAACTGATCACCTTGTGCTATGCGGCTGCTTCCCACTAGCTAGCTATTTTACATTTGGTAGTGTATATATGTCAATGACACTCTCTCACTTTGTCCCATCTTACCTATCACCCTCCCCATCTCCTCAAGTCCATTCTGTACGTCTACATCTTTATTCCTGTGTTGCCCCTAGGTTCGTCAGAACCTTTTTTTTTAGATTCCGTATATATGTGTTAGCATATGGTATTTGTTTTTCTCCTTCTGACTTACTTCACTCTGAATGACAGACTCTAGGTCCATCCACCTCACTGCAAATAACTCAATTTCATTTCTTTTTATGGCTAATATTCCATGGTATATATGTGCCACATCTTCTCTATCCATTCATCTGTCGATAGACACTTAGGTTGCTTCCATGTCCTGGCTATTGTAAATAGTGCTGCAATGAATATTGTGGTACATGACTCTTTTTGAATTATGGTTTTCTCAGGGTATATGCCCAATAGTGGGATTGCTGGGTCATATGGTAGTTCTATTTTTAGTTTTTAAAGGAACCTCCATACTGTTCTCCATAGTGGCTGTATCAGTTTACATTCCCACCAACAGTGCAACAGGGTTCCCTTTTCGCCACACCCTCTCAAGCATTTGTTTGTAGATTTTTTAATAAGGGCCTTTCTGACTGGTGTGAGGTGATACCTCATTGCAGTTTTGATTTGCATTTCCCTAATGATTTGTGATGCTGAGCATCCTTTCATGTTTGTGGGCAATCTGTATATGTTCTTTGGAGAAATGTCTATTTAGGTCCTCTGCCCGTTTTTGGATTGGGTTTTTTGGTTTTTTGATATTGAGCTGCATGAGCTGCTTGTATATTTTGCAGATTAATCCTTTGTCAGTTGCTTCATTTGCAACTATTTTCTCCCATTCTGAAGGTTGTCTTTTCGTCTTGTTTATGGTTTCCTTTGCTTTGCAAAAGCTTTTAAGTTTCATTAGGTCCCATTTGTTTATTCTTATTTTTATTTCCATTTCTGTAAGAGGTGGGTCAAAAAGGATCTTGCTGTGATTTCTATCATAGAGTGTTCTGCCTATGTTTTCCTTGAAGAGTTTGATAGTGTCTGGCCTTACATTTAGGTCTTTAACCCATTTCAAGCGTATTTTTGTGTTTGGTGTTAGGGAATGATCTAATGTCATACTTTTACATGTACCTGTCCAGTTTTCCCAGCACCACTTATTGAAGAGGCTGTCCTTTCTCCACTGTACGTTCCTGCCAACTTTATCAAAAATAAGGTGGCCATATGGTGCATGGGTTTACTCTGGGCATTCTATCCTGTACCATTGATCTATATTTCTGTTTTTGTGCAAGTACCATACTCTTTTTTTTTTTTTTTTTTGTGGTACGCGGGCCTCTCACTGCTGTGGCCTCTCCTGCTGCGGAGCACAGGCTCCGGACGTGCAGGCTTAGCGGCCATGGCCCACGGGCCCAGCCGCTCCGCGGCATGTGGGATCTTCCCAGACCGGGGCACGAACCCATGTCCCCTGAATCGGCAGGCGGACTCTCAACCACTGCACCACCAGGGAAGCCCCACCATACTCTTTTGATTACTGTAACTGTGTAATATAGTCTGAAGTCAGGGAGCCTGATTCCTTCAGCTCCATTTTACTTTCTCAAGATTGCTTTGGCTATTTGGGGTCCTTTATGTTTCGATACAAATTGTGAAACTTTTTGTTCTAATTCTGTGAAAAAAGCCATTGGTAGTTTGATAGGGATTACATTGAATTTGTAGATTGCTTTGAGTAGTATAGTGATTTTCACAATGTTGATTCTTCCAATCCAAGAACATGGTATATCTCTCCATCTGTTTGTATTGTCTTAATTTCTTTCATCAGTGTCTTATAGTTTTCTGCATACAAGTCTTTTGTCTCCTTAGGTAGGTTTATTCCTAAGTATTTTATTCTTTTTGTTGCAGTGGTATATGGGAGTGTTTCCTTAATTTCTCGTTCAGGTATTTCATCTTTAGTGTATAGGAATGCCAGAGATTTCTGTGCATTAATATTGTATCCTGCTACATTACCAAATTCATTGATTAGCTCTACAAATTTTCTGGCAGCATCTTTAGGACTCTCTATGTATAGTATCAGGTCATCTGCAAACAGTGACTGTTTTACGTCCTCTTTTCCAATTTGGATTCCTTGTTTTTCTTTTTCTTCTCTGATTTCAGTGGCTAAAACTTCCAAAACTATGTTGAATAAGCGTGGTGAGAGTGGGCAACCTAGTCTTGTTCCTGATCTTAGAGAAATTGTTTCAGTTTTTCACCATTGAGAACGATGTTCGCTGTGGGTTTGTCATATATGGCCTTTATTATGTTGAGGTAGGTTCCCTCTATGCCTACTTTCTGGAGGGTTTTTCTCATAAATAGGTGTTGAATTCCGTCAAAAGCTTTTTCTGCATCTATTGAGATTATCATATGGTTTTTATTCTTCAATTTGTTAATATGGTGTATCACATTGATTGATTTGCCTATATTGAAGAATCCTTGCATTCCTGGGATAAACCCCACTTGGTCATGGCGTATGATCCTTTTAATGTGCTGTTGGATTCTGTTTGCTAGTATTTTGTTGAGGATTTTTGCATCTATGTTCATCAGTGATATTGGCCTGTAGTTTTCTTTCTTTGTGACATCCTTGTCTGGTTTTGGTATCAGGGTGATGGTGCCTCGTAGAATGAGTTTGTGAGTGTTCCTCCCTCTGCTATATTTTGGAAGAGTTTGAGAAGGATAGGTGATAGCTCTTCTCTAAATGTTTGATAGAATTCGCCTGTGAAGCCATCTGGTCCTGGGCTTTTGCTTGTTGGAAGATTTTTAATCACAGTTTCAATTTCAGTGCTTGTGATTGGTCTGTTCATATTTTCTATTTCTTCCTGATTCAGTCTTGGCAGGTTGTGCCTTTCTAAGAATTTGTCCATTTCTTCCAGGTTGTCCATTTTATTGGCATAGAGTTGCTTGTAGTAATTTCTCATGATCCTTTTTATTTCTGCAGTGTCAGTTGTTACTTCTCCTTTTTCATTTCTAATTCTATTGATTTGAGTCTTCTCCCCTTTTTTCTTGATGAGTCTGGCTATGGTTTATCAATTTTGTTTATCCTTTCAAAGAACCAGCTTTTAGATTTATTGATGTTTGCTATCGTTTCCTTCATTTCTTTTTCATTTATTTCTGATCTGATTTTTATGATTTCTTTCCTTCTGCTAACTTTGGTTTTTTTTTGTTTTTCTTTCTCTAATTGCTTTAGGTGCAAGGTTAGGTTGTTTATTCGAGATGTTTCCTGTTTCTTAAGGAAGGATTGTATTGCTGTAAACTTCCCTCTTAGAACTGCTTTTGCTGCATCCCATAGATTTTGGGTCGTCATGTCTCCATTGTCATTTGTTTCTAGGTATTTTTTGATTTCCTCTTTGATTTTATCAGTGATCACTTCGTTGTTAAGCAGTGTATTGTTTAGCCTCCATGTGTTTGTATTTTTTACAGATCTTTTCCTGTAATTGATATCTAGTCTCATAGCATTGTGATCGGAAAAGATACTTGATACAATTTCAATTTTCTTAAATTTACCAAGGCTTGATTTGTGACCCAAGATATGATCTATCCTGGAGAATGTTCCATGAGCACTTGAGAAAAATGTGTATTCTGTTGTTTTTGGATGGAATGTCCTATAAATATCAGTTAAGTCCATCCTGTTCAATGTATCATTTAAAGCTTGTGTTTCCTTATTCATTTTCATTTTGGATGATCTGTCCATTGGTGTAAGTGGAGTGTTAAAGTCCCCTACTATGAATGTGTTACTGTCGATTTCCCCTTTTATGGCTGTCAGTATTTGCCTTATGTTTTGAGGTGCTCCTATGTTGGGTGCATAAATATTTACAATTGTTATATCTTCTTCTTGGATTGATCCCTTGATCATTATGTAGTGTCCTTCTTTGTCTCTTCTAATAGTCTTTATTTTAAAGTCTATTTTGTCTGATACGAGAATTGCTACTCCAACTTTCTTTTGGTTTCCATTTGCATGGAATATCTTTTTCCATCCCCTTACTTTCAGTCTGTATGTGTCTCTAGGTCTGAAGTGGGTCTCTTGTAGACAGCAAATACATGCATCTAGTTTTTGTATCCATTCAGCCAATCTGTGTCTTTTGGTGGAAGCATTTAGTCCATTTACATTTAAGGTAATTATTGATATGTGTGTTCCCATTTTCTTAATTGTTTTGGGTTTGTTATTGTAGGTCTTTTCCTTCTTTTGTGTTTCTTGCCTAGAGAAGTTCCTTTAGCAGTTGTTGTAGAGCTGGTTTGGTGGTGCTGAACTCTCTCAGCTTTTGCTTGTCTGTAAAGGTTTTAATTTCTCCATCAAATCTAAATGAGATCCTTGCTGGGTAGAGTAATCTTGGTTGCAGGTTTTTCTCCTTCAACACTTTCAGTATGTCCTGCCACTCCCTTCTGGCTTGCAGAGTTTCTGCTGAAAGATCAGCTGTTAACCTTATGGGGATTCCCTTGTGTGTTATTTGTTGTTTTTCCCTTGCTGCTTTTAATATGTTTTCCTTGTATTTAATTTTTGACAGTTTGATTAATATGTGTCTTGGCGTATTTCTCCTTGGATTTATCCTGTATGGGACTCTCTGTGCTTCCTGGACTTGATTAACTATTTCCTTTCCCATATTAGGGAATTTTTCAACTATAATCTCTTCAAATATTTTCTCAGTCCCTTTCTTTTTCTCTTCTTCTTCTGGAACCCCTATAATTCGAATGTTGGTGCGTTTAATGTTGTCCCAGAGGTCTCTGAGACTGTCCTCAGTTCTTTTCATTCTTTTTTCTTTATTCTGCTCTGCAGTAGTTATTTCCACTATTTTATCTTCCAGGTCACTTATCCGTTCTTCTGCCTCAGTTATTCTGATATTGATCCCATCTAGAGTATTTTTCATTTCATTTATTGTGTTGTTCATCATTGTTTGTTTCATCTTTAGTTCTTCTAGGTCCTTGTTAACTGATTCTTGCATTTTGTCTATTCTATTTCCAAGATTTTGGATCATCTTTACTATCATTATTCTGAATTCTTTTTCAGGTAGACTGCCTATTTCCTCTTCATTTGTTAGGTCTGGTGGATTTTTATCTTGCTCCTTCATCTGCTGTGTGTTTTTGTGTCTTTTCATTTTGCTTATGTTACTGTGTTTGGGGTCTCCTTTTTGCAGGCTGAAGGTTCGTAGTTCCTGTTGTTTTTTGTGTCTGTCCCCAGTGGCTAAGGTTGGTTCAGTGGGTTGTGTAGGCTTCCTGGTGGAGGGGACTAGTGCCTGTGTTCTGGTGGATGAGGCTGGATCTTGTCTGTCTGGTGGGCAGGTCCACGTCTGGTGGTGTGTTTTGAGGTGTCTGTGGACTTATTATGATTTTGGGCAGCCTCTCTGCTAATGGGTGGGGTTGTGTTCCTGTCTTGCTAGTTGTTTGACACAGGATGTCCAGCACTGTAGCTCGCTGGTCGTTGAGTGAAGCTGGGTGCTGGCGTTGACATGGAGATCTCTGGGAGATTTTCACCGTTTGATATTATGTGGAGCTGGGAGGTCTCTTGTGGACCAGTGTCCTGAAGTTGGCTCTCCCACCTCAGAGGCACAGCACTAACTCCTGGCTGCAGCACCAAGAGCCTTTCATCTACACGGCTCCTTAATTTGGGATGATTCGTTGTCTATTCATGTATTCCACACATGCAGGTACATCAAGTTGATTGTGGAGCTTTAATCCGCTGCTTCTGAGGCAGCTGGGAGAGATTTCCCTTTCTCTTCTTTGTTCTCACAGCTCCCAGGGGCTCAGCTTTGGATTTGGCCCCGCCGCTGCGTGTAGGTCGCCAGACGGCGTCAGTTCCTCACTCAGACAGGACGGGGTTAAAGGAGCCGCTGATTCGGGGCTCTGGCTCACTCAGGCTGCGGGGAGGGAGGGGCACAGAGTGCGGGGCGGGCCTGCGGCAGCAGAGGCCTGCGTGACGTTGCACCAGCCTGAGGCGCGCCGTGCATTCTTCCGGGGAAGTTGTCCCTGGATCCCGGGACCCTGGCAGTGGCGGGCTGCACAGGCTCCCGGGAGGGCAGGTGTGGATAGTGACCTGTGCTCGCACACAGGCTTCTTGGTGGCGGCAGCAGCGGCCTTAGCGTCTCATGTCTGTCTCTGGGGTCCGCATTTTTAGCCGCGGCTCATGCCCTGGAGCTCCTTTGAGAGGTGCTCTTAATCCCCTCTCCTTGCGCACCAGGAAACAAAGAGGGAAGAAAAAGTCTCTTGCCTCTTCAGCAGGTCCAGACTTTTCCCCGGTATCCCTCCCGGCCAGCCGTGGTGCACTAACCCCTGCAGGCTGTGCTGACGCCGCCAACCCCAGTCCTCCCCCTGCGCTCCGACTGAAGCCGGAGCCTCAGCTCCCAGCCCCGCCCGCCCCGGCGGGTGAGCAGACAAGCCTCTCGGCTGGTGAGTGCCGGTCGTCCCCGATCCTCTGTGCTGGAATCTCTCCACTTTGCCCTCCGCACCCGTCTGTTGCTGTGCTCTCTTCTGCGACTCCAAAGCTCCCCCACTCCGCCACCTGCAGTCTCCGCCCGCGAAGGGGCTTCTAGTGTGTGGACACTTTTCCTCCTTCACAGCTCCCTCCCGCTGGTGCAGGACCCGTCCCTATCCTTTTGTCTCTGTTTATTTTTTTCTTTTGCCCTACCCAGGTATGTGGGGAGTTTCTTGCCTTTTGGGAGGGCTGAGGTTTTCTGCCAGCCTTCAGTAGGTGTTCTGTAGGAGTTGTTGCACGTGTAGATGTATTTCTGGTGTATCTGTGGGGAGGAAGGTGATCTCCGCGTCTTACTCTTCCGCCATCTTCCCGGAAGTCCCCCATGACCCTTTTTGAATTATGGTTTTCTCAGGGTATATGCCCAGTAGTGGGATTGCTGGGTCATATGGTAGTTCTATTTGTAGTTTTTTAAGGAGCCTCCATACTGTTCTCCATAGTGGCTGTGTCAATTCACATTCCCACCAGCAGTGCAAGAGTGTTCCCTTTTCTCCACACCCTCTCCAGCATTTATTGTTTCTAGATTTTTTGATAATGGCCATTCTGACTGGTGTGAGATGATATCTCATTGTAGTTTTGATTTGCATTTCTCTAATTATTAATGATGAGCATTCTATCATGTGTTTGTTGGCAGTCTGTATATCTTCTTTGGAGAAATGTCTGTTTAGGTCTTCTGCCCATTTTTGGATTGGGTTGTTTGTTTTTTTGTTATTGAGCTGCATGAGCTGCTTATAAATTTTGGAGATTAATCCTTTGTCAGTTGCTTCATTTGCAAATATTTTCTCCCATTCTGAGGGTTGTCTTTTGGTCTTTTTTATGGTTTCTTTTGCTGTGCAGAAGTTTTAAGTTTCATTAGGTCCCATTTGTTTACTTTTGTTTTTATTTCCATTTCTCTAGGGGGTGGGTCAAAAAGGATCTTGCTGTGATTTATGTCATAGAGTGTTCTGCCTATGTTTTCCTCTAAGGGTTTGATAGTTTCTGGCCTTACATTTAGGTCTTTATCCCATTTTAAGTGTACTTTTGTGTTTGGTGTTAGGGAATGATCTAATGTCATACTTTTACATGTACCTGTCCAGTTTTCCCAGCACCACTTATTGAAGAGGCTGTCCTTTCTCCACTGTACATTCCTGCCTCCTTTATCAAAGATAAGGTGACCATATGTGCGTGGATTTATCTCTGGGCTTTCTATCCTGTTCCATTGATCTGTCTTTCTGTTTTTGTGCCAGTACCATACTGTCTTGATTACTGTAGCTTTGTAGTATAGTATGAAGACAGGGAGCCTGATTCCTCCAGCTCCGTTTTTCGTTCTCAAGCTTGCTTTGACTATTCGGGTTCTTTTGTGTTTCCATACAAATTTTGAAATTTTTTGTTCTAGTTCTGTGAAAAATGCCAGTGGTAGTTTGATAGGGATTGCATTGAATCTGTAGATTGCTTTGGGTAGTAGAGTCATTTTCACAATGTTGATTCTTCCAATCCAAGAACATGGTATATCTCTCCATCTCTTTGTATCATCTTTAATTTCATCAGTGTCTTATAATTTTCTGCATACAGGTCTTTTGTCTCCTTAGGTAGGTTTATTCCTAGATATTTTATTCTTTTTGTTGCAGTGGTAAATCGGAGTATTTTCTTGATTTCACTTTCAGATTTTTCATCATTAGTGTATAAGGAATGCCAGAGATTTCTGTGCATTAATTTTGTATCCTGCTACTTTACCAAATTCATTGATTAGCTCTAGTAGTTTTCTGGTAGCATCTTTAGGATTCTCTATGTGTAGTATCATGTCATCTGCAAACAGTGACAGCTTTACTTCTTTTGCGATTTGGATTCCTTTTATTTCCTTTTCTTCTCTTATTGCTGTGGGTACAACTTCCAAAACTATGTTGAATAAGAGTGGTGAGAGTGGGCAACCTTGTCTTGTTCCTGATCTTAGTGGAAATGCTTTCAGTTTTTTACCATTGAGGATGATGTTGGCTGTGGGTTTGTCATATATGGCCTTTATTATGTTGAGGAAAGTTCCCTCTATGCCTACTCTCTGGAGGGTTTTTGTCATAAATGGGTGTTGAATTTTATCAAAAGCTTTCTCTGCATCTATTGAGATGATCATATGGTTTTTCTCCTTCAATTTGTTAATATGGTGTATCACATTGATTTGCATATATTGAAGAATCCTTGCATTCCTGGAATAAACCCCACTTGATCATGGTGTATGATCCTTTAATGTGCTGTTGGATTCTGTTTGCTAGTATTTTGTTGAGGATTTTTGCATCTATGTTCATCAGAGGTACTGGCCTGTAGTTTTCTTTCTTTGTGACATCCTTGTCTGGTTTTGGTATCAAGGGGATGATGGCCTCGTAGAATGAGTTTGTGAGTGTTCCTCCCTCTGCTATATTTTGGAAGAGTTTGAGAAGCATAGATGTTGGCTCTTCTCTAAATATTTGATAGAATTCGCCTGTGTGGCCATCAGGTCCTGGGCTTTTGTTTGTTGGAAGATTTTTAATCACAGTTTCAATTTCAGTGCTTGTGATTGGTCTGTTCATATTTTCTATTTCTTCCTGATTCAGTCTTGGCAGGTTGTGCCTTTCTAAGAATTTGTCCATTTCTTCCAGGTTGTCCATTTTATTGGCATAGAGTTGCTTGTAGTAATTTCTCATGATCCTTTTTATTTCTGCAGTGTCAGTTGTTACTTCTCCTTTTTCATTTCTAATTCTATTGATTTGAGTCTTCTCCCTTTTTTTCTTGATGAGTCTGGCTAATGGTTTATCAATTTTGTTTATCCTTTCAAAGAACCAGCTTTTAGATTTATTGATGTTTGCTATCGTTTCCTTCATTTCTTTTTCATTTATTTCTGATCTGATTTTTATGATTTCTTTCCTTCTGCTAACTTTGGTTTTTTTTTGTTTTTCTTTCTCTAATTGCTTTAGGTGCAAGGTTAGGTTGTTTATTCGAGATGTTTCCTGTTTCTTAAGGAAGGATTGTATTGCTGTAAACTTCCCTCTTAGAACTGCTTTTGCTGCATCCCATAGATTTTGGGTCGTCATGTCTCCATTGTCATTTGTTTCTAGGTATTTTTTGATTTCCTCTTTGATTTTATCAGTGATCACTTCGTTGTTAAGCAGTGTATTGTTTAGCCTCCATGTGTTTGTATTTTTTACAGATCTTTCCGTGTAATTGATATCTAGTCTCATAGCGTTGTGGTCCTAAAAGATAACTTGATAAAATTTCAATTTTCTTAAATTTACCAAGGCTTGATTTGTGACACAAGATATGATCTGTCCTGGAGAATGTTCCATGAGCACTTGAGAAAAATGTGTATTCTGTTGTTTTTGGATGGAATGTCCTATAAATATCAGTTAAGTCCATCTTGTTTAATGTATCATTTAAAGCTTGTGTTTCCTTATTCATTTTCATTTTAGATGATCTGTCCATTGGTGAAAGTGGAGTGTTAAAGTCCCCTAATATGAATGTGTTACTTTCAATTTCCCCTTTTATGGCTGTTAGTATTTGCCTTATGTATTGAGGTGCTCCTATGTTGGGTGCATAAATATTTACAATTGTTATATCTTCTTCTTGGATCAATCCCTTGATCATTATGTAGTGTCCTTCTTTGTCTCTTCTAATAGTCTTTATTTTAAAGTCTATTTTGTCTGATATGAGAATTGCTACTCCAGCTTTCTTTTGATTTCCATTTGCATGGAATATCTTTTTCCATCCCCTTACTTTCAGTCTGTATGTGTCTCTAGGTCTGAAGTGGGTGTCTTGTAGACAGCATATATATGGGTCTTGTTTTTGTATCCATTCAGCCAATCTGTGTCTTTTGGTGGGAGCATTCAGTCCATTTACATTTTTTTTTTTCTTGAGGTACGCGGGCCTCTCACTGTTGTGGCCTCTCCCGTTGCGGAGCACAGGCTCCGGACGCGCAGGCTCAGCAGCCATGGCTCACGGGCCCAGCCGCTCCGCGGTCGTGGGATCTTCCCGGACCGGGGCACGAACCCGCATCCCCTGCATCGGCAGGCAGACTCTCAACCACTGCGCCACCAGGGAAGCCCCATTTACATTTAAAAAAAATTTTTTTTTTACATCTTTTTTGGAGTATAATTGCTTTACAATGGTGTATTAGTTTCTGCTTTATAACAAAGTGAATCCGTTATACGTATGTTCCCATATGTCGTCCCTCTTGCGTCTCCCTCCTTCCCACCCTCCTTATCCCACCCTTCCAGGCGGTCACAAAGCACTGAGCTGATCTCCCTGTGCTATGCGGCTGCTTCCCACTAGCTATCTACCTTACGTTTCGTAGTGTATATATGTCCATGCCTCTGTCTCGCTTTGTCACAGCTTACCCTTCCCCCTCCCCATATGCTCAAGTCCATTCTTTAGTAGATCTGTGTCTTTATTCCTGTCTTACCCCTAGGTTCCTCATGACTTTTTTTTCCTTTAATTCCATATATATGTGTTAGCATACGGTATTTGTCTGTCTCTTTCTGACTTATTTCAGTCTGTATGACAGACTCTAGGTCTATCCACCTCATTACAAATAGCTCCATTTCATTTCTTTTTATGGCTGAGTAATATTCCATTGTATATATGTGCCACATCTTCTTTATCCATTCATCCGATGATGGACACTTAGGTTGTTTCCATCTCCGGGCTATTGTAAATAGAGCTGCAATGAACATTTTGGTACATGACTCTTTTTGAATTATGGTTTTCTCAGGGTATATGCCCAGTAGTGGGATTGCTGGGTCATATGGTAGTTGTAGTTTTTTAAGGAACCTCCATACTGTTCTCCATAGTGGCTGTACCTATTCACATTCCCACCAGCAGTGCAAGAGTGTTCCCTTTTTTCGACACCCTCTCCAGCATTTATTGTTTCTAGATTTTTTGATGATGGCCATTCTGACTGGTGTGAGATGATACCTCATGTAGCTTTTATTTTTTTTTTAACATGCCAGACCCAGGTCCAAGTGCTTTTATTTTTTATTTATTTATTTTTTATTGGAGTGTAATTGCTTTACAATTGTGTGCTAGTTTCTGCTTTATAGCAAAGTGAATCAGTTGTACATATACATATGTTCCCATATCTCTTGTCTCTTCATCTCCCTCCCTCCCTCCCCCCCACCCTCCCTATCCCACCCCTCCAGGTGGTCACAAAGCACCGAGCTGATCTCCCTGTGCTATGCGGCTGCTTCCCACTAGCTGTCTACCTTACGTTTGGTAGTGTATATATGTCCATGCCTCTCTCTCGCTTTGTCACAGCTTCCCCTTCCCCCTCCCCATATCCTCAAGTCCATTCTCTAGTAGGTCTGTGTCTTTATTCCTGTCTTACTCCTAGGTTCTTCATGACATTTTTTTCTTAAATTTCATATATATGTGTTGGCATAAGGTGTTTGTCTTTCTCTTTCTGACTTACTTCACTCTGTATGACAGACTCTAGGTCTATCCACCTCATTACAAATAGCTCCATTTCGTTTCTTTTTATGGCTGAGTAATATTCCATTGTATATATGTGCCACATCTTCTTTATCCATTCATCCGATGATGGACACTTAAGTTGTTTCCATCTCCGGGCTATTGTAAATAGAGCTGCAATGAACATTTTGGTACATGACTCTTTTTGAATTATGGTTTTCTCAGGGTATATGCCCAGTAGTGGGAATGCTGGGTCATATGGTAGTTCTATTTGTAGTTTTTTAAGGAACCTCCATACTGTTCTCCATAGTGGCTGTATCAATTCACATTCCCACCAGCAGTGCAAGAGTGTTCCCTTTTCTCCACACCCTCTCCAGCATTTATTGTTTCTAGATTTTTTGATAATGGCCATTCTGACTGGTGTGAGATGATATCTCATTGTAGTTTTGATTTGCATTTCTCTAATGATTAATGATGTTGAGCATTCTATCATGTGTTTGTTGGCAGTCTGTATATCTTCTCTGGAGAAATGTCTGTTTAGGTCTTCTGCCCATTTCTGGATTGGGTTGTTTGTTTTTTTGTTATTGAGCTGCTTATAAATTTTGGAGATTAATCCTTTGTCAGTTGCTTCATTTGCAAATATTTTCTCCCATTCTGAGGGTTGTCTTTTGGTCTTGTTTATGGTTTCTTTTGCTGTGCAGAAGCTTTTAAGTTTCATTAGGTCCCATTTGTTTACTTTTGTTTTTATTTCCATTTCTCTAGGGGGTGGGTCAAAAAGGATCTTGCTGTGATTTATGTCATAGAGTGTTCTGCCTATGTTTTCCTCTAAGGGTTTGATAGTTTCTGGCCTTACATTTAGGTCTTTATCCCATTTTAAGTGTACTTTTGTGTTTGGTGTTAGGGAATGATCTAATGTCATACTTTTACATGTACCTGTCCAGTTTTCCCAGCACCACTTATTGAAGAGGCTGTCCTTTCTCCACTGTACATTCCTGCCTCCTTTATCAAATATAAGGTGACCATATGTGCGTGGATTTATCTCTGGGCTTTCTATCCTGTTCCATTGATCTATCTTTCTGTTTTTGTGCCAGTACCATACTGTCTTGATTACTGTAGCTTTGTAGTATAGTATGAAGACAGGGAGCCTGATTCCTCCAGCTCCGTTTTTCGTTCTCAAGCTTGCTTTGACTATTCGGGTTCTTTTGTGTTTCCATACAAATTTTGAAATTTTTTGTTCTAGTTCTGTGAAAAATGCCAGTGGTAGTTTGATAGGGATTGCATTGAATCTGTAGATTGCTTTGGGTAGTAGAGTCATTTTCACAATGTTGATTCTTCCAATCCAAGAACATGGTATATCTCTCCATCTCTTTGTATCATCTTTAATTTCTTTCATCAGTGTCTTATAATTTTCTGCATACAGGTCTTTTGTCTCCTTAGGTAGGTTTATTCCTAGATATTTTATTCTTTTTGTTGCAGTGGTAAATGAGAGTGTTTTCATGATTTCACTTTCAGATTTTTCATCATTAGTGTATAAGGAATGCCAGAGATTTCTGTGCATTAATTTTGTATCCTGCTACTTTACCAAATTCATTGATTAGCTCTAGTAGTTTTCTGGTAGCATCTTTAGGATTCTCTATGTGTAGTATCATGTCATCTGCAAACAGTGACAGCTTTACTTCTATTCCGATTTGGATTCCTTTTATTTCCTTTTCTTCTCTGATTGCTGTGGGTACAACTTCCAAAACTATGTTGAATAAGAGTGGTGAGAGTGGGCAACCTTGTCTTGTTCCTGATCTTAGTGGAAATGCTTTCAGTTTTTCACCATTGAGGATGATGTTGGCTGTGGGTTTGTCGGATATGGCCTTTATTATGTTGAGGAAAGTTCCCTCTATGCCCACTCTCTGGAGGGTTTTTATCATAAATGGGTGTTGAATTTTATCAAAAGCTTTCTCTGCATCTATTGAGATGATCATATGGTTTTTCTCCTTCAATTTGTTAATATGGTGTATCACATTGATTGATTTGCGTATATTGAAGAATCCTTGCATTCCTGGAATAAACCCCACTTGATCACGGTGTATGATCCTTTTAATGTGTTGTTGGGGTCTGTTTGCTAGTATTTTGTTGTGGATTTTTGCATCTATATTCGTCAGTGATATTGGTCTGTAATTATCTTTTTTTGTAGTGTCTTTGGTTTTGGTATCAGGGTGATGGTGGCCTCATAGAATGCGTTTGGGAGTGTTCTTTCCTCTGCAGGTTTTTGGAAGAGTTTGAGAAGGATGGGTGTAAGCTTTTCTCTGAATGTTTCATAGAATTCACCTGTGAAGCCATCTGGTCCTGGACTTCTGTTTGTTGTAAGATTTTTAATCACAGTTTCAATTTCATTACTTGTGATTGGTCTGTTCATATTTTCTATTTCTTCCTGGTTCAGTCTTGGAAGGTTATACCTTTCTAAGAATTTGTCCATTTCTTCCAGGTTGTCCATTTTATTGGCATAGAGTTGCTTGTAGTAGTCTCTCAGGATGCTTTGTATTTCTGCGGTGTCTCTTGTAACTTCTCCTTTTTGTTTCTAATTTTACTGCTTTGAGTCCTCTCCCTCTTTCTCTTGATGAGTCTGGCTAATGGTTTATCAATTTTGTTTATCTTCTCAAAGATCCAGATTTTAGTTTTATTGATCTTTGCTGTTGTTTTCTTTGTTTCTGTTTCTCCTCTGATCTTTATGATTTCTTTCCTTCTGCTTCCTTTGGGTTTTGTTTGTTCTTCCTTCTCTAGTTCCTTTAGGTGTATGTTTCGACTGTTTGAGATTTTTCTTGTTTCTTGAGGTAGGCTTGTATAGCTATAAACTTCCCTCTTAGAACTGCTTTTGATGTATCCTATACGTTTTAGATCGTCGTGTTTTCATTGTCATTTGTCTCTAGTACTTTTTGATTTCCTCTTTGATTTCTTTAGTGATCTCTTGGTTATTTAGTAACGTATTGTGTAGCCACCATGTGTTTGTGTTTTTTACGTTTATTTCTCTGTAATTGATTTCCAGTCTCATAGCATTGTGGTCAAAAAAGATGTTTGATATAATTTCAGTTTTCTTAAATTTACTGAGGCTTGATTTGTGACCCAAGATGTGATGTATTGTGGAGAATGTTCCGTGCGCACTTGAGAAGAAAGTGTAATCTGCTTTTTTTTGGATGGAATGTCCTATAAATATCAGTTAAATCTATCTGGTGTATTGTGTCATTTAAAGCTTGTGTTTCTTTATTAATTTTCTGTTTGGATGATCTGTACATTGGTTTAAGTAAGGTGTTAATGTCCCCCACTATTATTTTGTTCCTATCGATTTCCTCTTTTAGGTCTGTTAGCAGTTCCCTTATGTATTGAGGTGCTCCTATGTTGAGTGCATATGTATTTATAATTGTTATATCTTCTTCTTGGATTGATCCCTTTATCATTACTTAGTGTCCTTCCTTGTCTCTTGTAACATTCTTTATTTTAAAGTCTATTGTATCTAAGTATTGCTACTCCAGCTTTCTTTTGATTTCCGTTTGCATGGAATATCTTTTTCCATCCCCTTAATTTCAGTCTGTATGTGTCCCTAGGTCTGAAGTGGGTCTCTTGTAGACAGCGTATATATGGGTCTTGTCTTATATCCATTCAGGAAGCCTGTATTTTTTGGTTGGAGCATTTAATCCATTCACATTTTAGGTAATTATTGATATGTATGTTCCTATTACCATTTTCTTAATTGTCTTGGGTTTGTTTTTGTAGGTCCCTTTCTTCTCTTGTGTTTCATAGAGAAGTTGCTTTGTTGTAAAGCTGGTTTGGTGGTGCTGAATTCTCTTAGCTTTTGTTTGTCTGTAAAGCTTTTGATTTCTCCATGGAATCTGAATGAGATCCTTGCTGGGTAGGGTAATCTTGGTTGTAGGTTCTTCCCTTTCATGACTTTAAGTATATCATGCCACTCCCTCTGGCTTTTGAATTTCTGCTGAGAAATCAGCTGTTAACCTTATGAGAGTTCCCTTGTATGTTGTCATTTTTCCCTTGCTGCTTTCAATACTTTTTAATTGTTTTAGATTTTTGCCAATTTGATTACTTTGTGTCTCGGCATGTTTCTCCTTGGGTTTATCCTGTATGGGACTCGCTGTGCTTCCTGGTCTCGGGTGGCTATTTCCTTTCTCATGTTAGGGAAGTTTTTGACTATAATCTCTTCAAATATTTTCTCTCTTCTTCTGGGACCCCTGTAGTGCAAATGTTGTTGCGTTTAATGTTTACCCAGAGGTCTCTTAGGCTGTCTTCATTTCTTTTAATTATTTTTTCTTTATTCTGTTCTGCGGCAGTGAATTCCTCCATTCTGTCTTCCAGGTCACTTATCCATTCTTCTGCCTCAGTTAATCTGCTATTGATTCCTTCTAGTGTATCTTTCATTTCAGTTATTGTATTGTTCATCTGTTTGTTTCTTCTTTAATTCTTCTAGGTCTTTGTTAAATATTTTTTGCATCTTCTCGATCTTTGTCTGCATTCTTTTTCCGAGGTCCTGGATCATCTTCACTATCATTATTCTGGATTCTTTTTCTGGAAGGTTGCCTATCTCCACTTCTTGTAGTTGTTTTTCAGGGGATTTATCTTCTTCTTTCATCTGGTACATAGTCCTCTGCCTTTTCATCTTGTCTGTCTTTCTGTGAATGTGTGTTTTGTTCCACAGGCTGCAGGATTGTACTTCGTGCTTCTGCTGTCTGCCCTCTGGTGGATGAGGCTATCTAAGAGGCTTGTGGAAGTTTCCTGATGGGAGGGACTGGTGGAGGGTAGAGCTGGCTGTTGCTCTGGTGGGCAGACCTCAGTAAAACTTTAATCTAGTTGTCTGCTGATGGGTGGGGCTGGGTTCCCTCCCTGTTGGTTGTTTGGCCTGAGGCAACCCAACACTGGAGCCTACCTGGGCTCTTTGGTGGGGCTAATGGCGGACTCTGGGAGGGCTCACGCCAAGGAGTACTTCCCAGAACTTCTGCTGCCACAGAACTTCCTTGTCCCTTGGTGAGCCACAGCTTCCCCCACCTCTGCAGGAGCCCCTCCAACCCTAGCAGGTAGGTCTGGTTCAGTCTCCCCTGGGGTCACTGCTCCTTCCCCTGGGTCCTGATGCGCACACTACTTTGAGCATGCCCTCCAAGAGTGGAGTCTCTGTTTCCCCCAGTGCTGCCGAAGTCCTGCAATCAATTCCCACTAGGCTTCAAAATCTGATTTTCTAGGAATTCATCCTCCCGTTGCCGGACCCCCAGGTTGGGAAGCCTGACGTGGGGCTCAGAACCTTCACTCCAGTGGATGGACTTCTGTGGTATAAGTGTTCTCCAGTTTGTGAGTCACCCACCCAGCAGTTATGGGATTTGATTTTATTGTGATAGCGCCCCTCCTACCGTCTCACTGCGGCTTCTCCTTTGTCTTTGCGTGTGGGGTATCTTTTTTTGGTGAGTTCCGGTGTCTTCCTGTCGATGATCAGCTGTTAGTTGTGATTCCGGTGTTCTTGAAAGAGGGAGTGAGAGCACGTCCTTCTACTCCGCTATCTTGAACCAATCTGTGTGTGTGTCATATTTTCGATTGCACACATGAGTGATATCATATGTATTTGTCTTTCTCATCCTGACTTCACTTAGTATGATAATCTTCAGGTCCATCCATGTTGTTTCAAATGGCATTATTTCATTCTTTTTTATGGCTGAGTAATACTCCATTGTATATACATATACCACATCTTCTTTACCATTCATCTGTCCAGGGACATTTAGGTTGTTTCCATGTCTTGGCTATTGTAAATAGTGCTGCTATGAATGTTGGGGGGCATGTTATCTTTTTGAATTATAGTTTTGTCTGGAGATATGCTCAGGAGTGGGATTGCTGGATCATATGGCAACTCTATTTTTAGTTTTCTTGAGGACCCTCTGTACTGTTTTCCACAGTGGCTGCACCGATTTACATTCCCACCAACAGTGCAGGAGGGTTCCCTTTTCTCCACACCCTCTCCAGCATTTGTTGTTTGTAGACTTTTTAATGATGGCCATTCTGACTGTTGTGAAGTGGTACCTCATTGTAGTTTTGATTTGCATTTCTCTGTTAATTTGTGATGTTGAGCATCTTTTCATGTGACTATTAGGCCATCTGTTGTCTTCTTCGGAGAAATGTCTATTTAGGTCTTCTGCCTTCTGTTTTGTTTGTTTTTTTGATTGGGTTAGTTGTTTTTTTAGTATTGAGCTGCATGAGCTCTTTGTATATTTTGGAGATTAATCCCTTGTTGGTTGCTTCATTTGCAAATATTTTCTCCCTGTCTGTAGGTGGTCCTTTCATTTTCTTTATGGTTTCCTTTGCTGTGCAAAAGCTTATAAGTTTAAGTCCCATTTGTTTATTTTTGCTTTTTAAAAAAATCTTTATTTTATATTGGAGTATAGTTGATTTATAATGTGTTAGTTTCAGATGCACAGCAAATTGATTCAGCCATACATATACATATGTATGGTTAAAGGACACTTAGATTGAAAGAGAGGAGATGGAAAAAGGTATTTCATGCAGATGGAAATGACAAAGTGGGGGTAGCAATACTCATATCAGACAAAATAGACTTTAAAACATAGACCACTAAGAAAGATAAAGAAGGACAATGAAACAGAGAAGGAGTCCCTTATAGGCAGCATACTGTAGGCTCTTGTTTTTCATCCAATCTGCCACTCTGTCTTTTGACTGGAGCATGTAGTCCATTGACATTTAAGGTAATTATTGATAGATACGTATTTATTGCCATTTTAAACCTGTTTTCCAGTTGATTTTGTATTTCTTCTTCCTTTCTTTTTCATTTTGTTTCTCCTGTTGCGGCTTGATAGTTTTCTTTTGTATTATGCTTGTGTTCTTTTTGATTTTTGTGAATCTATTGTATGTTTTTGAGTTGTGGTTACCGTGTTTCTCAAGTATGTTAATCCCTTCCTATGGCTACTTGCTTTAGACTGATTGTCATATAGGCTCAAACACATTCTAAAAAAACAAAATCTACATTTTCTTACTCTCCTCCCCAGTGTTTTATGATTTTGATGTCCTCTTTTACATCTTCATGTTTATCTTTTTGCTGTTCATTGTGGTTATCATTGCTTTCACAAAAATATTTTTATTTTTTCAATTTGTGTACTGTCTTATTTGAGTGATTTAGTTTCCAATTGTGATTTTTCTCTTTCCCATAGATTCTTGCTTCTTTTCTAGAGAAGACCTTTCAATATTTCTTTTAGGGTAGGTTCAGTACTGCTGTATTTCTTTAGTTTTTGCTTGTCTGAGAAATTCTTTCTCTCTCCTATTCTAAATTATATTCTTGCTGTGTAGAGTATCCTAGGTTGCATATTTTTCCCTTTTAGGACTTTGAATATGTCTTACCACTCCCTTCTGGCCTGCGACGTTTCTGTAAAGAAATCAGCTCATGTCCTTATGAGGGTTCCCTTGTAATTATCTCTTCTTCTCTTGCTGCCTTTAGAATCCTCTCTTAAACTTTTGCCATTTTAATTACAGTGTGCCTTGGTGTAGGTCTGTTTGGGTTCATCTTGTTTGGGACCCTCTGTCCTTCCTGTGCTTGGACATCTGTTTCTTTCTTTAGGTTAGGGAGGTTTTCAGCCATAATTTCTTCAAATACCTTTTTGATCCCCTTTTCTCTTCTCCTTCTGGGCCCCCTATTATACATAGATTGACATGCTTTATATTATCCCATAGGACTCCTATTGCTTTCATTTTTATTCGTCTTTCTTTCTGCTGTTCTGATTGGTTTATTTCCATTATTTTATCTCCCAGATCACTTATTTATTCTGCATTATTCAGTCTTCTGTTCATTGCCTTTAGCATAGCTTTTGTCTTGGCAAATGAGTTCTCTAATTTTTCTTGGCTGTCCTTTATATTTTCTAGTTCCTACAGTAATCTGCATTTCTACTGGGAACCTTTCTTAATTCAGTATTTTCATTATCTCCTTTTTGAACTCAGTATGTATTAGACTGAATAGTTCTGTTTCATTGTTCTTTCAGGAGAATTCTCTTGATCTTTTAGTTGGGAGTGGTTCCTCTGCTTCTTCATTTTACTTATATTTCTCTTACTCTATGAATTTAGGAGAAACAGTGATCTACTGTGGTCTTAAAGTGCTGCTTATATGTGGGAGTGTCCCTGTGTGGCCTCCACGCGTCTAATATTTTTGTTGCGAGGGCTGTTTTTAGTAGGGGTGTCTGCTGCATCTTTCCTCAGTGTGTGCTAGCCATTATCCCCTTGATAGGGGGTTTGACTGGTGTTTTGATGACCACAGCCTGCACTGGCTGTTGAGCAAGGCCGCCTCTTTGCTCTGTGGTCGTCACAGCCCTGTCAGGGGCAGGATGTGCTTCCCAGCTGTTGGAGTAGAAGCCTCCACATCTGTTTCTGAGCTTCGGTTTGAGGCAGGAAGGATTGGAGTGGTCCTGCTGGGACAGGAGCCCCAAGGATTCCTCCGCTGGAGATTTGCACCCAGGAGTATTTTCTGTGCTGTCACCTGACACCTGTTGTGTGGACTTACACAGGACACTGTTGTTCACACTGCCCTTGGCCTCACCTCTACTGTGGGGATGCAGGCAGTTGGCCTGGGTGTCCCTTGGGTGCTGTGTTCCCAAAGCCACCAGCGCTGATCTGTAGGCGCAGATCCACTGAAGTCTGGTATCAGGACCACAGGAGTCACGCACCTGGATTTGCTGTGGGAGCTGTGGAAACAGCCCAGCCCCCAGCCCAGCCTCCAAGTGTGTGTACCCGCAGAGCCCACAGCTGCTAAGGCCAGACCCGTCCCAGCCGAGGGAGCACCTGTAGTCCACTTGAATGCCCCACAGGCACTGAGCTTACAAAGCTGCTGGTGGTGGCATAAATCCATGGATGGCATGCTGTGGGGAGAGGGCTCAGATTTCAGCCCTGCTTCCTGAGTCATGCGGCCCCTCAGCTCTGATCTCAGCCCCACCTCCACGTGCGGGCCAGCCCCTGGTGCTTGAGTGATCCCAAAGCTCATAGAGGTGGCACCACGCCAGCTGAGAGCACGCTGAGACATAGGCTGCTGTGGAGGGCCCTGCCCCTCCCTTCGTGTGCCCCTTAACAGCGGTGCTTCGCTTCTGCCGTGGGCCTGGTCGTCTTCCACCTAAGCCGCCAGTTGCAGCCTGTGCCATGCTCTGGCCCCTTCAGGCTGCTTCCATGCAGTCAACCCTGTCCTCTCCCTGGGTCTGTCCTCTGAAGCCAGAGTTTTAGCATCCTGCCCCTGTATGCACCAGCTGATGTGAGTCTCAGGCTGGGGAGTGCAGAGAGGTGGCATGGGCCCTCTGTGCAGGTCTCGCTCTCCTCTGCCTGCCTCAGACCGGCTGTTGCACTCTCCTCCCAGCCTCAGAAGCTCCCTTTCTGTCCTGGCTGATTTCCCTTCCAGTGAAGGGCCTTCCCAGGGTGCAGGAGCATTTCCTCTTTCACACTTCCCTCCCAAGGGTGCAGATCCTGTCCTGATTCCTTTTCTTTTCGTTTTCTTTCATTCCACCCCTTATTGTGGAGATTGCTTGCACTTTGGGGTGTCTAAGATATGTTGCCAGTGTTAAATAGCTGTTCTGTGAGAATTGTTCCACATGTAGATGTGTTGGTTTTTTTCTAATTTTTTTTAACTTTTAAAAATATTTTTATTTATTTTTGGTTGCATTGGGTCTTCATTGCTGCACACGGGCTTTTCTGTAGTTGCAGTGAGCAGGGGCTACTCTTTGTAGCCCTTCTCATTGCAGTGGCTTCTCTGGTTGTGGAGCACAGGCTCTAGGTGCACAGGCTTCAGTAGTTGTGGCTCGTGGGCTCTAGAGGGCAGGCTCAGTAGTTGTGGCTCATGGGCTCTAGAGAGCAGGGTCAGTAGTTGTGCACAGGCTTAGTTGCTTCATGGCATGTGGGGTCATCCCGGACCAGGGCTCGAACCCGTGTCCCCTGCACTGGCAGCTGGATTCTTAAGCACTGCGCCATCTACAGGGAAGTCCCTGTAGATGTGTTTTTGATGTATATGTGGGAGGAGGTGAGCTCCACGTCCTTCTAGTCCACCATCTTGATTCTGTCTGTGAGCATCTTTTCATGTGCTTATTGGCTATTTACATTTTTTTTTTTAGGAAAAAAATGTTTTTGGATCTTCTGTCCATTTTAAATTGGGTTATTTGCCTTTTATTGTTGAGTTTTTAAATATATAGCCTAGATGCAAGTTCCTTATCAGATATATTATTTGCAAATATTTTCTTCCATTCTGTGGGTTGTATTTATGTTTTCTTGGTGGTATTCTTTGAAGCACAAAAGTTTTAAATTTTGATGGTTCAATTTTGTTTTTTTTGGTGTGTGTGTTATAGTGTAGAAGGCTTTGCCTAATCTAAGGTTATAAAGATTTACTTCTTTTATTCTAAGAATTTTGTAGTTTAGTTCTCACATTTTAGGTCAGTGATCCATTTTGAGTTAATTTTTGTGTATGGTATGAAGAAGGAATACAATTTCTTTCTCTTATTTGTGGCTGTCCTGTTGTCCCAGAACCATTTTGTTGAAAAACTATTCTTTCCCATTGAATTGTCTTGGCACCCTTGTTCAAGAGGGATTGACTATAATGTGAGGATTTGTTTTTGGACTCTCAATTCTATTGTTATCTATTTGTCTGTTCTTATGCCAGTACCACAGACTTGATTACTCTAGCTTTGTAGTAAGTTTTGAAATCAGGACTTTTTTTTTCAAGACTGTTTTGGCTATTCTGAATCCCTTGAATTTATATATAAATTGTTAAATTTTTCTTTATTTTTTTGGCTGCGTCAGGTCTTCGTTGCTGTGCACAACCTTCTCTCTATTGGTGGTGTGTGGGCTCTCTCTCTAGTTGTGGTGCACAGGCTCCAGGGCACGTGGGCTCTGTAGTTGCAGCGCACGGGCTCCAGGGCACGTGGGCTCTGTAGTTGTGGCGCACGGGCTCCAGGGCACGTGGGCTCTGTAGTGTGGCGTATGGGCTCCAGGGCACGTGGGCTCTGTAGTTTGCGGCACATGGGCTCTCTCATTGAGGCATGCGAGTTCAGTAGTTGTGGCGCGCCAGCTTAGTTGCCCTGTGGCATGTGGGATCTTATTTCTCCAACCAGGGATCGAACCTGCATCCCCTGCATTGGAGGGCGGATTCTTTACCACCACTGGACCACCAGAGAAGTCTCTGTCATCTGTTAATCTTCTTTCGTGAAGTGTCTGTTAGGGTCTTTGGCCCAGTTTTAAAATTGGCTTATTTTCTTATTGTTGAGATTGCAGAGTTCTTTGCATATTTTGGATAACAGTCCTCTAACAGGTGTGTCTTTTGCAAATATTTTCTCTTGGTGGGCGATTTGTCTTCTAACTCTGTTGATAGTGTATTTAACTTGCATTTCCCTAATGGCTAATGATGATGAATATCTTTTCATGTGTTTATTTGCCATTTAATGAAATATCTGTTTATGTCTTTTGTCCATTTTCTAATTGTTTAATGTTGAGTTTTGAGAGTTCTCTATATATTCTAGTTATATGGCCTTTTTTGGCTACATGTAATCATATATTTAAGAAAATTAATTTCAGTTATATGCATAATACATGATTGCACTCTTCATTTAAAAACGAAGATAAAGTTTAAACCCTCAAATCCTTTCCCTTTTCACCATTCTCTCATGGGTAACCATTATTACGTATTTCAGGTATATCCATCTAGATTAAAAATAGCTTTCTCAAGATAAACTCAGAGCATGTACATGGTGTTGTTTGTATATGGGTTTTGCCAAAAAGTTGTAATGTTTGTATCGTGGTGCAAGATGCATTTTTGACCCAAGAATATTGTAGAGATCTCTCTGTGCTGATAAATATCTCTAGTCTGTTCCTTTGAACTGCTGTATAGCATTGATTGTCTGACTATGTTAGGTTTATTTAGCCATTCCTCAGTTCCTAGACATTTAGGTAGTTCTCAGTGTTCCTTAGTAAATAATGCTACAGTGAACCACCTTGTGCATGACTCTGGGCACATGTGCAATTGTTTCCTTAGAGAGAGAGAAAAAGGGAATTTTGTGAATATTGAGGTATGTGCTTTTTATATTTGAGTAGATCCTGCCATATTGCCCCCCCCCCAGAATGTGTTTTTCCTCCCACCTTGGCCAACAACCACATACATATCTTTTGACTATAAGACCCACCCATTACTTTGTATCCCAACTGTCTACCAACTGCAAAGAGGAGGGATACCTGAGGTGGGCCTTGAACAGGAGTGGGATTTAGACATGTTGCTGGTGAGTGTCACATTTATTGAGTGCCTTCTATGTCACAGGGTGTGTACCCAACTCACTTTCGGTCCATCTCTACTTATTAGGAATTGTCACGGACTGGAGGGGACTAAGGAGGCATGGAGACTAAGTTCAAAGCGAATTCTAAGGTCCCCTCTAAGCCGACTTCTAGGGTCCAGGAAAACTATCTAAGTAGCTTTCCACCGAATTGGCGTCCTTCACAAAGATCAGTCCATAAACAAACAGATTTGGCATGTGACGGTGCAACACTCAGGGCGACAGCCTGCAATTCCTTGCGCTTCCTCCGTAGAGAAGCCCTCTCCCAGCAAAGGCCCAGAAGTTAGCTCTCATACCTGCTCCTTTCTCTTCTAATTCAACAAGGCTTGACTCTTACTTTTTGGCTGTTGTGAACATTTTGCCCTTAGGAGCATTTCCTAACTGCTAGGAGCTTGTGAGCACCTAAACGCTTCAGCTGTTGGCTTTCCTTGGGGCTTTTGACAAAAGTGATCTTGTTTTTCTATCCGATTACTTGTGCAAGTTATCACACGTCTCAGGGCCTCTCTTCAACAGATTGTTTTTGGCCGCGCGGCTGTTGGGATCTTAGTTCCCCGACCAGGGGTCGAACCCATGCCCTCAGCAGTGAAGTGTGGAGTCCTAACCACTGGACTGTCATGGCTTCTCTTAAACAGACGTTAGATGCTCTCTGGGCCCCTCTCTCTCCTCGTAAATGGTGCTTCTGTAAGGACTGAGAATACAGACGGCTGAATGTCCCTCCCCGCCCACCTCCTGTCTATAGGCAGTTGTCCACAACAGCTGCACTCAGGGCTGCTTGAGCAAAGGACTGGGAAATTATTTTGTAGTTAAAGAAATACGGGATGAAGGTTTCTGGCCTGCCAAAGAATGCTGCCTCTTTACTGATGTTATGGAAAAAGCACTGTAAGGCTGACTCCAGAGCTGAGCTCTGCACAAAGTTTTCCTTCCCACACTTGATCTTTCTCTTAGCAACCAGGCTGTAAGCGCAAGAGGCCTCTTCTGTTCATAGCAACCTCTGCAAACTCTCTGAAGGCAATCATTGACTAGGTGGCTGCAGCCTTGGGGGAATCCTGGATGTTTCCCACAATAGTACGGGCCACTGAATAATTAATTCTAGTCTCCACTCTACTCCTCTGTGCGGTGATTCAGAGCATGGACTCGGGAGCCAGACTTCTTTGCTTCCAATCCCAGTTAATAATTTTACCAGCTTTGTGGCCCTGGGCAAGTTATTCAACAGCTCTATGCCTCAGTTTTTCCCTCTGCAAAATGGGGCTAAGGACAGCACCTACCTCACAGGGTTAATATTAGGTTAAAAAATACAGGGAATTCCCTGGCAGTCCAGTGGTTAGGGCTGTGTGCTTCCACTACAGGGGGCCCAGGTTTGATCCCTGGTCAGGGAACTAAGATCCTGCAGGCTGTGCACGGCGCATACAGAATACACTGTGTTTGCTATTATATGAATTTACAAACATAACAAATAGGGGGTCTAGCCCCGTGTAAGGAGACCTAGACTTAATCTCTTATTCTTTAAAAACTTCTTTTCCTTTCCTTATGCATGGAACACATAGGTACTTTCTTCAGTGTGAATGTCTGTCCTTCCATCTGTTGTATTCCCGGCAGTGCCCACAGTAGGTGGTCCATAAAAACCTATCAAAAACTAAGGTCATGAAGGAAGACCTCTATTGACCTGCCACTCTTCACTTCCAAAGTCATTTGCTAAAGGGGACTTTGGTTCTCCATTAGCTTCAGGTGCAATTCAGACTCCTTAGCCCATGCCAACCCGTAGGACTTCATGAGCTATCTTCCCCTCCTGTGTGGGCAGCCAGGTGAATCTACTCTAACACTGGATTACTTTGAAAAGTTTAGAGGAAGTTTTGGTAAATAGTTTTACTCTTAGGGCAGTTAGATGAGGCTGCCGAATTCTTTTACATCCTTGTCACAGAATTTTGAAAATGACATTCCGATTCACTTTGAGACAATTTAATCTAAGCTTTGTTTGGAACCTAACATCTAACATCATGCCCATTATTGGTGTTAAAAATGGGTCCACACAGTGAGATTTAAAATGATGCCATTTATAACTTAAATGTGTTCGTTCTGGCACTGCTTATGAGTTAAGTAGGAAATTAAAATGAATTGGATTTTGAGGGGTTGTGTTCAGTATTGGGCCAGATCCTTTCTAACCCATAGGCTGGGTGATTAATAGGCCACAATTGCCCAGCAGACATCAAATGAGAGAGAATGGCCTGAAGTGTGATGAAATGGTAAGGGGGTGGTTTCTCCTGCCACAATTTGGAAATTCAAGCATCCCTGGCGCTCATTCTGATTTAGAAAATGAATATAAAGCTGCCACCTACCCACTCCAGCGTGGAGTAGTATTCTAAAAGCAGTGTAGACATTTGTGACTTTCAAGACAGCAGAAGAGTGTTTTCCGTGCAATTCTGCACATGGGGCTCCTCCATTTCTGAGCCTTGATTAAACCTAAGCAATGATGATCCTGACTGAGGAAATCTGGCACAGAATTCTTCTCACACAGAAGTCCCTAAACTAATGGCTCAAAAGATTGAGTTGTAGCCAAGGCTCTGGTAAGGATGCCCAGGTTGATAAATCTGAATTGTAAACATCAAGTAACACCACAAACATTTAAAAAAAGAAAGTTTATTGGTCTTTAAATGGCTCAAATTGCAAATAAACCGATCGGGTAGTGGCATCAGCCTAAGACATGTGATGCATCTTTGTCGTTTGGCTTCATAGCACCTCAGTACCCAGGAGAGGAAAGGTCTCAAAGCAAAGTCACAATGTTAGTGGTTAGGACCCCTGGTTAAATGAGACTGCAACAAGTACACACGGAGATCGCTGGGCCCACGGGGCCGCGCTTACATTGGTAACTTTAATTCTGCACATGGCACAGCCTATGAAAAATATGAAAGATGTACATCTCAAACCCTTTAAGGACAAATATTTAATATGACAAGCCGGACGTAATATCTAAAGAGTTCAGTTCCTAAATAGCCTGTTTTTGTTAACTTTACGTACACATCTGTCACCTGGAATGCCTGAACACATCTTTGACGTGCTGAAATTAGGACTGAGCAAAAAGAAACAAAAACTTTGTTGAATCAAACTGTCCTAGTCCCATTACAAAGAAAAGAAAAATCTGACAGTGGTAAATCTCCCATTGAAATCATGGCCCTCCAGCGGGCACGCCATACAGTGGGGACACAGCCTACTGTTTGGTGCCAGACATGTTTTCTGCACTATCCTTGGGTTTGGTTTTCGATGTTAACTTTAGGAAAACGTAGAGACAGTGTTATTCATTACGAACACAGCCTACAAATAATCCCAGTAACTCCCGTACAAACTGTAACCTCGGGAATACAAATTTAGAAGTTACCAGATGGCGAGCACGACTCTTCTGAAGTGTTCTAGTGCAAACCGCATTAGCACTGTCCACGCTTTTCCTGTGCTCTACACTCCAAGGAGATCAGAATCTTAACACATGCTCACCACTTGCAGAAAGGGATTTCCAGGGACCAGCATCTTAAAGAAAGAGGGTTCACTGAGACATAACTGGTACTGAATGCTCATAGTCTAAAATTATCTTACAAGTAGACGCTGGGCCTTCATTTTAAACTACCTTACACTTAGTTAAAAGCAATCAAGAAGCTCTGGAACCTTACTTGCAGGAACCAGAGTATGGCACACAGTTTAAATTTGGACAGACTCCTACCAGTAATTTCTCGAGAATCTTCTACACAAACGTTGTCCTCCATCCTGACATATATTCTCTCACCAGGACACATGGGCAATGGGCCCACGGCACAGTGAGGACACACCCAGAATGATGTAAGTGGGTTATCTTTAGGTTTCTAAATTAAGGCATATTAAAAAATTTCCATGTACAAGTTTACACCACTTTTCTAAGTTAATCACCGGGTAATTAATGCAGATTCACAGATGAATTACTCTCAATTGAACTATATGCAACAATCATGCCAGTAACTTTTTCTTCTATATTTTGCATAACAATGGTTAAAAAAAGTGGTACAGTTTAACTATCATGTTCACAATTGTCATCTGTCAAGGCAGTAGAAGACCAAGACATTTTAAAATGATATAAAATTTAAGCTTTATAATAAACCAGAGGAAGTAGCCTTTCCTCCCATTGCCCACCCCCATCTCACCTCTTGAATAGTTCAAGAAAGACTGCCAGCAAAACACAGGTGCCCACGCTACATTCAGGACTGTGATACATGTAGGCAATTACGAAATAAGTTGAACTTTGCTTCTTGGTGAAGCCACATTAATTTCTTTTTTAAGTGAATTTGACTCTCAGTGCAGTTCCAATTCATGCTTTTAGAGACACATAACGAATTCCAAAATGTTAAAGTAATTTCAGTCAATTGAGCCTTCAGTGGCAAAGCTTATAAATTATATTTCTTAGTATGGTCAAGATAAGAAAGGAGTTTGGGCTTTGATTATAAAATGCAGCATCTTTCTCTTATTCTCTTGGCTAAACTTTTCCTCTTCTTTTTCCCATTCTTTTCTTTGCTGTCTTCCATCTTTCTGGCTCGAATTTCCCTCATTAAATCAAAAAATACCTAGAAAGAAGAAAATAGGATAAATAAACCAAGTAGATCATATGTGCCTGGAATTTCTCTGATTCACAACAGTAAACCTGGGGAATATTATAGGAATATTTAGGAGCTCTTGTTTGGGGAGTACAGAGAGAGGAAAGCACCCAACTAAAGCCTGCTTCTCCAAGTATACTGAGAAAATGGGAAAAATGAATTTGGTAAAATGTGTTTACATAATATAACCTAATCTTTCTGTCTGAATTTTCAAGATAAAAATGAAAAAAGCACTACAAGTGAGGCTAGCTCCAAAGATATGAAACTCAGTAGGTTACATTTGAGAAATTTATAATTAGTAAATGTATTTTATCAATTAAATTTTAAAGTAATTTGTGTTTAATAAAATTTACATTTAATAACCTGGTTTTCTTCAGCCCTGTTTTAAAAAAACAGCTGTGGAAAATGACTGCTTCCTTTATCGTTCTGATACCAGGCACTAGAAAACAATTTTGTTTCTTGCACTATATTTGAGGATGTTTGATGTCTAGAAACTGGCAAATAATGGGAGATATTAGCCTAATAATTTAAAAATTACTACTGTAACCTTAAGTTCAATGTCAATAACAAATGTCTGAGTACACACTGAAGGGCCTAGAAGGATGTGGACTCACTGTACACAAATAGTGATGAGTGGATGAATAACTTCTATGCATCACACTTTTGCATTCTGGATTAAAAAAATGATTACTTCTAGAATAAAACTTGATAAGACTAAAAACAAATTCAAGAAAACTGAAATCATATCAAGCATCTTTTCTGACCACAATGCTTAGAAATCAAGTACAAGAAAAAAACTATAATAACAGAAACACGTGGAGGCTAAACAATATGCTACTAAAACAACCAATGGATCACTGAAGAAATCAGAGGAAAGCAAAAAATACCTAAAGACAAATAAACGAAAGCATGACAATCCAAAATGGACACAGCAAAAGCAGTTCTAAGAGGGAAGTTTATCGCTATACAAAATATATCTTGTATACAAAATACAGAAAAATCTCAAAACAACCTAATCTTACACTTAAAGCAACTAGAGAAAGAAAAACAAACAAAACCCAGTTAGTAGAAGGAAAGAAATAAAGATCAGAGCAGAAATAAATGAAATAGAAACAAAACCCAGAAAAGATCAATGAAACTAAAAGCTGGTTCTTTGAAAAGATAAACAAAATTGATAAACCTTTAGCCAGACTCATCAAGAAAAAGAGTTCAAATCAATAAAATTAAAGATGAAAAAGGAGAAGTTACAACTGATACCACAGAAATACAAAGGATTGTAAGAGACTACTACAAGCAACATATGCCGGTAAAATGGACAACCTAGAAAAAATGGACAAATGCCTAGAAAGGTACAATCTCCCAAGACTGAACCAGGAAGAAGCAGAAAATATGAACACAAGTACTGAAATTGAAACTGTGATGAAAAAACTCCCAACAAAAAAGTACAGGACCAGATGGCTTCACAGGCAAATTCTATCAAACATTTAGAGAAGAGTTAACTCCTATCCTTCTGAAAGCGTTCCAAAAAATTACAGAGGAAGGAATACTCCCAAACTCATTCTATGAGGCCACCATCACCCTGATATCAAAACCAGACAAAGATATCACCAAAATCACCAAAAAAATTACAGACCAATATCGCTGATGAACACAGATGAAAAAATCCTCAACAAAATACTCTGCAAACTAAATCCAACAATACCTTAAAAAGGATCATATACTATAATCAAGTGGGATTTATCCCAGGGATGCAACGATTCACAGTATCTGCAAATCAATCAGTGTGATATACCATATTAACAAACTAAAGAATAAAAACCATATAATCATCTCAATAGATGAATCTGATCAAAAGCTTTGTCTGCAACACCAATTTGTGATAAAAACTCTCCAGAAAATGGGCCTAGAGGGAACATACCTCAACATAATAAAGGTGGTATATGACAAACCCACAGCTAACATACTCAATGGTGAAAAGCTGAAAGCATTTCCTCCAAGACCAGGAATGAGACAAGGATACCCACTCTTGCCATTTTTATTCAACATAGTTTTGGAAGTCCTAGTCACAGCAGTCAGAGAAGAAAAAGAAAGGGAATCCAAATTGGAAAAGAAGTATCACTGTTTGTTTGCAGATGACATAATACTACACATAGAAAATCCTAAAGGTGCTACCAAAAAATTACTAGAGCTCATCAGTGTTCAGTAAAGTTGCAGGATACAAAATTAATACAGAAATCTGCTGCATTTGTATACACTAACAATGAAAGATCAGAAAGAGAAATTAAAGAAACCCATTTACCATCACATCAAAATACCTAGGAATAAACCTAACTAAGGAGGCAAAAGACTACAACTGTAAGAGGCTGATGAACATAATCAAAGAGGACACAAACAGATGGAAAGATATCATTTTTCTTGGATTGGAAGCATCAATATAAACTCAAAATGGATTAAAGACCTAAATGCAAGACCGGATACTATACAACTCCTAGAGGAAAACCTAGGCAGAACACCCTGACATAAATCACAGCTTTATCTTTTCCATCCATCTCCTAGAGTAATGGAAATAAAAACAAAAATAAAATGGGGCCTGATTAAACTTAAAAGCTTTTGCACAGTGAAAGAAACCATAAACAAAATGAAAAGACAACCCACAGAATGGGAGAAAATAATTGCAAACCATGTGACCAACAGGATTAATCTCTAAAATTTAAAAACAGCTCATGTGACTCAATATCAAAAAAAACAAACAGCCCAACGAAAAAACGGGCAGAAGACCTAAATAGACATTTCTCCAAAGAAGACATATAGATGGCTAAAAAGCACATGAAAAGATGCTTAAAATTGCTAATTATTAGAGAAATGGAAATCAAAACTACAATGAGGTATCACCTCACATCAGTCAGAATGGCCATCATCAAAAAATCTACAAACAACAAATGCTAGAGAGGGGTGTGGAGATAGGGAACTCTCCTACACTGTTGGTGGGAATGTAAATTGGTGCAGCCACTATGGAGAACAGTATGGTTGTTTCTTAAGAAACTACAAATAGAGGTACCATATGATCCAGCAATCCCACTCCTGGGCATATACCCTGAGAAAACCATGGTTCGAAAGGATACACGCACCCCAATGTTCATTGCAGCACTGTTTACAATACCCAAGACATGGAAGCAACCTAAATGTCCATCAACAGATGAATGGATAAAGATTTGGTACATATATACAATGGAATATTACTCAGCCATTAAGAAGAATGAAATAGTGTCATTTGCAGCAACATGCATGGACCTGGAGATTATTATACTAAGACAGACAAAGACAAATATCACATGATTTCGCTTAATGTGGAATCTAAAAAAAATGATACAAATGAACTTATTTGCAAAAGAAACAGACTCACAGACTTAGAGGATGAACTTATGGTTACCAGTGGGGAAGGGTGGGGGGAGGGATAGATAGGGAGTTTGGGATTGACATGTACACACTGCTACATTTAAAACAGGTAAACAACAAGGACCTCTGTATAGCACAGGGAACTCTGCTCAATACTCTACAATAAGCTAAATGGGAAAGGAATTGGAAAAAGAAGAGATGCATGCATATGTGTAACTAAATCACTTTGCTGTACACCTGACACACAACACAGGTAATCAACTATACTCCAATATAAAATAAAAATTAAAAAACAAGGACTATCAGACGAATGGGTTGAGTTAAATGACGCAGGACCAACAGAAAAGGACACGGATAATTAAAGAAGGGGAAGACTGAGCATAAAAGCTCAGAAAGAATGCAATGTACTGAAACACGGAGGTGACAGTTCAAACCCCATGAATTCTTGCCCCACTTGCTGCAGCTTGACGGCCTGGAGACTGGGGATTTTGCAACACCTCTGCTTCAAGTCCACAGCTGACCAGCCAGGGCAGGAAGCCTCCAAACTAACTACGTGTGATTAGCAGAAAACTCCCAGTACTGCTTTCTGATGTGAATACATCACTGCAGAATGGATATTAGAAGATGTGATTTCTAATTTTAGATGAGTATCTGCAATAAACTGCAAACGAATCCCTACTGGAAACCACCAAGGTCATCTTAACTAGCAAACCCAATAGAAAACTCTTAAACTTTACATCAGCTAACTTAATGAATTAAGGTAAAGGAGGCCTTGTTTCAACTGCCAAGTGGAAGGAAATAGGTAATTTGGAGTAAGAATGAAGAATTGGTTTTGATAAACTTAGACAAATGATAATCCCGAAAGTACAGAGCTTCTTCCCAACTTTTAAAAAAATATCTGCTCGCCCTCATTTCCTCCCACCCTCTTTCCTCCTGTCCCCTTCTTTCCCTTCCCCCCATTTCCCCCCTGGTATGTACAGAATTTGACTCTTCTAATTCCAGAGTAGAGATCACAGGAAATCCCTGTTCTCACGTAAATGAAAGTGAAACGAAACTAGACACAGACTCAAAATGCTTAGCTCAGAATACTTACAGTTGAAAAAACATAAAAATTATTAGAAATGACAAACATCTCTCTTAAAGCATCATAGACCGTTAGCTTTAAATGTAAACCTTTGCCTTCACCAGTTTCTTCATTTCAAATACTTAACAGCCCCTAGTTCACAACACAGACAATACTAAATTTTCAAAAGGATTAAACATCTATAAAGGCCAACACAAAAAGGAAGCAAAAATTATACGTTAAGTGTTTTTCTTTTTAATTTTTGGCTGCGTTGGGTCTTCGTTGCTTGCGCAGGCTTTCTCTAGTTGCAGCGAGCGGGGGCTACTCTTTGTTGCGGAGCACAGGCTTCTCATTGCGGAGCACGGGCTCTAGGTGTGCGAGCTTCAATAGTTGTGGCATGCGGGCTCAGTAGTTGTGGCTCAAAGTCTCTAGAGCACAGGGTCAGTAGTTGTGGTGCACAGGCTTAGCTGCTCCGTGGCATGTGGGATCTTCCCGGGCCAGGGCTTGAACCTGTGTCCCCTGCATTGGCAGGTGGATTCTTAACTACTGTGCCACCAGGGAAGCCCTAGGTAAGTGCTTTTTAAGTTTAGGATGGGAGAGCTTTTCTAATGAAGCCACAGAATCCAGAAGTCTCAAAGGAAAAACAACAAATTTGACAACATAATCTTTAATGTTTTTTCCATGGCAAAAGGTAAAAATCAGCAAAGTTAAAAGACATGTTATGGGGACTTGCCTGGTGGCACAGTGGTTAAGAATCTGCCTGACAATGCAGGGGACACGGGTTTGAGCCCTGGTCCAGGAAGATCCCACATGCCGTGGGGCAGCTAAGCCTGTGCGCCACAACTACTAAGCCTGCGCTCTAGAGCCTGTGCACCACAACTACTGAGCCCACACTCTGCAACGAGAAGCCACTGCAGTGAGAAGCCTGCGTACCACAACGAACAGTGGCCCCCACTTGCCGCAACTAGAGAAAGCCCAGGTGCAGCAACAAAGACCCAACGCAGCCTAAATAAATAAATAAGACATGGTATGGAGCAAATCAATCAGTGTGCTACACCACATCAACAAATTGAAGAATAAAAACCATATGACCATCTCAATAGATGCAGAAAAAACTTTTGATAAAATTCAGCACCCAAACTTACGATAAAAACTCTCCAGGAACTGGGCACAGAGGGAACATACCTCAACATAATAAAGGCTGTATATGACAAACCCACAGCTAACATCATACTCAATGGTGAAAAGCTGAAAGTATTTTCTCTAAGATCAGGAAAAAGACAAGGATGTCCCCTCTCACCACTTTTATTCAACATAGTTTTGGAAGACCTAGCCATGGCAATCAGACAAGAAAGAGAAAAGGGATCCAAAGAGGAAAAGAAGAATTAAAACAACTGTCATTGTTTGCAGATGACATGATACTATACATAGAAAATCCTGAAGATGTTACCAGAAAACTACAAGAGCTCATCAATGAATTCGGTAAAGTTGCAGGATACAAAATTAATACACAGAAATCTGTTGCATTTCTATACACTAACAACAAAAGATCAGACAGAGAAATTAAAGAAACAATCCCATTTACCATCGCATCAAAAAGAATAAAATACTTAGGAATACAACTACCTAAGGAGGCAAAAGACCTGTACTCCAAAAACTAAGATGCTGATAGAAGAAACTGAAGACAACACAAACAGATGTAAAGACATAACGTGTTTTTGGCTCAGAAGAATCAATATTGTCAAAATGACTACACTACCCAGGGCAATCTACAGATTCAGTGCAATCTCTATCAAATTACCAATGGCATTTTTCACGGAACTAGAACAAAAAATTTTTTAATTTGTATGGAAACACAAAAGACCCTGATAGTCAAAGCAACCTTGAGGAAGAAAAATGGAACTGGAGGAATCAGACTTCCTGACTTCAGACTATACTACAAAACTTCAGTAATCAAAACAGAAATATAGATCAATGAAACAGGATAGAAAGCCCAGAGATAAATTGACCATAGGTGCGTGGGTTTATCTACAACAAAGGAGGCAAGACTATACAATGGAGAAAAGACAGTCTCTTCAATAAGTGGTGCTGGGAAAACTGGGACAGCTACATGTAAAAGAATACAATTAGAACATTCTTTATCACCATACACAAAAATAAACTCAAAACTGATTAAAGATCTAAATGTAAGACTGGATACTATACAACTCCTAGAGGAAAACCTAGACAGAACACTCTTTGACATAAATTGCAGCAATATCTTTTTGGATCTGTCTCCTAGAGTAATGGAAATAAAAACAAAAATAAACAAATGAGACCTAATTAAACTCAAAAACTTTTGCACAGCAAAGGAAACCATAAGCAAAATGAAAAGACAACCCACAGAACGGGAGAAAAATAACTGCAAACCATGTGACCAACAGGGGATTAATCTCTAAAATTTACAAACAGCTCATGTGACTCAGTATCAAAACAAACCCAATGAAAAAATGGGCAGAAGATCTAAATACACATTTCTTCAAAGAAGACATACAGACGGCCCATGGGCACATGAAAAGATGCTCGACACCGCTAATTATTAGAGAAATGCAAATCAAAACTACAATGAGGTATCACCTCACACCAGTCAGAATGGCCATCATCAAAAAGTCTACAAACAATAAATGCTGGAGAGGGTGTGGAGAAAAGGGAACCCTCCTACACTGTTGGTGGGAATGTAAATTGGTGCAGCTACTATGGAGAACAGTATGGAGGTTCCTTAAACTAAAAACAGAGTTACCATATGATCCTGTAATCCTACTCCTGGGTATATACCTGGAAAAAACCATAATTCAAAAAGATACGTGCACCCCAATGTTCATCACAGCACTATTTACAATAGCCAAGTCATGGAAGCAACCTAAATGTTCATTGACAGAGGAGTGGATAAAGAAGATGTGATATATATGTGTACACACACACAGAGGAATGTTACTCAGCCATAAAGAAGAATGAAAGAATGCCATGTTCAGCAACATGGATGGACCTAGAGATTATCATACTAAATGAAGTATAAGCCAGAGTATAAGCCAGAGAAACATAAATATCATATAATATCGCTTATATGTGGAATCTAAAAAAAAAAAAGATACAAATGAACTTATTTCCAAAAAAGAAAGAGACTCACAGACACAGAAAACAAACTTATGGTTACCAAAGGGGAAGGGGTGAGAGCTAAATTAGGAGATTGGGATTAACATATACACACTACTATATATAAAATAGATAACCGGGAACAGTGCTTAGAGCCTTCTGAGATGCTCTATGCAGTTATAATCCTCAAATTTGGCTTGAATAAAAATTTCTATTTCTTTTGTAGGAAAAAAAAAAGACAACTAACAAGGACCTACTGGATAGCACAGGGAACTATACTCAATATTTTGTAACAACCTATAAGGGAGAAGAATCTGGAAAAGAATATACATATGTATAACTGAATCGTTGCCGCTGTACACCTGAAACTAACATGATATTGTAAATCAACTATACATTCAAAAAAAAAAAAAAGATAAAAACAGATATGGTATGCATTAGGAGACACTGTCCCAAACGGATATAGTGGACAAAGGGTTAATGTCCTTAATATAAAGCAGGCTTATGAATCAAAAAGATAAACCCCCCATTAGATCAATGTAATTTCAGCGTTCACAGAAGATCTACAAACGGCCAATGAATCAACGACAAGCTGCCCAGCCTCAGTAGTAATCAGGAAACACAAAAGAAATGATTTCCCCATCTTGTTGGCGACTTTAAAGGCTCCTTTAATTGACACTGGCAAGTAGTGGGGAAAGGGTTTCCTCACACTGTTGGTGGGAGTGTAGGGCAGCCTCTCTGGAGGGTGACTTGTCATTAAAATTAAATGCACCCTTGCTTTTGGTCTTGTGTGGGTGCACGTTCACACAGTTCACTGTGTTATGTTTGTAATAGCACTGCAGACAACCTAAATGTCACTGGTAGACTTTTTTCATAATTCAGCCATTTTCCTAACTATGGAACATTTTGTAGATTTTAAAAAGAATGTGGTACGTCTATATGCAACGACATGGAAAGAACTACAGGATCTATTTACTGTGAAATTTAAAAAGCAAACCACAGAAATACACTATACATACACAGATACACACACACAAATCCTATTTATACAGGTGGAAAACAAGCAAATACAACCTTTCCCTAAGGTTCTTTTTTTTTTTCTCTCTTAGATTCTGTATGCCTGTCTTTAAAGGCAGGTAAAGTCTGGAAAGATACACACGTGTTAGCAGTGGTTACCTACAGGTAAAGGAGGTGAGTGGAATCTGGGTGGAGTGACAGACTCATCACTTTTCCTCCTTATACTTTTTCCTCTGTATCATGAATTTTTCTTTATACAATGAGCATATGTTCATGTATTACTTGTATAAAGAAAAAAATTAAAAACATTTTCAAAAACAAGACACTACATTTCTAACAAAATTCTTTCCCCAACATAAAATTGGCTCTCTTGACATAATAAATCATACTTTCATTTTGACATCTACTTGCCTAATTTCTTTCCATTTCCCCCAAGATGTTCCTTAAAATTAAGAGCAACCTTGGAGTTGCGATTTAAAGAGCCAGAGCATTTAGCTAGAAGGGTACTACAAGGTCAGCAGATGACCTGGCACCCAGGGAGGACCCAAGCAGGTTTCCCAGATGGTCCTCTAGCCTCTGAGTGATTCCTCTGAGACAGGCCAGGCCTCAGCTCAACAATTCTGATGGTCATGAAGCTTTTTCACAGGGTAGTTTTAAAAATCTGCTTCTCTGAAACTTCTACCCAGTGGTCTATTTGGAATCCTGGTAAGGATAAGGCATGGGCGTTTAAAGTCTGGCGGGAGCTAGTATTTGTTTTCTGTGACAAGACACCTCTCAATTTAATAGAAGGAGACACTGTTAACACTTAATCCTACAAAATCTGATCAGACTCCTGGGAGTGGATGACACACAACATGGGAGATGCCACAGGTATTCCAACCATTGTTTTAAGTAAAATAGACAGGGAAGAACATTGGCTCCAGAGCTGGCCACACCCAGAGCCAGCAGATGCCACTACGACATGGTGACCTTGAGCCAGGTATGTAATCTCTCCGCACCTCAATTTCCTCACCTAGAAAGGCGTCATGAGAGGAGTATCTATGCTTCATAGGGGTTAAAGATGAAACAGTGAGTGCTGGCCACAGCGCCTGGCTCTTCAAGCACTAAAGAGTATTATTAGCTCTTATAACTGTATTACATCATTGCCTCAGCAAACAAACCCAAAAAACAAATATAATCCCAATGTAACCAACTTTAAGAAACTGAAGAGTTGCTGCAAGTTACTTTTCCTTAGCCACTGAGGTACGTTATCTGGTAGCCACTCTTCAGGACACAGCAGTGAAACATGCACGTCTGTGACTTAGCTCTCTGGTGGCAACCACAGGTACTAGAATCTTACATATTCCCGATCTATACATACATGTGCACTTGTGTGTGTATGAGTATGTTTCAAACACAGATGGCAGCAAACTAGACGCTGTTCTGTACTTTGCTTTTTCATTTACTGATGTTGAAGATCATTCCATATCAGCACATTAAGCTCTACCTTCATTTCTTTTCAACAGCTGTACAGTATTCCATTATATGGACACTTGGATATTTCCTGTCTTTTGCTTCTACAAATAATGCTTCAAGGACTACTGCTGAACATACACTTATGCATGGATGTATAATTTTATCTGTATAATAAAGTTTTAGAACTTGAATTGTTGGGGTCATAATTTTTGATAGATAATTGCCAGACTGCCCTTCCAAGAACATATGAGAGTTCCTTTTTTTCCCACACTCCTGTCAACAGTATTATTATCAACCTTCTTGCCCTTTACCAATTGACAGGTAAAAAAAATATGTCATTATATTTTAAAATTTCACTTCCCTTTTTATACGTAAGACTCATAAGCCTCTTTGCAAGTTTAAACACGATTTGCATTTCTTTTCTGTGACAGGGCTATCTGTTTTTCGACCATTTTCCCATTGGGTTGTTGGTCTTTTTCTTACTGTCTGGTGAGATCTCTGATAATGCACACTACCGTATTTTCCCAGGGCCTCTGATGCCAGCAGGTGACACTACAGGACTGCTTCAAGCCGCAGAGCTTGAACAGTTATTGCTCCCCACTTCCCTTAGATCACGATGGTTTGTTCTACCACCTGCTCAAGACATCAAACAGGAGGAAACAAAGTATACATATGCTATGACAATCCTCATTGGTGCCTTTCAAAACCCCAAACGTGCTGAACCTCAAACTGTATTTCATGAGTACTTTAAATTTGCCATAACTTTAGAGGAAACTGGTCTACTCAGTAGAAATCTTACAGCAATTTGTACAGATGTCTTGGACTTAAAGGAATCTGACCGTGTGACTAAAAAAAAAAAAATTAATCAGTTTAAGACAGTAATAACACTGTCTTAAAACCTACAGTAAACAGGCAGAAAGAATCTCTAAATTGTTAACATCATGATTTCTGGACCAGGGCTGCGAATCTACAGCCACAGCAGACGAGCTCACAAGCACCTGCGGCCACCTAGGGCAGTTACTCCAAGTGTGCCGCACCGCCCGTTTGCACATCCAGGAGCTATAGCTAGATAGGCAAATTCTCAGGTCTCACCCCAGACCAAGCGAATCAAAACCTCTGGCGAAGACCCAGGAATCTGTGTTTATCAGGCTCTATAGGCAATCCTCCTGCACGTTAGTTTTTGAGAGGCACTCAGTAGAGCCTAGATACGCGGGGGCTGAAAAGGCCCCGCCTGGAGGGCTCTCAGAACCTGTGTTGCCCCAGCGCAACCGGCAGGCTTCCTAAATACTGATGATGGCGTCCCACGGCAGGATGAAAAGCACCTGGGAAGGCTTCCAGAAACGAGGTAAGGGTGTTCTGCACCTGGTCTCCAGGAAGGGCCAATCTGAACACAGTGTGAAGATGAGGGGAGAGGACACAGGAGCTCCCCTTCCACTTGGGGGAGAACAGAGGCTGAGGGTAGGGAAGGCAGCTGTGATGACAGAGATTTCAAAATCCTCTCCCCCGGGGTCTGGGAGAACTTAAGTGAGGCTGGGCAGGTGTCAGCTCAGAGGACTTACATTGTTCCTTCTAGATTCTCCAGCCAATCAGGATAAGGAAAAAAAAAAAAAAGGCAGGGATTCAGGTCAGGAATCTTTCAGTGCTTTAAAAAAAAAAAAGGTACATCTAGCTGCAGTGTCTCATGTTTTAACGCCTCTCGGGAACCTATAAGGACAAAGTGAAGTAAATTCCTAACACGCTGTACTTGAGCATTCAGGGCCATAGAAAATCAACACGTATTAAACCTCTATTTGAAAGTCTCACAGAATCTCTAGACTAAACAGAGCCGAGTTAAAGCACATCAACCTATTTTTAACATGACGTAGCAGTAGAGCCACCTTTTTACCTTGTCAACATTAGCTCGTGTTTTAGCAGATGTTTCCACATAGTTAACATTCCACTGATCGGCTCTGGTTTTTGCCTCTTCTACAGAAACCTGCCTTTTATCTTCCAAATCTGATTTGTTTCCAACGAGCAGAAATGGAACATTCTCATCTTCTTTTACTCTTAAAATCTGCTCCCTGGATAAGAGAAAATGAGCAAGAAATATTAATGTTATCTCTACATGTTAAAATAACAAAACATGCAATTAGCAGTTATTTATGTTTCTAGACAATAACAAACAGCTCACTTATTACCCAGTAGGAAACAAGCAGCACTTCTTCCTTTTTCTACTATCAATGATTTGAGCTCCACATTCACTTCATTCGGAAAAATACACAGAAGAAGAGTATAAATATGGCAGTAGACGTACGAAGTGAATATCAAATGCAACTTCCTCCGAAATGCTTTTTTGAAAATAATCTTTTTATATTAGAATGATTTCAGATTTACAGAGAAGTTGTGAAGATAGGACAGAGTTCCCATATACCCCACATCCAGTTTCCCCTACTGTTAACATTAATGTGGTACGTTTATCACGGTTGATAAAAGTATACCTTGTTTACTGCAATCTGCTTTACTGTGCTTTGTAGATACTTTTTTTTTTTTCTTAACAGACTGAAGGTTTGTAGTCACCCTGCATCAAGCAAGTCTATCAGCGCTATTTTTCCAACAGCATTTGCTCACTTTGTGTCTCTGTGTCACATTCTGGTAATTCTTGCAACATTTCAAACTTTTCTACTATTATTATATTTGTTATGGTGATCTGTGATCAGTGGTTTCTGATGTGATGATTGTAATCGTTATTGGCATTTTTGCTTAAAGTGATGCTCCCTTTAAATAGAGTTTGAGAGGCTACTACAGAATTTTATAATAGGAAAGCACCTTTACAAACTGGTCCAACTTCATTCTTATCAGAAGGAAAGTGAGAATGAAAAAACGTAACAGAGCTTTCTAATGTTTCTATCAAACACTTAATAAGCACTACAAGTTATAGGCCAGCAACTGTGCCAAACAGGGGTACTAGAGACACTGAAATGGATAAGAAGAGTTTTTACCATATCAGGAAAAACACATATAAATCAATCTCATGTAAGAGTGCGGCGAGTGTGCTGCTGCAGCTGTGGTAAGCATACCGCACACACACATGAGGAAACGACGGATCCTGCCTGGGTGACGGGAGGCCCAGGAAGGCTAAAGGGAGGAGCTGACAATCGGAGAAATGCAAATCAAAACTGCAATGAGGTACCACCTCTCACTGCTCAGAATGGCCATCATTAAAAAGTCTATAACAAATGCTGGAGAAGGCGTGGAGAAAAAGGACCCCTCCTACACTGTTGGTGGGAGTGTAAGTTGGTACAGCCACTGTGGAGAACAGTGTGGAGGCTCCTTAGAAAACTAAAAAGAGAACTACCATACGACCCAGCAATCCCACTCCTGGGCATATATCTGGACAAAATTCTAATTCAAAAAGATACATGCACCCCTACGTTCACAGCAGCACTATTCACAATAGCCAAGACACAGAAGCAACCTAAGTGTCCATCGACAGATGAATGGATGAAGATGTGGTATATAGAGAGACATGTATAGATATATATACACACAATGGAATACTACTCAGCCATAAAAAAGAATGAAATAATGCCATTTGTAGCAACATGGATGCAACCAGAGATTATCATACTAAGTGAAGTCAGAAACAGATAAATACCATATGATATCACTTATATGTGGAATCTAAAATACGACACAAATGAACTTATCTATGAAACAGACCCACAGACATAGAGAACAGACTTGTGGTTGCCAAGGAGGAGGGGGTTGGGATTGGCAGATGTAAGCTTTTATATATAGAACAGATAAACAACAAGGTCCCACTGAATAGCACAGAGATCTATACTCAATATCCTGTGATAAACCATAATGGAAAAGAATATGAAAAAATAATGTATATATATGTATAATTGAATCTACAGCAGAAATTAACACAAAGTTGTACATCAACTATACTTCAATAAAAAGAAATTAAAAAGAGAGGAGCTGACATTGTGCTATACTTTGCAGGTCAGACCGTGTGGAGTGCCTACTATAACCATTCGGACGATCTCAAAAATGCCTTTCCTATTGCTGGTCAGTTAGTAGGAACAGTTTTTATTTATGGGAGGGGCAACACACTGGAGGTACAACAGACGAGTAATGAATGATTCACTTATTTTCTGTAACAGCAACAGCCCAAGATTCTTTCTCTTGGCATAAAAATACCTCACTCCCTTGAGATACCACTTTGGCTTTGGTGGCTATGGTGACAAAATGTATTCCATTACTTAGTACAGAACCTGCTACATAATAAGCACTCAAAATATTTTTTTGAATGAATGAATAATCACTGACACTTACATAACTTTCAACATGTCTCCCAGGATTACAAAACTCCCTTTGCACTTTATCACATACAAAACTCCTTCCTTATAGAAGCCAACAAACTTAATGTTACAAATAAATTTATATTTTTAAAGTTTCTCAATGACATGCTTTTTTGCAAAGGAGGTGCTTTTAGAATCTTTTAAGTTCTTGAGAGTTTCACGTATACATAAGAAGGAATGCTTTGTGTAACCCTTGCTTCAGTTTCTTGCTCAACCACCAGGAATGACCTCTTTCCTCATCTGTGGAAATCCTTCTTGTCCTTCAGGGTTATCTATCTCTTGAAGGCCTCCCAGCTCCTCTCCTCTCCTGGATCCTCTGTAACCATCACTGGCCACATCTCCTACTTTGTCGCTAACTTCCACTTGGTTTCATGACTTATTCAACTCAGCTGCGTGAACCTTGAACAAACTCAGGCTCCAGTGCAGCTGGCACTGGCAGAGCTGGCTGTGGGATTACGCAGGTTGCGCCGAGGATGTGAGTACAAGCATGCAGCGGACAGAGTCACACTGATGTCACAGAGGGAATAAACACGACTAGACGCAGAGGGAAAGGCGATCAGGTAAGAGCCTCTAGTGGTCTGCTTGTTTCTGGGGAGCAAGCTGTTCTGCGGTGTAACGGCACGACTCCCTGACATACCTGAAGTCGGCTGTGGCCGCGAAGGACTCCATTTCCGTAATGGAGAAGACACAGAGGAAGCCCTCGCCGCTCCGGAAGTAGTTGTCCCTGATGGCGGCGTAGTCCTCCTGCCCGGCTGTGTCCAAGATGTCGATCTGCACTTCCTCTCCATCCAGCACCACCTTCTTCCGGTAGCTGTCGGCCTTGGTAGGCTCGTAGTCCTCCACAAACTGCAAGAGGTGAAAGCGCATCCCCTTAAGGATTATCCTTACTTTTCAGAGCCTCTTATTTTGAAATATAGATCCACATGAAGTTGCCAAAATAGCACTGAGAGGTCACATGTAGCCGTCATTCAGTTTTCCCCAATGGTAAACACTACATTCATTGAAATTTCCATTTCAGGCAATTTGGTGGTGGGGACTGAACAGCTCTAGGCCGCTGACGGCTTGAAAACCGTGCCTTTTTTCTTACTTAGAACACTACACCTGCAGAAACTACTACACAGATATTTTATCAAATGTTTAAGAACCCTTTCTGACTCTAAATATAAATTTTCATGTCAGAATTGTGGAAATAACTTGAAAGTAAGTTAATATTTAGGTAAGCATTGAAAGCACAGTTAAATCTTTTCTTTCTCCAAAATGAACCATGTCAAGAAAGTGGCTTATACTACCCTGTAAAATGCCAAATCTTGAACTTTGAAATTTCTCCCCAAACTTCCAATTTCTTAAAATAGTACAGTTAAACAACTTTACAGTTGTACTTCTATCTTTTACCCCCTAAATCTCACCTCAATATTTTTGATCAGTGTATCATTGTTGGCATATGGGTATGTATACACACATACTTCAGTGGGTTTTTTATTAGTTCCTGTAAATATTTTCATTATCTGATATTTTCTTATTTATATGCTCAATGTCTAAATCCCCCTATTAGAATTTAACCCCTGGGGGCAGGGACCTTGATTAGTCTACTCATCACTGTATCTCCAAAGCCTGGAATATGCCTGGTACATGGAAGACACTCAACAAATAATTATTAAAAAATCAAGCACAGTGTATTTGTAACTGTAAAAGCTATAGAACATTCTATGACAATTACATGCTAATATTTTACAAATATTAAATATTTATAAATATTTATGAATAATAGAAATATTCAGATAGCATATCTGATAATATTATGAATATTAAATATTTATAAATATTAAATGAAAGTGTAACCATTCCTCAAATGTCATACATGAACATTCTTACTTTTGACCTCCTATTGTCAAGAAGGGAACTGATTTGAGGCTTAGTTTAAAGAAAAGCAGCTATTAAGGTGAACAGCATGAAAAACAGAACTGAACAGATAAATTAGCAATTTCAGTGAAAGTACCATTTCAATTTCCCCCTCTCTAAATTGTTTATCATAAGCAATACAACTGATGGATTTAAGAGTTGTGTGTGTGTGAAAGAAATGCTGATGAGCAGGCAATGAAAAGAGACCTTAGGTGGTAAAAGTCCACAGGATCTTTTTCTTAGAAGACTAGGTTTAATACTTAGTTACTCATCAGAGATCACTCTTCTTGGGCAGGTTGGGAAACCTCTCTGAGGTTCTGTTTCCTCATCTGTAAGATGGGGAAACCACTGCCTACCACACAGGATTTTTTTGAGGATTAAGAAAGAGTAACCATAAATCTTTGCTTCTATTTGGGAGGAAGAAGAATTGAGGATCAATGCCTAAATTTGATTACCAACTCTTAAATCATTTAGCCTTATCAACAGTCCTCTAGGGAAAGAATGTATTACTGTATATAGGCTGAGACCTTACCTCTGGGACAATAAAGTCTGATATAAATACATGCACAGAAATCTGTAACCTGTCTAGTAATTTTATTTTAGGGACAAAGCCTTTTCCTGCTTAGTGTTGAGTGTGGTGCCATGCCAGTACACAATAACTGACTTTTTCACTGAAGTTATTAAAGGACAACTTATATATATTAACGTCAAGTTTCAATTAGGTACTATATCCACCAGTTCTATTAATTCAAGGTGGGACTCACCATTAAAAACACTAAAAATAAAAAAGCCAGTTAGATTGCTCAAAAATAGGTACTGTTTCCAGGGTTTTTTAAAAAAATTAATTTTTGGCTGCATTGGGTCTTTGCTGCTGCACGTGGACTTTCTCTAGTTGCGGCGAGCGAGGGCTCCTCTTCATTGTGATGCACGGGCTTCTCACTGCGGTGGCTTCTCTTGTTACAGAGCACGGGCTCTGGGTGTGCGGGCTTCAGTACTTGTGGCACATGGGCTCAGCAGTTGTGGCTCGCGGGCTCTAGAGCGCAGGCTCAGTAGTTGTGGTGCGCGGGCCCAGTTGCTCCGTGGCATGTGGGATCTTCCTGGACCAGGGCTCGAACCTGCGTCCCCTGCACTGGCAGGCAGATTCTTAACCACTGCGCCACCAGGGAAGTCCCTGTTTTGTTTTTTAAAAGCATAAGAATTTTAAGGACCTTGGGTTCTTGACTTGTTAAATCAAGCTGTAACAAATGTTGACTCTGAACAGGAAAAAAATGATCAGTAGCTTTCAAGAATTCAAGGAATCCATCCAAAACAGCACCAAAACGAAGCTAGAGAAATATTCTCTGAAAGCCCCAACTTTGATATCCATGATAAAATCGGCACTTACCTCATCGTACATGAACTGCAGGGTCAGAGCAGACTTGCCCACACCACCACTGCCTACCATGATGACTTTGTGTAAGGCCAAAGAATTCTGACCCTTCGGCTTATTTGCAGCCATGTTGTGTCACCGAGTTTTCACCAAAGGATTAAGAAGAATCTGAAAAGAATGAAAGAACGAGTAATGCTCAATACATTCTTCTGCAGAATTCCAGTGTAGGAAAGAGAGATGATGTCCTTAGGCGTCAAGGTATTAGTTTTCATTCTGCGGTGATTTTAAACAGATGGCAAATGAAGTATGCTTATTTGGGGGAAGAACCACTTATCAGAGAACACCGTGGCAATAAGACAAGTATATGACTCAAGGGCATTTCCCTTATAGTAGTTTTCAGTAATGAGCTTGCTGACCGAAAGTGAAAATTTCCCAGTGCAACCACATGCTGACAATAATGGAGTATTAGTTGTATTAAAATATGGTCACACAGATTACAAAGCAGGGTGAACGATCACTTTGTTTTCATATTAACCTCTATTGGCAATAATTAAAGAGATGTTTCTTCTAATTTCAGTAAGAAACAACTGATGAAAGAAAGAAAGAAAGTGGGGGGGAGAGGAAGAGAAGAGAAGAGAAGACGGAGGGAAGAAGGAAAGGAAGGACGGAAGGAAGGAAGGAAGGAAAAACCCATCCCAACTACTTGCTGGTCTTAGAAATATAAATAGAACCGAATACCATATACCCCAACTCCCAAGTATAGTAGTACTGGAACATCTGTTCCATATTTTGGGGTGGATGGCTAATCTAACTTAAACACCTGAATCTAGTGTGCCCTCACTTTCGTTTACTACATTTATGTGCTCAGCGTGGAAAGACCAGGTTCCCCCAGAGGTTGTAGTGGTGATGCACACTAATGGCACCCGGTTACCTTTGGCCATGGTACCAGGCCTTAGAAAAAGAGGCGGGAGGTCACAGCAAACACTGCGTCTGTGTGGAGGCCCAGGGGGGGCTGCACCTTCCTTCTCAGCATCTCTGACCTGTCGCAGTCACAGCATACCTTTCTCAAGCTGCAACTTACAGAACACCCCCGCCCTGCCTACTTCTGTATCTCAGGCCATCTCTCCCAGCCTGGCCGCATCAGCCCACACTGGTCTCCTTCGACTTTTCATACGCTCTTCTCTGCCTCTTGGCCTTTCCCATGCAGTTTCCTCCATTTGGCATATTCTTAATTTGGCTAACTCCTCTCAGTGTTGGGGTTTCAGCCTTACCTGAAACACTCAACCTAAATTAGGCTCTCCCCTGCCCTGTGCTCACATAGTACATGATACTTTTCTTTCATAACCATTATCACAAGTCGGAATTGCCTGAGAGTGTTAGTTGTTTAATATGGGTCTTCTTCCTAATATACCAGAAGCAACTTGAGTACAGGCGCCATATCTATTGGTTTACTTCATGCTTAATGTGACTAATATGTCTTGGCAAAAAACAGCCACTCAGTACGTGTGTGTGGAATGAACGAGTCTGACTTAACCTTGGGAGTGCTTTCGAGTGTACTGGTATAAAGCAGCTATTGCTACTAGAGGGTCCATCACAAGCTTATTAGGCAAGGACAGTCTGCCGTGGGCTTGTGCACCACACACTGGCTATGCAGGGCACCCAAGAGCTCAGGCCGCCCCAGAAGTCATGCCCATAAGCCTATTTGCCCAATACAGAAAAGTCGTAAGAAAAAAAAAATCCCATAATCTTGCTATCCATTTAACAACACGAATACATTATACTTTGTTTGAGACAGCTTCAGTCTGCATGGAGCATAACTGAGATCACACCATATATGTGACTTTTGATCCTGTTATTCTTGCATTATGTCAAACACTGTGGTAGAGGCAGCTTAAACTGTGCAGCATATGGTAAAGAATCCACACTTGGAGGCTAGATGTTCAGTGTAATTCAATAAACAAGGACTGAGCCCCTCTTTTTCCTGGATACCAAGGAGATGATCATTGGATTCTGATGATTACCACTGCTGAGGAAAGTAATAGTGTACTTCAGATAAGTAACTAAAAGTCGAAAAGATACCTCATCTACGCGTTTATGGAGCATGCTGTTGCTGGCGTCCCTAAGTAAGGCAGGAAATGACTTCTTTCTCACCATTATGACCCTTACTTGTTGGCAGCTGTAATCACTTCACAGCTACCCAACTACTGTTATATGTATACATACATACATACATACATATATATATATATATATTTTTTTCTTTTCTTTTCTGCAGTACGCGGGCCTCTCACTGTTGTGGCCTCTCCCATTGCGAAGCAACAGGCTCTGGACACGCAGGCTCAGCGGCCACGGCTCACGGGCCCAGCTGCTCCGTGGCATGTGGGATCCTCCCGGACCGGGGCACGAACCCGTGTCCCCTGCCTCGGCAGGCGGACTCTCAACCACTGTGCCACCAGGGAAGCCCTACTGTTATATTTTTAAAACAGTTACTACCACAGGAGCTCAGGGTGTTAACAGGAGCTCAGGGTGTTAATACTCTAAGAGTTCAATGTATGCGTTTTTAAAGTAAAACATTTAGCAGTTACACCAACTGGGTTAAAACACTTTCCCTTCCAGAACAATTTACAATATAGTCTGTGACTTAGAAAAGGCAGAGATTCCCAGAGACATTTTTCCAAAGTGCAGACTTTCTTCAATAACTATTAGCTGCACATCCCATACTTTCAAGAGGCTATCCAGGAAAAGAAGCTCCCGCCAAGGAGACACTCACTCCTCTGCCCCATTGCAAAAACTTGGCTTTCCATAACTTAGGTCCCAATTCCTAGTCTAGATGTTGGAACTTAAGACAACATACATGTAAATAAGAAAATTCCATTAGTGCTAAGCGCAATGAAGAAACTAAGGGGCACCGGGATAAAGAGGGGGGAGGGGCTACTTCAACCAGATGGTCAAGGGCGACTCCTTTGAAGAGGCAGCATTTGAGCTGACACCTGAATTTTATAAAGGAACCAGCCAGCTCTGAGGGAAGAACGTTCTAGACACAGGGAAGAGCAAGTGCAGAGGCCTAAGATGGTAGACGGTTTGCCACGTTCTAGGGGCCAGAGGAAGGCCAGAGTGGATGGAGGCTACGAGTCTGATCAGGGAGTGTTAACAGGAGGTGAGACTGAGAAGCAGGAGAGGCCAAATCATAAAAAGCCTTGAAGGCTGTGGAAAGGTGTTCGAGTTTTATTATCATTGTACTGGGAAGCCTCTGGAGAGTGTGTAAGCAGGACTGTGACATAATTTCATTTATGTTTTTAAAAAGATTACCATGGCCAGTGTGTGTAGAATGAATGGTAGAGGTGCAAGAGCTGAAAGCAAAGGAGTCCATCCCATAGTCCATGACTAGGATTGGCAGATGGAGGCTGCCAGTGACCTTGGGAAGAGTCACCTCACCAACGAGGCAGGAACCATAGCCTGAATGGGGTGGGTTGAGGAGAAAACAGAATGTGTAGAAATGGACTTGACTCTGAAGACGAATGGAGAAATGGGGCCATAGATGGACACGGGTTTTTGTTTGGGTCGCTTTTTAATTATTCTTAAGGGATGTTTACATGATAATCATCTAAAAGAGGCAGAAATTAATGATGAAGAAGAGAAGGTGCCTCTAGGAGTAGACCAGGGAAGAAGAGACCCAGGGCACACAGGAGCAGGGACAGCTCTTTCTTTGTAATAGGAGGTGAGGTAAAGCAAAGCACAAGGTACAGGTGCAGGCTGCAGACAGATCTGGCTATTTCTTTATTTAACTGCATCTATAATTTCCTCCATGAAATATGATTCACACAGCAGTTTAGTGAGGAGTTGGAATTCAAAAGCACGCCTGTCTAGATAGATCAATGGAACAGGATATACAGAAATAGATCCAAATACATACTATAGTTTAGTGTGTAATAAACGTGGCATTTCAAATGGAGGGTCGGGGAGGGAAGCATAGAGGATAATTCAGTAAATGGTTCTAGGACAACTGGTGAGCTATCTGGGAAAAAATTAAGTTGGACCCATTCTCCGCACACCACTACAAATTGTAAATTTATAAAATAAATTTATATAAATCTTTGAAAGTGGATCAAAGATTTAAATGATAAAATGAAATCACAAAAGCACCAGGAAAAAAGAAACCCACAAAATTTTTGTTTTATAATCTTAGAATGGGAAAGGCATAAAGTACTATCTAAAACTCAAGGCATAAAATAACTTTGATAAATTTTACTACTCAAAACAATTTCTACATGGCAAAATCTTCTATAAGCAAAATAAAAAGATAAAACTGAGGAAAATATTTGTGATTCATTTCCAAGAGAAGAGGTAATTTCCCTATATGAAAAGTTACTATAAATAAAATCAACAACTCTAAGAAAATGGGCAGGGCTTCCCTGGCGGCGCAGTGGTTGAGAGTCCACCTGCCGATGCAGGGGACACGGGTTCATGCCCCGGTCCGGGAAGATCCCACATGCCACGGAGCGGCTGGGCCTGTGAGCCATGGCTGCTGAGCCTGCGCGTCGGGAGCCTGTGCTCCGCAACGGGAGAGGCCACAACAGTGAGAGGCCCGCGTACCGCAAAAAAAAAAAGAAAAGAAAGAAAAATACAAATAGTCACAGAAAAGGAAATACAAAGGGCTCTAATACGCTCAACCTTGCTGATAAGAGCAATACAAATAATATTAGATTGGCTCTCAATTGTTTTACCCAGAGGACCAGTAAACTATAGCCCCCTTGGCCTGCTTTTTATATGGCCTGTGGCTAGGAACGGTTTTGTGTTTTTGAAGGGTTGTAAACAAAACAAAACAAAATAAAACCAAGAATAAGATGCAACAGAGAACGTTCATGGCCCACAAGTCTAAATAATGTTTTCTTTCCACCCTCTACAGAAAAAGCTTGTCCCTCCCTGGTAGACAAACAGGCACATTCCTTCACTGCAGTGGAAGTGTAAACTGGAAACATGGACTGATTAGCAACCATTTTTTAAAAAAAGATGTTCTTTACCCATTGATATGGAGGGAGCTAAAACATATTGTTTTTTAAAATTAATTAATTAATTGGCTGCACTGGGTCTTCGTTGCTGCATGCGGGCTTTCTCTACTTGTGGTGAGCGGGGGCTACTCTTCGTTGAGGTGCAAGAGCTTCTCATTGTGGTGGCTTCTCTTGCTGCAGAGCACGGGCTCTAGGCACGCGGGCTTCAGTAGTTGTGGCACACGGGCTCAGTAGTTGTGGCTCACGGGCTCTAGAGCACAGGCTCAGTAGTTGTGGTGCATGGGCTTAGTTGCTCCGTGGCATGTGGGATCTTCCCAGACCAGGGCTCGAACCCGTGTCCCCTGCATTGGCAGACGGATTCCTAACCACTGCGCCACCACATATTGTTAAAGTGAAAAAAGTAAACTATAGAGCAATATAACTTGTATGTTATGAACTGCATAAAAAGATGAGAAAAACGGGATTTTGAGGTTTATTTGTTTATATATCGGAAACGATATAAAAAATGGTAACACAGGGTTGCCTGTGAGGATGGAAACTAAGTCACTGGTGGACAGAAGCGGGATGATGGCTTTTTGCTAACTACCAGTTTGATTTTTGTATAATGTGAACATATAACTTGTTTTTAAAATTAAAATTAGTCATAAAATAAATAACATTACCCTGTTTATTTCCTGCACTCACTTGGTAAAAATACAATTAACTACTTTCCTGGCACCTTATACAACCTAGGAACTGGAGGACTGAACCTGAATTTTAATTGAAATACTTCTCTATGTATGTGTATGCATTTGTGTTTTCCTCCTTCAAGTAATGAGATAGGGATCCTTGAACTTCAAATTGTTTGGTTTGTAGGGTTCCTCAGTTATTTTCTATCTTCTGCTGTTCAAACAAATATTTTTTAATTACACAATGGCCTCCTTCCCCCTCCCCCCCCCCCCACCTTTTGGGTAACATTACATCCCTGTGACTTACTTATTTTATAGCTGGAAGTGTGTGTGACCCCCTTCACCCATTTTGCTGCCTCACCCCCAACCTGGCAACCACCAGTCTGTCCTCTGTATCTATAAGCTTGGTTTTCTTTCCTTTTTTTTTAGATTGTACACATAAGTGAAATCATATGGTATTTATCGTTCTCTGTCTGACTTATTTCTCTTAGGATAATGCCCTCAAGGTCCATCCATGTCACAAAGGGCAAGACTTCATTTTTTTTAGTGGCTGAATAATATTCCATTGTACAATATGCCACATTTTCTTCAACCATTAACATGCTGACGGACACTTAGGTTGTCTCCATATCTTGGCCACTATAAATAATGCTACAATGACATGGGGGTACATATATCATTTTGAGTTAGTGTGGATCATATGGGAGTTCTATTTTTAAAAAGCGATGTCCTAGAACAATACTATAAAATCTATTTGGTCATGGGTGGGCTTCAAGTTTTCAACCTTACTGTTTTCCTCTGCTTCACTCAGAAGCTAGACACCTACACCATGCTCACCATGTTGATTAAGTTATGAATTACCTGATATTTCCTCCCTCTCTCCCTCCCATCCTCCATTAACAAATATACTGTGCCTTATTATGTAAGGCACAGTTCTAGGCACTGGGATATGGAGTTGAATTCCATAGGCCTAGGTCCCTGACCTCATATGTTTAGTTAACAGGTACCCATACTGTATTGTTTCCTGTTGCCGCTATAACAAACACTATAAATTTACAGGGGCTTAAAACAACACAAAATTTATCATCCTGTTGTCAGAAGTCCAAAATGAATCTTAAGAGGCTAAAGTCAAGATGTCAGCAGGGTGGGTTCCTTCTGGACACTCCAGAGGAGAATCTGTTCCCTACCTGTCCCACTTCTAGAGACTGGCTTTCCTTGGCCCCTGGCTGCAACACTATCATCTCTGCTTCCGTAGTCAGACCTCTCTCTGCCTCCCTCTTATAAGGAGACTTGTGATGAGGAAACTTGTGATTACATTTAAGGCCCACAAGGATAATCCAGAAAATCACCCCCCAATCCTTAACTTAATCACACCTGCACAGTCCCTTTTGCAATAGGAAGTAACATTCAAAGTTATGGGCATGAGGACATGGTTATCTTGTCGTCGGGGCGTTAATCGGCCAACCACACACGGAAGGAAGTGGGCCAAGGAGCTTCAGACCACAAATCTCCAACCCAAACTCTCGGCTCTCTATTTTAAACTTTATGAAAATTTCTAAGAAGTGATCAGTCTAGTTCTCCAGTACTTAATAAGGAATACTCTACCAAGTAAGATCTCAAACACTCCCTGTCCACTAAAAACAATAAACCCAATGATCTTTATATTTCCAGAGTTCATTATTACCTTTTTTAGACTTTCATAATAAAGACACTTACTATTAGGCTGTAGTTTAATAAAACTAATAGCTGGCAGAAGTTCCCACTGAGAGATTCCTTGTTAATAAAGAGATAAAATGGAGCATGCCTCTCCCCTCCAATTTGAATAGCGCATTAAAGGCTGTGATCACTGAAGTTCAGTTCCTATCAAAGCATTATAAACCACTACTAAGCACAAGCAGGGAGAGGCCACAGTAGTGACTCATCCTTCAAAATGAAAAACAGTTCATACGGACAACTCTCAAATGACACTCCCTATCTGCATGAAGAATACCTGCTCAATAAAGGAATTTAGTATAAAATGAACAATTTTAGAAGAGTCAGAATATACCTGACCAAGAAAGCAAGATACACAATTCTATTCTGAAAGGGATTTGAGACTATTTCAGTTTACTACTAGGCACAGATACAGATAATATCACTGGCGTATTTTTCCAACCATTTAAAGAACAGGTATTATTAATACTATTTAATGTTTTGCAACATAGAGAAAGCCTCCAAATTCTTTTTTGAGAGCTAGCTTAACATTGATGCAAAGTTCCTAACAAAGAGAGACTACAGGAAAAACAGACTGACTGACCTATCATGTAAATATGGTGCAAAAATTCTAAATAAAAAATGTTAGAATCCAGCACACTAAAAGAATACACCAAAGTGACCAGGTGGGATTCAACCAGATATGCAAGAATGTCTTTATATTTTAGGAAGTCAATGTAATTCTTCATATTAATAGAAGAGAAAAGTCATAGATTACATGATCTGGAATGATAGTTGATAAAATTCAAAGTCCACTGCTTATACCAATAATGATTTCATACTTAGGCCAAAGGAATCAACTGAAAAATTACTATAAACAAGAGATTTCAAAGATAATGGTTATATAATCAACATATTATGTAAAAAATAAATTTCTTTTCAAATAACCAGTTAGAATATATAATGGAAGGAAAGACTCAATTTACAACAAGACTCACAAAGAATACATAATTAAGAATAAAATTAACACAAACTGTAAGATATTCATGAAGACAATTCAATAATGATATTTAGGTAACAGAAAGGGTGACTTTATGAAGATAAATGAAGGTAGATCCTGTTCTTGGGACAAGAAGGTTGTATACTGGTAAAGGCACAAAACTCTGATAATAAGAAAGACTATTAATTTCTAACATATAAAAATCTCCTCACAATAAAAAAAATTTTTGACCACTGAGTCAAAAGACAAAGGACTTGACTTTGGACTCATCTGATCTATCGCCTAGTTTTCTTTATCCTTAAATTTGTGAAGATAATTTCTGATGTTGAAAACTGGCTTTAACTTTTTCTTTAAAAGCAGGTTGATTTATATACAATAAAATCACCCTTTTAATGAGATTTGATAAAGGTATACAGTCATATAACACCACCACAATCAAGACACAGAATAGTTCCATCACCTCCAAAGGTTTCCCCTTATTCTTTGCAGTCAATCTCTTCCATCACCCCATCCCATGGCAGCCACTGATCTGATTTCAGTTCCTATTGTTTTGCCTTTTCCAGAATGTTATATAAATGGATCATATTGTACATAGCCTTTGTGCCTGTTTCTTTTCACCTAGCTAAGGCTTTTGAGATATATTCATACAGTTACATGTATCAGTGGCACGTGCTTTTTTTTTTACTGTTCAATAGTATTCCGTTGTCTGGAAATAGCATAATTTGTTTATCCATTCACATTTATTTGGGGTGTTTCCATTTTTATAATTTTATAAATAAAGAAGCTATAAAGAGTCGTGTACCGGTCTTTGTGTGTGTGTGTGTGTGTGTGTGTGTGTGTGTGTGTATATATATATATATATATATATATAATGTTTTCATTTCTCTTGGATAAATACCTAGGAGTGAGACTGCTAAACTGTACAATAAGTGTGTGTTGAAATGTCTTTCGAAGTGGCTATACTTTTCTGTATTTCCACAATGAATGAGATTACCAGTCGCTCCACATCCTGGTACAGTCACAGCCACAGTCTTTTCATGCTAAGCGGCCTATTGGATGTGTAGTGGTATTACACTGTGGGTTTAATTTGCATTTTCCTAATGACTAATCATGTTGGGCATCTTTTAGCGTGGTTATTTACCATCTATGTGTCTTGGAGTTCAAATCTTTTACCCATTTTTAAAAATTGGGTTTTTAAAAGTGAGTTTTAAGAGTTCTTTAGGTATCCTGGAATCAAATCCTTTATCAGAGATATACCTTGAAAATATTTTCCCCCAGTCTGTGGCTTATCTGTCCATTTTCTTAACAAGTTTTGTGAAGAGTAGAAGCTTTTGATTTTGATGAAGTGCAATTTATCAATTTTTTTTTAATGTTTCAATGCTTTTGGGGTCCTAATCTTTGACAAATTTTAAATGACGAAGAAGCTACTGTAATTTGAATATTTATAAACAAAACCTTACTATTTAGTTATTATTAAAAATAGAAAATGGAAGGAAGTCCAGGTGAAACATAACTTGTAACTGACATCCTGAACTCTTAGAAGGTCCTTCTTTATTTCAAGATATACAATCAGCTCAAAAGGATCAACAGTCAAAGCCAGAAAGTCCCCGAGGCAATGCTTTACTTCTAAAATGTAATAACTTAATATTTTCCAATTACCCAGACTTCACTGAATAAGGACAACACAAAATTATAACTAAGACTGAGCTAAAGAAAATAATGTTCTGTTTTAAGGGTACAATAGTTGAAAGCTGCTTAAAGATGGCTTAACAATTTGCCTGGTCTGCATAATAAAATTTATTTATATGACTTGCCAGACATGTTGTCAGACATCAAAGCACAGACTTTTAAAATCATGGGAAGGCTCAAATTACTTTACCTCTTTGGGTCTCGGCTTGTTTGTAAAACTAAGTTTAAGATGAATAATTTAGCACATGGAAGATGTCTAAATACACATAGTAAGTACGGGTAATGTAAACATTCAGGCATCTTTTTAGAAGACCCTACCTTTATATGCAGCGTATATGCAGTCCCCAGTCAGTGCAAAATTACTGATATTACCAGCAGCACAAAAGTAAAGCCCTCACCAGTTAAAACTAGCAAAACATTTCTAGAACTCCGGAGGAAGTCATGACTAAACTGAGACTTGAAAGACAAAGCATTTTAACAGACCAGGTGAACCTGGGGGTGTTGGTGAGAGATGAAGGAAGAAGTAAAAAGTAAAAAGGGCCAGAAACAGGCGTTTACATGCCAGCAATTGAGATTTTTTTTATTCTTAGAGCAAAGAGAATTACCAGGATTTTTTAAGTGAGAGATTATGACTCAGAAGGCAGGAAGAGCAGCCACAGGCTACAGGGCAATGGTGACTAGGGAGAAGATGGGGATGGATTTGAGACATTAAGAAAAAAGCATCAACCAAATCTGGGGACAGATTAGATATGAGGGGTTGAAGGGACAATTCAAGCCAAAGTACCCAACTTCCTGGCTTGAGTGGATACAGGTTAGGAAAGGAAGAGGAACAAGCAGCATTTTTAGGAGGGGTGGTGGTGAAAAGAGTTGGTGCAAGGAAATGATGGAAATCTACACCGATTTTTTAATGGATCAAAATATTTTAAAGGAAGAGTCTAAGTACAGCCTAAGTATAAGCAGTTTTCTTACCCCAGTCACAGAGGTTCTGCTACCACACTATGACTTGATTTCAGCAGTGTTGAGAAATAAGCAACAGGGCGGAACCTGAAAGGTGGAAGATAAAAAGACTGATAAACTACTATTTATAGCTATTTTAACATTTTCCTTTGAACCCCTAAATGTGCTTTTAAAATAAGATTATGTAGAAAAATATTTAATAATTATTAATTATAAAGAATATACATTTTGCTCCTGTATTCTATGCTAACTATGGCAAGACACATAACAATAATCTTTTGAATTTTGAACCATGTGAGTCTTTTACCTATTTGAAAATTCAATACGTGTTATTTACTGAACATACCAGCTACAAAATTGGATGAAGAAGTAATATCAAGCCTGAATTTAACAGAACTACTAAAAAAGTATGACTTATGTAATTTATACCTGCTTTAGAGTCTACTGCATCCAAGCTATAAATTAGGTGTATAAATACTGTTATTTTGAGTTTCTCTTATTGATGTATTTATAAATCTGATATTGCCTGTGAAAACTCTCCTGATTTAAGAAGGAGAACCAGAAAAAAATAATTGAATTAACCATGCCTGGGGCTTCCTTGGTGGCGCAGTGGTTAAGAATCCGCCTGCCAATGCAGGGGACACAGGTTCGAGCCCTGGTCTGGGAAGATCCCACATGCCGCGGAGCAACTAAGCCCATGCGCCACAACTACTGAGCCCACGTGCCTAGACCCCGTGCTCCGCAACAAGAGAAGCCACTGCAACGAAAAGCCCACGCACCGCAATGAAGACCCAACACAGCCAAAAATAAATAAATAAAATAAATAAAAATGAAAAAAAAAAACCCATGCCTGAATGATCCAACTTAAAAATGAACAGGGCATTTCATTAACTGCATAAGACATATCAAACTACATATTAGAAGAAATACTGACAAAAAGTTTAACAGTAAACAGTCATTAGCAAATGAAATATTTTAAAAGAATCTAAGTATGGCCTCTGGTTTACATGAAGACATCTGTTAAATCCCACTTTGGGATGCACGTTTCATTTAAGTTAGCTCTCTCTTTGTATAGTGGCTTCCCTGATCTTTTGGTCTGCTTTTGGATTTCCTTTCTGTTTGTTTCTTATGCCCATATTCTGAGTCAACATATATTTATTAAGAGTCAGATACTGTGCTAGGCATTGGGGGGGGGACGGGGAGGGGAAGCGGGGTACACCGATGAGCAAGTCAAAATCCCTGACTTTGAGATCTTACAACAAAGTAACAGAGATGTGGGGGAGGACAGTATTAAGTTGTAACACGCAAGTCTGCCTCCTGCATCCCTTTCCACTTAAGTCACACTTGCTTTTTCTATGTTGTTTTGTTGACTTCATAGCTTCAATTTTTATTTTTTAATTTAATTTTAATTTAATCATCCTGTAGATGTAGAGCAGTCTATTTACCAACTCTTGTAATAGAAGACATCATAGCTGTTTGGAGTTCTTCTAAATTCTAAATGGATAACCATCTGTTTCTATATTTAAAATGCTTTTCATGAGGTAGATTTTAAGGAATTGTAATGAATGAACGGATTGTTTAAGGTTTATTAGACATATTGTCCAATGCTTTTCAAAAGTGCTATACAACTGTTCACGACATTCCTATTAGCAATGGGCATTCTTTTAAAAAATCTAATTATATATTGGGAAAAAGATCTCATTTTTTCTAACTACGTCTTTGATTACATGATGAGGGTGACCATTTTTTCCATGTATTTATTTATTTTGTGAATTGTTAATTCACATCCTTTACTAATCTGGCAATAGTATCTCATATTATACTTTTTATACTTTCATGTCACCATTGGCGAGGCTTTCTTTCCTCTTGCTTTCCCAGTCCACTATAGCAGGTTTCTTCTGTTGCTGGGTAGATCTACTTCCCATGACAGATGTGGAGAGGTAACAGACTATGTTCACTGGCATTTTAGTGGATGGGCTTTACTTCAGGGTTCATGGGCAAGGAACAGGTTGACAGGGTAGGATCTTTCTCCAAATATCAAAATAAGGAGCGTACTCGCTGGAACACTAACTCTTGCATTAGGACACCTAGTCCTCCTCAGGCTGAGAGTTTAAAACCAAGGTTGTTTTGAAAGTAGATTTCCAAAATTAGCATGGTAACCAACGTCGTGTAATCTTTGTATGGGCTGAGTGAGTGGGCAGCATATCCAATGAGCTCTTGATATGTCCTCCTTTAATTACTACCATGTCCTATCATCTCTTCTGCTCTCTGTTCCTACTGACTCAAGCTTAGAGTCTCTTCAGGACTCTAAGGGGAAAAATAGATGCCACGTGCAGTTTCCCTCATGGGTATGCTGGGCTGGGGCTTTCTCCACCCTGGTTCAGCCATCAACGCCATCTGTTTTCTGTCTTCTGGAACCTGGAAGTGTCTGCTTTGCTGATGGTCACCCCATCTGTTCCCATTCTCAGTTATGGATTTACAAATTTCCGCCTCTAAGTTTTTTTCCTCTCTGTCATTTCACAGGGAGTCGGGGCTACAGAGGAGTAGGACACATTAATTTAGTCTACTGGCTTTCCCTGTAGACGAGCTAAAATCCAGAGCTGACTTGATTTGGAATGCCAAAATATTTCAGACTTAGAAACTATGAAAATCTCTATTAAACAGGTCTAATTTTACAATTAGCCTCAGCTTTTTTGCACAGCAAAGGAAACCATTGACAAAATTAAAAGAGAACCTACTGAATAGCAGAAAATATTTGCAAATGATATGACCGATAAGGGATTAATATCCAATAGATATAAATAGCTCATACAACTCAATATAAACAGCTCATAGAACTCAACATCAAAAAAAGCAAACAACCCAATTGAAAAAATGAGAAGAACTGAATAGACATTTTCCCAAAGACAAAATGCAGATGGCCAGGCACAGGCACATGAAAAGATGCTTCACATTGCTAATCATCAAGGAAATGCAAATCAAAACCATAATGACATCACCTCACACCTGTGAGAATGGCCATCATCAAAAAGACAACAAATAGAGGGACAAGAGGAAGATGGCTGAAGAGTAAGACGCGGAGATCACCTTCCTCCCCACAGATACACCAGAAATACATCTACACGTGGAACAACTCCTACAGAACACCTACTGAACGCTGGCAGAAGACCTCAGACCTCCCAAAAGGCAAGAAACTCCCCACGTACCTGGGCAGGGCAAAAGAAAAAAGAAAAAACAGAGACAAAAGGATAGGGACGGGACCCGCACCAGTGGGAGGGAGCTGTGAAGGAGGAAAGGTTTCCACACACTAGGAAGCCCCTTCGTGGGCGGAGACTGCGGGTGGCGGAGGGGGCAGCTTCGGGGCTGCGGAGGAGAGCACAGCAACAGACAGGGGTGCGGAGGGCAAAGCGGAGAGATTCCTGCACAGAGGATCGGTGCCGACCGGCACTCACCAGCCCAAGAGGCTTGTCTGCTCACCCACCGGGGCGGGCGGGACTGGGAGCTGAGGCTCAGGCTTTGCTCCGAGCGCTGGGAGAGGACTGGGGTTGGCGGCGTGAACACTGCCTGCAGGGGGTTAGTGCGCCACGGCTAGCCGGGAGGGAGTCCGGGGAGAAGTCTGGACCTCCGAAGAGGCAAGAGACTTTTTCTTCCCTCTTTGTTTCCTGGTGCGCGAGGAGTGGGGATGAAGAGCGCTGCTTAAAGGAGCTGCAGAGACGGGCGTGAGCCGCGGCTAACAGCGTGGACACCAGAGACGAGCATGGGACGCTAAGGCTGTTGCTGCCGCCACCAAGAAGCCTGTGTGCGAGCACAGGTCACTATCCACACCTGCCCTCCCGGGAGCCTGTGCAGCCCGCCACTGCCAGGGTCCCGGGATCCAGGGACAACTTCCCCGGAAGAATGCACGGTGCGCCTCAGGCTGGTGCAACGTCACGCAGGCCTCTGCCGCCGCAGGCCCGCCCCGCACTCTGTGCCCCTCCCTCCCCGCAGCCTGAGTGAGCCACAGCCCCGAATCAGCGGCTCCTTTAACCCCGTCCTGTCTGAGTGAGGAACTGACGCCGTCTGGCGACCTACACGCAGCGGCGGGGCCAAATCCAAAGCTGAGGCCCTGGGAGCTGTGAGAACAAAGAAGAGAAAGGGAAATCTCTCCCAGCTGCCTCAGAAGCAGCGGATTAAAGCTCCACAATCAACTTGATGTACCCTGCATCTGTGGAATACATGAATAGACAACCAATCATCCCAAATTGAGGAGGTGGACTTTGAGAGCAAGATTTATGATTTTTTCCCCTTTTCCTCTTTTTGTGAGTGTGTATGTGTATGCTTCTGTGTGAGATTTTGTCTGTATAGCTTTGCTTCCACCATTTGTCCTAGGGTGCTATCTGTCCGTTTTTGTTTTTTTAAAAATTATTTTTTCTTAATAATTAATTTTATTTTATTTACTTTATCTTCTTTCTTTCTTTTTTTCCTTCCTTCCTTCCTTCCTTCCTTCCTTCTTCTAATTCATTCTACTTTTTCTCCCTTTTATGCTGAGCCATGTGGATGAAAGGCTCTTGGTGCTGCAGCCAGGAGTCAGTGCTGTGCCTCTGAGGTGGGAGAGCCAACTTCAGAACACTGGTCCACAAGAGACCTCCCAGCTCCACATAATATCAAACGGCAAAAATCTCCCAGAGATCTCCATCTCAACAGCAGCACCCAGCTTCACTCAATGACCAGCAAGCTACAGTGCTGGACATCCTATGCCAAACAACTAGAAAGACAGGAACACAACCCCACCCATTAGCAGAGAGGCTGCCCAAAATCATAATAAGTCCACAGACACCTCAAAACACACCACCAAACGTGGACCTGCCCACCAGAAAGACAAGACCAGCCTCATCCACCAGAACACAGGCACTAGTCCCCTCCACCAGGAAGCCTACACAACCCACTGAACAAACCTTAGCCACTGGGGACAGACACCAAAAACAACGGGAACTACAAACCTGCAGCCTGCGAAGAGGAGACCCCAAACACAGTAAGATAAGCAAAATGAGAAGACAGAAAAACACACAGCAGATGAAGGAGCAAGATAAAAACCCACCAGAACTAACAAATGAAGAGGAAATATAGGCAGTCTACCTGAAAAAGAATTCAGAATAATGATAGTAAGGATGATCCAAAATCGTGGAAATGGAATAGACAAATTGCAAGAAACATTTAACAAGGACCTAGAAGAACTAAACATGAAACAAACAACGATGAACAACACAATAAATGAAATGAAAAATACTCTAGATGGAATCAATAGTAGAATAACTGAGGCAGAAGAACGGATAAGTGACCTGGAAGATAAAATAGTGGAAATAACTACTGCAGAGCAGAATAAAGAAAAAAGAATGAAAAGAACTGAGGACAGTCTCAGAGACCTCTGGGACAACATTAAACACACCAACATTCGAATTATAGGGGTTCCAGAAGAAGAAGAGAAAAAGAAAGGGACTGAGAAAATATTTGAAGAGATTATAGTTGAAAACTTCCCTAATATGGGAGAGGAAATAGTTAATCAAGTCCAGGAAGAACAGAGATTCCCATACAGGATAAATCCAAGGAGAAATATGCCAAGACACATATTAATCAAACTGTCAAAAATTAAATACAAAGAAAACATATTAAAAGCAGCAAGGGAAAAACAACAAATAACACACAAGGGAATCCCCATAAGGGTAAAAGCTGATCTTTCAGCAGAAACTCTGCAAGCCAGAAGGGACTGGCAGGACATATTTAAAGTGATGAAGGAGAAAAACCTGCAACCAAGATTACTCTACCCAGCAAGGATCTCATTCAGATTTGATGGAGAATTTAAAACCTTTACAGACAAGCAAAAGCTGAGAGAGTTCAGCACCACCAAACCAGCTTTACAACAAATGCTAAAGGAACTTCTCTAGGCAAGAAACACAAGAGAAGGAAAAGACCTACAATAACGAACCCAAAACAATTAAGAAAATGGGAATAGGAACATACATATCGATAATTACCTTAAATGTGAATGGACTAAATGCTCCCACCAAAAGACACAGATTGGCTGAATGGATACAAAAACAAGACCCATATATATGCTGTCTACAAGACACCCACTTCAGACCTAGAGACACATACAGACTGAAAGTAAGGGGATGGAAAAAGATATTCCATGCAAATGGAAATCAAAAGAAAGCTGGAGTAGCAATTCTCATATCAGACAAAATAGACTTTAAAATAAAGACTATTAGAAGAGACAAAGAAGGACACTACATAATGATCAAGGGATCAATCCAAGAAGAAGATATAACAATTGTAAACATTTATGCACCCAACACAGAAGCACCTCAATACATAAGTCAAATACTAACAGCCATAAAAGGGGAAATCGACAGTAACACATTCATAGTAGGGGACTTTGACACCCCACTTTCACCAATGGACAGATCATCTAAAATGAAATAAGGAAACACAAGCTTTAAATGATACATTAAACAAGATTACTTAATTGATATTTATAGGACATTCCATCCAAAAACAACAGAATACACATTTTTCTCAAGTGCTCATGGAATATTCTCCAGGATAGATCATATCTTGGGTCACAAATCAAGCCTTGGTAAATTTAAGAAAATTGAAATTTTATCAAGTATCTTTTCCAACCACAACGCTATGAGACTAGATATCAATTACAGGAAAAGATCTGTAAAAAATACAAACACATGGAGGCTAAACAATACACTACTTAATAACGAAGTGATCACTGAAGAAATCAAAGAATACCTAGAAACAAATGACAATGGAGCCACGATGGCCCAAAACCTATGGGATGCAGCAAAAGCCGTTCTAAGAGGGAAGTTTATAGCAATACAATCCTACCTTAAGAAACAGGAAACATCTCGAAAAAACAACCTAAACTTGCACCTAAAGCAATTAGAGAAAGAAGAACAAAAAACCCCCAAAGTTAGCAGAAGGAAAGAAATCATAAACATGAGATCAGAAATAAATGAAAAAGAAATGAAGGAAACGATAGCAAAGATCAATAAAACTAAAATCTGGTTCTTTGAGAAGATAAACAAAATTGATAAACCACTAGCCAGACTCATCAAGAAAAAGAGGGAGAAGACTCAAATCAATAGAATTAGAAATAAAAAAGGAGAAGTAACAACTGACACTGCAGAAATACAAAAGATCATGAGAGATTACTACAAGCAACCCTATGCCAATAAAATGGACAACCTAAAGAAATGGACAAATTCTTAGAAATGCACAACCTGCCAAGACTGAATCAGAAAGAAATAGAAAATATGAAGAGACCAATCACAAGCACTGAAATTGAGATTAAAAATCTTCCAACAAACAAAAGTCCAGGACTAGATGGCTTCACAGGCAAATTCTATCAAACATTTAGAGAAGAGCTAAAACCATCCTTCTCAAACTCTTCCAAAATATAGCAGAGGAAGGAACACTCCCAAACTCATTCTATGAGGCCACCATCACCCTGACACCAAAAGCAGACAAAGATGTCACAAAGAAAGAAAACTACAGGCCAATATCACTAATGAACATAGATGCAAATTCCTCAACAAAATACTAGCAAACAGAATCCAACAGCACATTAAAATCATACACCATGATCAAGTGGGGTTTATTCCGGGAATGCAAGAATTCTTCAATATATGCAAATCAATCAATGTGATACACCATATTAACAAACTGAAGGAGAAAAACCATATGATCCTCTCAATAGATGCAGAGAAAGCTTTCGACAAAATTCACCACCCATTTATGATAAAAACCCTGCAGAAAGGAGGCGTAGAGGGAACTTTCCTCAACATAATAAAGGCCATATATGACAAACCCACAGCCAACATCGTCCTCAATGGTGAAAAACTGAAAGCATTTCCACTAAGATCAGGAACAAGACAAAGTTGCCCACTCTCACCACTCTTATTCAACATAGTTTTGGAAGTTTTAGCCACAGCAATCAGAGAAGAAAAGGAAATAAAAGGAATCCAAATCGCAAAAGAAGAAGTAAAGCTGTCACTGTTTGCAGATGACATGATACTACACATAGAGAATCCTAAAGATGCTACTAGAAAACTACTAGAGCTAATCAATGAATTTGGTAAAGTAGCAGGATACAAAATTAATGCACAGAAATCTCTGGCATTCCTATACACTAATCATGAAAAATCTGAAAGTGAAATCAAGAAAACACTCCCATATACCATTGCAACAAAAAGAATAAAATATCTAGGAATAAACCTACCTAAGGAGACAAAAGACCTGTATGCAGAAAATTATAAGACACTGATGAAAGAAATTAAAGATGATACAAACAGATGGAGAGATATACCATGTTCCTGGATTGGAAGAATCAACATTGTGAAAATGACTCTACTACCCAAAAGTAATCTACAGATTCAATGCAATCCCTATCAAACTACCACTGGCATTTTTCACAGAACTAGAACAAAAAATTTCACAATTTTTATGGAAACACAAAAGACCCTGAAGAGCCAAAGCAATCTTCAGAACGAAAAACGGAGCTGGAGGAATCAGGCTCCCTGACTTCAGACTATACTACAAAGCTACAGTAATAAAGACAGTATGGTACTGGCACAAAAACAGAAATATAGATCAATGGAACAGGATAGAAAGCCCAGAGATAAACCCATGCACATATGGTCACCTTATCTTTGATAAAGGAGGCAGGAATGTACAGTGGAGAAAGGACAGCCTCTTCAATAAGTGGTGCTGGGAAACCTGCACAGATATATGTAAAAGTATGAGATTAGATCACTCCCTAACACCATACAGAAAAATAAGCTAAAAATTGATTAAAGACCTAAATGTAAGGCCAGAAACTATCAAACTCTTAGAGGAAAACATAGGCAGAACACTCTATGACATAAATCACAGCAAGATCCTTTTTGACCCACCTCCTAGAGAAATGGAAATAAAAACAAAAATAAACAAATGGGACCTAATGAAACCTCAAAGCTTTTGCACAGCAAACGAAACCATAAACAAGACCAACAGACAACCCTCAGAATGGGAGGAAATATTTGCAAATGAAACAACTGACAAAGGATTAATCTCCAAAATTTATAAGCAGCTCATACAGCTCCAAAACAAAAAAACAAACAACCCAATCCAAAAATGGGCAGAAGACGTAAATAGATATTTCTCCAAAGAAGATATACAGACTGCCAACAAACACATGAAAGAATGCTCAACATCATTAATCATTAGAGAAATGCAAATCAAAACTACAATGAGATATCATATCACACCAGTCAGAATGGCCATCATCAAAAAAATCTAGAAACAATAAATGCTGGAGAGGGTGTTGAAAAAAGGGAACACTTTTGCACTCCTGGTGGGAATGTAAATAGGTACAGCCACTATGGAGAACAGTATGGAGGTTCCTTAAAAAACTACAAATAGAACTACCATATGACCCAGGAATCCCACTACTGGGCATATACCCTGAGAAAACCATAATTCAAAAAGAGTCATGTACCAAAATGTTCATTGCAGCTCTATTTACAGTAGCCCGGAGATGGAAACAACCTAAGTGTCCATCGACAGATGAATGGATAAAGAAGATGTGGCACATATATACAATGGAATATTACTCAGCCATAAAAAGAAACGAAATTGAGGTATTTGTAATGAGGTGGATGGACCTAGAGTGAAATAAGTCAGAAAGAGAAAGAGAAATACTGTATGCTAACACATATATATGGAATTTAAGAAAAAAAATGTGTCATGAAGAACCTAGGGGTAAGACAGGAATAAAGACACAGACCTACTAGAGAATGGACTTAAGGATATGGGGAGGGGGAAGGGTAAGCTGTGACAAAGCGAGACAGAGGCATGGACATATATACACTACAAAACGTAAGGTAGATAGCTAGTGGGAAGCAGCCGCATAGCACAGGGAGATCAGCTCAGTGCTTTGTGACAGCCTGTAGGGGTGGGATAGGGAGGGTGGGAGAGAGGGAGATGCAAGAGGGAAGAGATATGGGAACATATGTATATGTATAACTGATTCACTTTGTTATAAAGCAGAAACTAACACACCATTGTAAAGCAATTATACTCCAATAAAGATGTAAAAAAAAAAAGACAACATATAAATGTTAGTGAGGATGTCGAGAAAAGGAAACCCTTGTACCTTGTTGGTGAGTATGTAAACTGGTGCAGCTACTCTGGAAAACAGTAGAAAGATTTCTCAAAAAAACTAAAAATAGAACTACCATATGACCAAACAATTCCACTCCTGGGTATATATCCAAATGAAAACAAAACACTAATTTGAAAAGATACAAGCACCCCAATATTCATAGCAACATTATTTACAATCACCAAGATACAGAAGCGACCTACACACACATTGTAATATTACTCAACCATAAAAAAGAATGAAATCTTGCCATTGCAGCAACATGGATGGACGTGGGGAGGATTATGCTAAGTGAAGTCAGACAGAGAAAGATAAATACTGTAAAAAAAAAAAAAAAAAAAAAAAACCACAACGAACTAGTGAATATAACAAAAAGAAGCAGACTCACAGATACAGAGAACAAACTAGTGGTTACCAGTGGGGAGAGGGAAGGGGGAGGGGTAATATAGGGGTAGGGGAATAAGAGATAAAACTATTAGGTATAAAGTAAGCTATAAGGACATATTGTAGAACACAGGGAATATAGTCAGTATTTTAGAATAACTATAAATGGAGTATGACCTTTAAAAATTGTGAATCACTACATTGTATACTTGTAACTTATTTAATACTGTACAGCAACTATACTTCAATTTAAAAAAACAGCCTGAGTTTTAAAGAATACAATTTATTCAATACCAGTTATGAGAATAAATCCGTTTCCTGATGTCAACCGAAGGAAAATGCACAACCTTAAAGTTGCATGTTATGTTTTATTTGGGGACCTTCCTGAGGATGACAGCCCAGGAGACAGCCTCTTAGATAGCTCTGAGGAACTGTTCCAAAAGAGGCAAGGGAGGATATACAGGAGTTTTTGCTGGGGGGAAAAAAACAACAACAACTGCTAATCACAAAAACCAGACATCTCAAGTTAATGATTTTGGTGCTTTTCTATGTATGGGAAGATGCAAGAGTCTGGGCTCATTGAAATTATTCCTTAGACATGCACCTTAGCTATCTAGGGCCAGTATCGTGTTTTTCTCCACCCTGAATTCCTCTCAGGGCACACCGTCGGGGTGGCCACAGCGGCTGACAGCTTGATGGCGGGCAACAGTCACTGTCTACCAGGATGGCAATCTTTGTTTACTGAAACGACAGGCAACTTTTTTCTGTCCCCACCGATACGGGTGACCAAAGAATCACAAATAAGGAAGCAGCTAGGACTAGGCAATATCTGGCATAAAAAGGAATTAAGAGTGAGGCACAAGTGGGAGAGAAGAGAAAGGAGAGCCAGTAGTGCTCGTTGCTATAGAGAAGGGTTGAAATGATTTATCTTTAATGTTTTCTTTACAGCATTGGGACTGGTTAGCAAAAACTCAATTTATAAGGGAACATATTGATCAGTCATGGCCCTGCAAATTAAGCACTGAAACCATTTTAACAAACCAGGAATTTAAGGCTAAAGTTTAACTCCACAGCAACAAAGAAAAATTCTCTTTGTACCAATTAAGCTTTACTACAGCTCTTTCATAGATGACCTGCTGAGTTTCTACTTTGTGGAATTGTGGCTGAACAGCCAATTCTTTTTTTTTTTTTTAACATCTTTATTGGGGTATAATTGCTTTACAATGGTGTGTTAGTTTCTGCTTTATAACAAAGTGAATCAGTTATACATATACATATGTTCCCATATCTCTTCCCTCTTGCATCTCCCTCCCTCCCACCCTCCCTATCCCACCCCTCCAGGCGGTCACAAAGCACCGAGCTGATCTCCCTGTGCTATGCGGCTGCTTCCCATTAGCTATCTACCTTACGTTTGGTAGCCAATTCTTTTTAAAGGAATAACAAGGAGCTCCTAAAAAACCAGAAAGAAAATATAACCTAGTAACCTTTGAAATTGTGACTTGCTATGCATGGCACCCCGTACCACTCCAGTCAGGTTAACCTGTTAGGTACTGTAAGATGCTCACTGTTAAGTATGGCATAGCAAATATACAGAAAATATCATTTTAAATTAAAAACCTCCTCTGACAATGAATATATTATCTGAACTTACATTTAATGACAACTTGAATATTATCAATTAAATTCTCCATTGCAAACTTGTTTACCAAGGGTTCACTTCCAAGGGCTATGCTGAATGCTGCTGAATAGTCCTAATCGTACGGTTAGTGTTGATCACCACGCCATGCACGCATGCAGCATACATGCACGCATGCATGGGACTTGAGCTCCCTCCCCCCTCAACAATTTTTCATGATCCTAAAAGTAACATGTGCTCATCGTATATAATGTGGAGAGTAAGGAGAAAAGGGGAAAAGTCACCTGTGTCGTCCTATCATCCACTGTTAATATTTTTGAATTTTTATCTTCTTCTAGGACTAACTTATACAAAGCATTCAACCAGTCATACGGTTCAAGAAACTGGAGAAAAATTCTGAGGAGAGCAGAAAAGAAGAGAAAAAAGGAGATTTAAAAAATCATAATACCTGGAGATGGGACAACAACATTGGAGGAAAATAAATAATATTTTCATTTATTGAGATACTTTTTCAACTACTGATTATCTCACGAAACTCTCAAGGCTTCTTTATAACTATTACCCACATTTTACAGGTGAAAAAATTGAGCCACACAGAGCTTTTTAAAAGGTGCCCCAAATCACACTGCTGACGTGGAGCCAGGATTTAAAAAAATCCAGATCCTAAGTGTTTACCACCTAAACTTTACTACCACTACAGAAGAAAATGGTTAAGAATGAGCTTTTTTTTACAAGGCTTAGGGCACAGACGGCTTTAGACGCAATTTCTTTTAAACATAAAAAGATAATTTTCAAGGGTGGCACAGAAAGGCTACACAAATCATTTTATTTAAGTAATAACACCCTAAATGGGAAAAGAATTTGAAAAAAGAATAGATACATGTATGTGTATAACTGAATCACCTGAAACTAACACAACATTGTTAATCAACAATACTCCAATATAAAATAAAAAGTTAAAAAAACAGTCAGTGGTACTGAAAGAGCAATAATCATACCAAAAGAAGCCATATTATAATTGCATTTATGAACACAGAAATTTCATAAAATACAAACACCTGAATCTTACTTCTTAATAAAAGAATAATTCATTAGAGTTAAATGTGTTTTATCCCAGGAATACAGTAATAACTTAATATTAAGAATGCTATAAAATAGGGCTTCCCTGGTGGTGCAGTGGTTGAGAGTCCGCCTGCCGATGCAGGGGACGCGGGTTCGTGCCCCGGTCTGGGAAGATCCCACATGCCGCGGAGCGGCTGGGCCCGTGAGCCATGGCCGCTGAGCCTGCGCGTCCGGAGCCCGTGCTCCACAACGGGAGAGGCCACAGCAGTGAGAGGCCCGCATACCGCAAAAAAAAAAAAAGAATGCTATAAAATGATACAATCACATGATTAGGCCCAATGAGAAAAGCCATATAATCAACAAAAGAGAAGAGAAAAAGGCATCAGAAAAATTCAATACTCCCTCCTGATAAAAATCTAAGTTAGACACCAGAGGCTGCCTGCTGTTCGTGTATATACGTACTTCTAATGAAATGCTTCACACAGATTTGAGAGCCATTCTTGTACAGGAGCCACACTAAACTTCTCTGTGTTTTAAAAAAGTATATATGCCACTAAAGCAAGCACATTTCATGTGTAGGGAATGCAAATTAGAGAGACGGTGATAGCGGGAGGAAGAAAAATAGCTCTGAATTCTCTTTTCTGGGTTTTAATATTCTTGTCTATGGCTGCCAATGAATGAAGCGAAAAATTCTGCTCATAATTTTGGGCTTATCTAGCACCTACTTACCCAGAGATTTCAAAACACTGGTTAATAATAAAAGCACAACACACAAGTTAACATCAGCAAAGGGAGATAGCTACTGTTCAAAGAAACTGCTCCCATTTTCTCTCGGCTACATTAAAATTATGAATCATGTAGGTAAGCTGCATTGTGAGTCATGTGAGTCAGGGTAAGTTAATACTCAACTGCAGCCAGCTTACTACTGTTCATTCTCTTCTTCATGAAAAGGCAAAAGTGTATTTAAAAAGTACAAAATTCTAAGTTTAAGTTATGTGAAAGATAATGTGAAGTTACAAACTAGGAGAGGAAGAAAAGACTTTGGAATTCCGTAAAAATCATGAAAACATCTTGTAGCACCTAGATTTTTCTTCCCAAGATTGAGTACTGATAAATCTTAATTTGAGATTTGATCATATCTTAAAGTTAAAAATGACAGTAATCTGTAGAGTCATAAAACTAAAGTTTCAGTTCATGACCAGACAACGGACTATACAGAAAACATACAAGTCTGTATTAAAAACAAAACAAAACTTCTACGGTAAAAGAAAAATGACCTGAAGGGAAGATCCTCTGCACAGGTGGTTTTAAGCAGGAATTCCGATTCACTGGTCTACGACGGGGACAGTGTCTATGTATTTTGTAAAAAGCTGCCTAGATAATCCTAATTGCATCCTGGTTAGGAATCATCACTCTGTATGTATATCTATAAAGTTGAACCATAACAAACTGCCAACATGAGATTTCCTTTTTTACACACAAAAAAAGCAATTTCATATGATTCACCTAATAGAAAGTGGCCAAGGATTAAAAACAGCGAACACTTACTGAATGCTGTATGACTTTGTACCAGGCACTAAGTTCTTTATACCTGCTGTTGAAAGTCTGATAACACCAGGCAACAGGTGGGCAGAAATAAGCCTAGACTCTGTATGGGGAGCTGAGGGGGACAGAGAGGCAGCTGAGAAAGAGGAGGAGCTGAATCAGGGGTGATGCCATAGGGCAAATTATTGTTATGCTTGGGATAAAGACCACTGGGGGTCACAGATGGATTGATGGTGGCAGGAGAAGAGATTGGAGAACGTTAATTTAAAACAAGTTCCGCATTTAGCAATTTATGCGGTCAAGGAAGGGACCACCCTTCTGAGTAATTTCCAACAAGTCTTTAACTGCAGGAAAACGGATTAGAACGCAAGTCCTATTCCTCTGAGGGGGGGAGGTGTTGGGGGTGGGGGTGTAGAGAAAGGGAGTGCGCTCTCTCTTTAAGGAATTTTTTGAGTACAGTCATGGCTCATCAGGAATGGTCAGGAATCGCAGGCTGGGCTGCAGCCCCATGCACGAGGAAACCTCCAATCTTCTCAAACTGTATCACTAAACACCCAATCATACATCTAAAATTAAAACATTAAACATGCGCACCTAAATTCAAACCAGTGGTTAGAAGCACAGTTGTAATATCTCAATATCATTTAAGGTTACAGGCTTCAGCTAATATAGAGGACAACTTCATGATCGAAGAGAGAACATTTGGAAGGTCCAGGCCCCAGAGAAAGTGAGATTTTCCTGGAGACCTCATCCAATACAATATCCTTTGGTATACTAGTCTATTTCTTCCAATTTTACATGTGATATGATTTTAACAAGTTACTTTCATTTTTACCTAAAAGTTTTACCGCAAGATATTTTTTAAAGTCAGGTAAATATAATGCAACTGAAGAACCACAGAAGAAGTCTTAATAATAACCCAGCCCTCTTATTTTTCAGATGAGGAAACAAGGGCTTGAGAAGAGTTAAGTCATTTGCCAGAAATTCAACAGAAACTTGTGGTAGAGTTAAAACTGGAACTGACCCAGGATGGTATGATCCAGCAGATTCTACGTATCTGTGCCAGTGTAGTTAGACCAGATGTGAAATCACAGTGTACTAGCAAATGACTTTTGAAGCAAATACCCCTTACCCACTCTGTTTTGCTCTATCCCCAAATCCGGGGTTCAGTTCAAGGGATGGGCTGAGCATGTTTGCTCTCCTTAGTAACTGGTACCCACTTGTCGGTCTCCACACCCACCAACCCACCATACTGGAGGGCCGTTCAACTATTGGAGTCAGTTTAACTTCAATGTGATCAAGTAGTTTTATGTTACGCCAGGTGTTCAAAAATGTGCTCTTGGTTACGCAGTGACAGGTGCTGAATGAAGACAAAGAGACCTGTTACAACAGACTCTCTGTAACAACAAAGCATTCATAAATCACCTTCTTTCCTTTTTGGGTTCTTGCTGTCATCAAGAATCAGTAGTGGCCTCACAGAGGTTTTGTATACAGTTATGGTTATAACTAACCAAATTAGTGAAACTTAACTCTAAAGGTTTGAAAGGAAAAAAAAAATTAAAGCTCTTACATGCTATTTTATAAGATTTCTTATTGAGAAACAGCCAGCATGAACAGATGAGGCCTGTATTTGTTTAACTCCAGCAGACTAAATTCTTAGGCCTAAATATAGTTGTCATTCTCATAAAGCCAAGAAATACAGGTAAGAAAATTCAAGTAGTTCTGAACTATGAATTGCTAGTTATATTTTGGTTGACAGGATGCAGCTATAATGTACAAAGCATGAGAACAAATTTAAGATATCAGAATAGAGGTTTTGATCTTGCCATGCCCCCCCAAAGCTATATACATACGAACTAAAATACCAAAGGGACTGACATGAATCCCCTTATTATTAACACTGCCTGCCTTTTATATAAGCACCACCTATCACAATAAAAAGTAAAATCAGTTTGACATGGCTTACTTAAAATTCTTCAGACTCCATATTGCTCTTGGGTTAAAATTTAAATTCCTTAATACTGTCTACCTGTGTTATCTGCCCCTTTACTATGCTTGTCCCTTAAAACTTATATACCTCAATCCTGATGCATTTTTCAAATTCTACTAATGAAATATGTGTAGACAATTTGGGGAAGTTTGGATTAAATGATAACAGGTAAAGTGGATTTGTAGGTAGTTGAACAACGTGGTACCAAGGAAGGTTAACAGACTCTATAGGAACTGGCATGACATATTAATGACTTGAATATAGAAATAAAAGGTATGGTTGAAATGAGTTTAATCATCACAACATTTTCTGGATGCTACGTTCAGACCCACACATCTTTTTTCAAATAGGAATAATACACTGCAATTACAGCATGAAGAAAAGATTAAGGAATGGGAAAAGAAAAACTCTGGCTATCAAAAGTTTATCTAACTATTGTGTTAGTCTATATACTTTTTAGAATTTTATTTGTAACAGCTTTGAGGTATAACATAATAAACCGCACGTATTCAAAAGTTTGCCCCATTATAATCCCCTCTCTTGCACTCCCTTGCCAATACATCAATCTGCTTTCTGTAACTATAAATAAGTTAGCATTTTCTAGAGTTTCTAGAATTATGTAATATGTACTCTATCTGGCTTCTTTCTCAGCATAATTTCGAGATGCATCCCTGTTGCTGCTGTATCAAGAGCTCATTTCTTGCACTGTTGCACAGTATTCCATTGTATGGATACACTACACTCTGTTTATCCATTCACCTGCTGATGGACATGTGAATTTAGTTTTTGACATCTGTTGACAAAGGTGCAAAAGGCAATGCAGAAAAGAAAGAAGTGCCTATCAACAATGATACTGGGACAACTAGATATCCATATGCCAAAAAAACGAACTTAGATCCATATCTTCCACCATATATGAAAATTAAGTCAAAATGGACCATTCCTATAAATAAAACCTAAAACTACAAAACTTCAAGAAGAAAGCATAGAGTTAGGCATATGATCTTGAATTAGACAATTTTCTTAGATATAATACCAGAAGTAAAATCCAGAAGAACTGGTACTAAATTGAACTACATCAAGTACTAGTTTTGTTTTTTTTTTTCTGTCTGGGTAATTTGGATCAGTACCAGTTTAGTTCTGTTGTTTAAATTTGTTTTCTTGTATGTTTAAAAGCAAGGCATGCTGTGATGACTGTAACAGACTAATTTGGATTGCTGAAGCTGGTTCTGCTCTGGAGAGGAGTGGGTTTTTTCTTCCTTTTCTTGATTTTGCGGGGAGGGAGGAGTACCGGGTTTGTTTTTAGTCTTTTTTTTTTTTTTTTTAAACCGATTGGACAGCCTTTAAGAGGAGGACAGATAGATTCCACATTCCACATCCTAGATCTAGTTTAGAAAACGTGTTCTCCACCTGGTGCTCTTAGGAAGAAGCATAGGAAACGTTGTATGTAACACTGTCCTTCTTTTTTTTTTTTTTTTTTGCGGTACGCGGGCCTCTCACTGTTGTGGCCTCTCCCGTTGCGGAGCACAGGCTCCGGAAGCGCAGGTTCAGCGGCCATGGCTCACGGGCCCAGCCGCTCCACGGCATGTGGGATCTTCCCGAACCGGGGCATGGACCCGTGTCCCCTGTGTCGGCAGGCGGACTCTCAACCACTGCGCCACCAGGGAAGCCCACACTGTCCTTTTTGAAAGTTGCCTCTTCTCCCCACCCTCGAGTAGGTCCAATATTTGATGAAACTCATGAAAATTGGTGAAACTTGACTAGCCTCTTTTCTAGGATGCATTCTCTATGTGACTTTCAAAAAAATCTGTCTGCCATTTGATACCAATAAATGAAGAAAAAGTATTGCGCCTTCTGAAATACATCAAACGGATTAAGTTAATAATTTTAAAAATTTTCCCTGTCAAAAAGAAAATGGAAGGTAAGCCACAGACTGGGAGAAAATTTTTAGAATTTAAGACTAAAATTACTGAGGAAAAGAGAAAGACGATTTTGGCTCACTGGCAGGATCTCAAAAATGAAATGAACTGTCTGCAAGCTCCCATCAAACAACTGAAACAGAGAAAGAAAGGGAGGTGGTGGAGACTGAGCTGATTAAATTTAAATTCCTTCTTAATCTATAAATACACATTTTAGCTATTTCTAGGATGACCGATTTAATCATATTTGATATCATATTAAATCAATGGTGAAAAAAGTTCTTGATCCATACAACTCAATAAAAACGTCTTCAGTTAAAACATTTTGGCTTACTAGGGTGACGTAAACGTGTAAGGAAAGAATGCTACCTAGACAGAACCTTTCTATTTTTTTGGGGGGGGGGGAGGCCACACCACTCTGCATGTTCCACTGACCAGGGATCAAACCTGCGTCCCCTGCATTGGAAGCACAGTCTTAACCACTGGACCGCCAGGGAAGTCCCTAAACAGAACCTCTTCTGTGTAGCATTCCCAGCCTTCCGACTGCTATCCAGGCCTGGGTAGGTAACTCCTCGTTGGTTCCAGGGCATTTTGGACAAAACTTCTTCCAGTGCTTCTCATCACATTAATTATTGGGAGCTTTTCAGTAGCGAAGAGCTTCCCCCCTCCCCCAATTCTATAATCCCACCATTTAGCACAGGATCTAGCAGATAACTAGTATATACATACACATTTGAAAAAGAAATTAAACTCTTCAAAATGACTTTGGAGAACAGGTAATCAGTATTCATAAAATTCTGAGGCATTCCTGGAGGAAGAATAGAAACCCCAGTTAAGAATTGTTGATTGGGCTTCCCTGGTGGTGCAGTGGTTGAGAGTCTGCCTGCCAACGCAGGGGACACGGGTTCGAGCCCCGGTCTGGGAGGATCCCACATGCCGCGGAGCGGCTGGGCCCGTGAGCCATGGCCGCTGAGCCTGCGCATCCGGAGCCTGAGGCCACAACAGTGAGAGGCCCGCATACCACAAAAAAAAAAAAAAAAGAATTGTTGATTGAGGGGATGGGCAGGGAAAGGAGAGACAGCAAAGGAGACAGGCAGACTGCTCCCATATCTGATAACGCTTTGTTGTATTACCTGGAATTACAATGTATTATGCATTATGGACAAATTGAACACTGGTCTCAGAGGCTAAGTTAACTTTTACAAGACTAATGTTGAAAAAGAAACCCTGAAAAAAATAAAATGGAGTTGTCAGAGATAATTCTGCTGAGCTGAGCTGATACTTCATGCAATTTTCTTAATAAATTAATACGACCATGTCAATGTTATATAACATTTGACTACAAAGAAATTTAATCTTCTGATAATAAGGTCATTTACTAAAATCACTAGAGCAAGTTGCAAATCTCTACAGAACTTTTTGCTTCTTACCGTATGTATGTATTAAAAGGTTATATATGTATTAGACGTGCTCTGTTCTTATACCCAGCCCAGTAGGTTTATTTATGTAAGCTATGTTTATAGTGACTGAACTATTCTCACAAATTAACCAAGGACATAAATATCCCAGTCCACTTCGAGAACCCGATAAAGTCCATGGACCCTCAGTACAGAAGCCCCACCATGGTTCTAGTTAAAAACTAATATAAATGCTATAAAGCTATACCTACAGTTATTGCTTTTGCTGGGTTTTTTTTTGTGAATTATTAGTAAAAACTGATATTTGTTTTAAAAAATGGTTAACATAACCATGGTTGTCATAGAGAATTAATGACAAGGATATTTACTGTCACATCCATAATAATAAAAAATGAAGGATTAAATTATGAATAACCAATAATGGAATTACAAAGCAATTATTAAAAAGTGACACTGAGTACTGAATGACACTGAAAAATGTTCGCAAAATATGCGAAGTAGCTTACACACAGTATTTATGTATGAACTTTTTAAACAGATATGTATTACTACAAACAGGAAAAACATTAGATAGCAATATAATTGAATAAGAGTAATCTAAACAGGGGAACATGAAAAATTAATTTCCAGGGCTTTTCATTTATCTCTATTCGTAGTATTTTATTATGGAGATTACTCTTGTAATCAGAAATGAAAAGCTTAGTAAAAAATAAAAAATATTTAAAACAGTGCGGATGGGCTTTAATAGAATCAAACTGTTGAAAATTGCTGTGGGCAATCGGGAAGACATTGGTCACACCCAGCCAAGTTGGAAGTACACAACATAACGCGCAGGATTCTGTAGACACTCAAGTGGGTCTGTGGTAGTCAGCCTCCAGGCTGAGTCCCAACAGCCCCCTCCCCCCATATTCACACCCCCGTGTTGTCTTCCTGTATTGTACCAGCCTTGATCTGTGTGATCAATGTAATCAGCAGAAATGAAGGCCTGTTCCTTCCTAGAAAAGGTAATGAAAGACTGAGAACTGCACCCTGGACAGACGCTCTCATTACTGTCTAAATGGAAAACCATGCCGTGAGCAGTCCTATGTGAGAAGCCCACGTGGCAAGGAACTGAAGCCACCTACCAACAACCACGTAAGCAGGATAAGGAAGCTGACCCTCTAGCCCTAGACAAGCCTCAGGTGCCCACAGTCCTGGCTGACACCTTGATTACAGCCTCATGACAGACTGAGTCAGAACCATCCAGCTAAGCTACTTCTGATTCCTGTCCCACAGAAACTGTGAGATAATAAATGTTTGTTGTTTTAAGGTTGCAGTGATTTGTAACACAGCAATAGCTGACTATGTACAGCTTACAGCTTTGGAGACTAGAGCCCTTTTAAGAACCTACCTTAGGGAAAAAGCACCTAGGCTATAACTCATTTTGCTCAAATTCAAGATTCTGATTTCCTTCTTGGTCTGACCCAAATGAGAAAAGATATTTGAATACCTTTGCAAAATGTTCAGTTCCTTAGATGTGCCTTCTACGTCTTCCCCCCTCCCACTCATATTTCATCCCATCTTCTCTTTCAGTCATTGTAAAGCTAGGGTCAGCAAACTCCTGTAAAGAGCCAGATAGTAAATATTCTAGGCTTCTCTGGAGCAACTACTCAACCCTGCTGCTGTAGTTTGAAAGCAGCCACAGACAATATCTAAATAATTGGGCATGGCTGTGTTCCAATAAAACTTTATTTCAAAAACAGGCAGTAGACTGAATTTGGCTCCAGCACTGTGGCTTGCCAACCCCTGCTATAAATGAAACTGATCAAGACCCTAGAAAGCTCGTGCAGTATATCCCATTCCCTCTAGCTGACTCAACAGATACTGTTCCAGAAATCCCCCACCCTTCCATGCATCAATTTGTCCCTCTCTACTGGATGCAAACATGTTATTCTCCTATCTTAAAAAGCAAAACAAAAATTCTCAACCCTGCCTCCATTTCTCGAGCTCTCTGTTTCGAGCTCTGCTTCTTTCCTCTCCTAAGCCTGCTCTTATCAGGCTTTTGTTAAGGTCACCAATCATCTTCAAATCACTAAATTTAACCATCAATTCTCAATCTTCATTATACTTCACTTAGCAGCAGCAGTTGACCCAGATGATCATTCCCTCTTTCTTAAAATAATTTTTTTTTTGACTTCCAAGATAGCTTGATCACTTTTGGGTTTTTTTTTTTTTTTTCTCTTTATCAGTAAATGGCAACCCATTCTTCGAGTTGCTCAGGTCAAAACCATTGGAATCATTCGACTCCTCTTTCACAGGCCACATCTGATCTGCTGGCAAGTTTGTAGGCTCTACCCTCAAAATATATCCACTCCTGAGAATACTCCCCATGTTACTCGGAATAAAATTCTTACAATGGTCGATAAGGTCCTAAATTATCTTGCTATTCCTTCTACTAGAAGATAAACACATGGCTCACTCCCTCATATCCATTAGGACTCCCCTCTGTAGAATATAAGATCCATGAGGACAGGGAATTTTTCTTTGTTTACTGTTACATCTCCATTAACTTAGTACCTGACACATAGTAAGTCCTTAAGAAATATTTGTTGAATGAATGAGTTAACTGTGAAAAGAGACCAAAACCAAAAAGAACCCCCCCAAAACAAACAAACAAAAACCCCCAAACCAAGAAACAAACCATTTTCAAAGTTGACGGGAAACTTATTAGCAAAACAAATTGTGTATATTAACTTTTTCCTCAATTTCCATTTTCATAGTGTTTGTAAAACATAATCAAAGCCCCTGATAACTTACAGCAGAAAGACTGGAATACGAGTCAATACACCTGGATTTTGCCACATACTAGCCTCTAGAGACTTTAGTTTTGTTTTTTTTAGACTTTAGTTTTTCTGACACTTACTAACCTCTGACAACCATGGTTTTCAGATCTGTAAAATGATGACTGAACCAGGAGTCTTGGACCCCTTTAAAATCTACAAACTTCCAAAATTTTACATATAATTTCAGAGGCTTATGAGATGACAGATGCTCCCCAAACCCACAGGGATCTGACCACAGCTTCCATAAAGGTGTGTTGATAGGGAAGTACAAGTTTGACTTCCTGGAAAAAATCACGCTTTATGGAAGTGTCATACCAGCTGATAAGCTGGTGACACAGAAGTGAAACAAACACTTATTTAAGGGCTTAAAATGTCCAAGGTGTTATGTTAGATATGGAAAAAGTTATCTTCTGGTCTCCAACAATGGAAAGTAAGTAGGAATTTTCATATTTTCAGATTTTTGTAGACCATGTAAATGAGTCCCTAAAAGTTATGTAACATGTATAAGGTCACACAGCTAATAAATGGCTGAGCAAGAATTCAAATATACGTCTATGAAACCCCAAACCTACACTATTTCCAATGTACCATATACCACAAGTTTTAGTTCAAGGACACAACATCTGAGACTGCCACAGAAACTGAAGGAATCTTGATTAGACAGACAACTAGCTGTACTCTACCTCTAGTACAGTTATAAAAAATCATCTTAATAGCTGAGTCATAGGTCATTATGAAGGATATTTCCAGAATTCACAGGTAAGTCCCATAAGGGCAGAGGCCATGTAGATTTCCTACTAGAAAGAATCTTTTCATAAGCTAATAGGAATACTCAGTTATATTTCTGAATATAAACTAATAGCTATTCCTGCATATTTTTTAAAGGAAAAGATGCTAAAATTTGTGGATGAATGCCTACTGTATTCTAATATTTTATGGTATTTATCAAAGTGATTCTATAAGGCAGGCATCAGATAGATTAAAAAAAACAAGACTCGGGCTTCCCTGGTGGCACAGTGGTTGGGAGTCCGCCTGCCGATGCGGGGGACATGGGTTCGTGCCTGGGTCCGGGAAGATCCCACATGCCACGGAGCGGCTGAGCCCGTGAGCCATGGCCGCTGAGCCTGTGCGTCCGGAGCCTGTGCTCCGCAACGGGAGAGGCCACAACAGTGAGAGGCCCGCGTACCGCAAAAAAAAAAAAAAAACAAGACTCAAGACTGAGCAAGGCATTATGCATCTTGAATATTAACCAGCTGAGTAGAGATGTGAATAGAGCCCATCTGCTTCCAACTGCTGCTGCTCATATCCACTTGGATATTCAAAGAGAACCCAAACTCAAAATGATTAAAATAACCTGTTCTTTCTCCTATGTTCCTCATTTCAGTGAATGGCATCATCATCCACTTGGGCTCAAGAATAACTGATTAACTTCATACCTATTAGGATGGCCGCTACTACAATCCCCTGTCCCCCAAAACGAAAAAACAAAAACAGAAAATAACAAGTGTTGGTGAGGATGTGGAGAGACTGGAACCCTGTGCACTCTTCTTGGGAATGTAAAATGGCACAGCTACTATGGAAAACAGTATGGTGGTTTCTAAAAGAATTAAAGATAGAATTAGCATATGATCCAGCAATGCTACTTGTGGGTATATATACCCCAAAGAATTGAAAGCAGGGTCTTACTCCCTGCCACCTCTGCCAAAAAAAAAGAAAAAAAAATAAGAAAAAAAGAAAGCAGGGTCTCAAAGAGGTATCTGTACACCCATGTTCATAGCAGCATTGTTCATAATAGCTAAAGCATGGAAGGAACCCAAGTGTTTATCAACGGATGAACGGATAAGCAAAATGTGGTATATACATACAATGGAATAATATTCAACATGAAAAGCAAGGAAATTCTGCAGTCTGTTCCAACATGGATGAACCTTGAGGACACTGGGCTAAGTGAAATAAGCTAGTCACAAAAAGACAAATACTGTACGATTCTACTTGTATGAGATACTTAGAATAGTCAAAATCATAAAGACAGAAGGTAGAATGGTTGTTACCAGGGGCTAGGGGGAGGGGAGAATGGAGAGTTATTGTTTAAGGAATACACACTTTCAGTTTTACAAGATGAAAAGAGTTATAAGGATGGATAGTTCGTGGTGATGGTTGCACAACAATGTGAATGTATTTAATACCACTAAACTGTACACTTAAAGATGGTCAAGATGGTAAATGTTATGTTAGTGTATTTTACCTCAAAAATAGTGGAAACAAACAAAACAATTACATAGAATTTAAAAATTAAAAAACAATGTACATATCTATACTAGTTATCTATTGCTCCATAAAAATTACTCTAAAACTTAGTGGCTTAAAATAACAAACCTTCCTTATCTTAGAGTTTGAGCAGCTTAGCTTAGCTAGGTGGTGCTAGCTCAGGGACTCTCATGAGGTTGCAGTCAGGATGCTGGCAGACTGCAGTTATCTGAAGGCTTAAACAGAGCTGGAGGCTCTGCTCCCAAGAGGGCTCACTCACGAGGCTGTTGGCGGGAGGCCTCGGAGCTCCTCACCAGCTGGGCCTCTTCACTGGGCTGCTTGAATGTCCTCATAATATGATAGCTGGCTTCCTCCAGATGGATGACCCCAAGACAGCAAGGCTGAAGCTGCAGTGTCTTTTATGATCTAGTCTTGGAAGTCACACACTGTCATTTGGTCAGCCTTATTCAATGTGAAAGAGAACCATATACAAAGGGTGTGTGTGAATACCAAGAGGCAAAAATCTCTGCTGGGCATTTTAGAGGATGACAACCACAAAGAACTCTACATAGAAAACTACAAAACATTGCTAAGAAAATTTAAAGAAGACCTAAATACTGCTTTAGGTCATGTTTATGCACTGGAACTCTCATTACTGCAAGAATGTCAATCCTCCCCAAATTTATCTATAGAGTCAATGCAATTCCAATAAAAATCCAAGCAGGGTTTTTTGTGGAAACTGATAAACTTATTTTAAAATTTGTATGGAAACAGGCACACCAAGAACATACAAAACAGCATCAAAGTATGCAGGAGCTTGTCAAACTAGATTGCCTGTTTTTTTTTTTTTTTTTCGGAACAAATCTATTTTATTTACTTTTAATGATATATATATATTTTAAAATGTCGAAACAGTCTCAAATTTATAGAAAAGTTACAAGTTCAATACAAAAACATTTTTTCCCTGAGCCATTTGAGAGTAAGCTGCTGATAGTGATACTCAGTCTCACCTGAACACCTTTGCATTTATTTCCAACAAACAAGGACAATCTCCTACAAACCATAATATAGCCATCAACATCGGGAAATAAGCATTAACACATTTCTACCAAAGAATCCTCAGACCCTATCCAAGATTCTGCATTGGGTTAAAATCACATGTTGCATTTAGTTGTCACATCTCTTTGGTCACCTTCAGTTTAGAACAATTCCTCAGACTTTCTTTGACTTTCATGAACTTGACCGTTTTGAAGATTACTGGCCAATTATTTCGTACGTCCCTTAATTGAGTTGCCTGATGATTAGATTCAGGTTACACATCTTCAGCAGGAAGAACAAAAAAGTGATGCTGTTTCTTCTGCCTTTGTTTCTTTTTAATAGACTTTATTTTTTTAGAGCAGTTTAGGTTCACAGCAAAATGCCAGTTTTTGTAAATAAAGTTTTACTGGGACATAGTCATTCCAAATTATTTATGTATTGTCTATAGCTGCTTTCTATTTACAATAGCTGAGGTGCGTAGTTGTAACAGACCATTTGGCCTGCAAAGCCTGTAACATTTAATGTTTGGCCCTTTAAGAAAATGTTTGTTGACTCCTACTCAACTGACTAGGAAGACTTATTGGAGAGCTACAGTAATTAAGACAGTGTGGTATTAGTGAATGGATACACAAGGAGTCGGCAAGCTTTTAACTGTTATATATGTAAATGTGCCCACTTTAAAAAGATAATCTCACCTGAACACCAATTTGAAAACTAATTCCTAACCTGTTTAAAACTGCAGTTTCACTGGATTTTGAAAACATTTATTAAAAATACACACACAAGGGCTTCCCTGGTGGCGCAGTGGTTGAGAATTTGCCTGCTAATGCAGGGGACACGGGTTCGAGCTCTGGTCTGGGAGGATCCCACATGCCGCGGAACAGCTAGGCCCGTGAGCCACAACTACTGAGCCTGCGCGTCTGGAGCCTGTGCTCCGCAACAAGAGAGGCCGCGATAGTGAGAGGCCTGCGCACCGCGATGAACAGTGGCCCCCCTGCTTGCCGCAACTAGAGAAAGCCCTCGCACAGAAACGAAGACCCAACACAGCAAAAAAAGATTAATTAATTAATAAAACTCCTACCCCCAACATCTTCTAAAAAAAAACACACACACACAAAAAGGGAAGACATTTTGATGAGTTTCAAGAACTGACATCAGGGAAAAAGAAAATTAGCAAGACGTATTTCATAAAAAATCTGTTTTAATTAACTGTTGGATAAAATTGAAAACTGAGGACAATTATTAAGAAAACACAACCAACAACATAATTCTCCCATTTTGATCTATATACTTTATAAGGCATTTATTTCAATTATGACAGCCATTAAAACAAATATAAAACAAACTCAACCCTAAAACCAGGCCTTTGAATCCCCATATCACAGAGTGTTAACCTACGCTAGAAAGAAGACTCCATGTGTGCAGGGATTTTTGTATATATTATGGTCTGGCAGCATCTGGAAGAAGGCCTAGATAATTTATACTTTATTTAATTTTTCCAGCTTTATTGAAGTATAATTGACAAATAGAAATTGTATGTAGTTAAAATATTATATATATGATGATTTAATATACTAATTATTTGTTTTACTGAATGAACCAAGAAAAGCTGTAACGAAGCATATTCAACTACACTGCTCTCACTAAACAATATTTTGGTACAAAGTATATTTTTACTAGTAAAAATAAAAATTTTAATTTAAAATAGCTTATAAAATCTCTTTGTATCTTTGTATTTATTTACAGTGTACAGTGCATATCATATAATTGCACAGTAGTACATTATATGATTTAAAAGTAAATACACACACGGGAGTTTCTAGAATTCTGTACTGATGGGGTACATGATCAAACATAGATTACTTCTCTGCAGGAGAGGCGCTCAAAGCATAATTAGTTCATGAATAGGAAAGAAAAAATTTGAGAGTATACATTTAGAAACTTATAGAGGAACTTGACAGTAATTTTATGCTTGTTCAATTTAGTTTTTAAAATGGGCTTGTTTTCTCTTTTTAAATTTTCATTTTTCTAGTAATTTATTTTATTTTATCTTTTGGCGGTACGCAGGCCTCCCACTGTTGCGGCCTCTCCCGTTGCGGAGCACAGGCTCAGCGGCCATAGCTCACGGGCCCAGCCGCTCCGCGGCATGTAGGACCTTCCCGGACCAGGGCACGAACCCGTGTCCCCTGCATCGGCAGGCAGACTCTCAACCACTGCGCCACCAGGGAAGCTCGGACGTGTTAAGTTTTATCACAACTTGACTAGCACATTCTGGTTCACTTCCCCTGCCATCAGTTGTTAAGTATTTAAAGAATGTTGTTATTAGGCTAAGTGAAACATAGTTTAAATTTTCATATAAAAATGTATGTGAGGGCTTTACTTCCTTATTCTTAATGGGTAGCCGTAAGTTTCCTCATCTTCTACCTCATAGGGTTGTGTTTGGATGATTAAATGGAAATAATGAATCAAATTGCTTGGGTCAGGGCCTGGCCACGGAAGGAAATCTACAGATTCTAGTCGTTTCCTCCTCCCTCTTTAAGTGCATTTCATATTTCAAGCTGTAAAATTTGACCTCCAAATAAGTGAATGTTACTGTATTATTTTTAGAAGCTTGTGACCACGATGGTTAGGGAACTAACTAAAGACATGAAGGACGTGTCTGAACAGGCAGACACTGGGGAAGCTGGCAAGGGAGTTGTCTGACTGCCATCTTCAATTATTTGAAGAAAGGTATATGTAAAAATGACTATTCTTAATTCTGTCAACAGATGCACTGTTTAACAAGGGCTCAAAAACATATTTGTGCTTGCATAAGTGCTTCTCCAGAGAAAATAGGAATAAAGAGAAGTCACAGGATAATAGACTTCAGTTCAAAAGAAGGATGGAATTTTAATTTAAAACATCCAAAAATAACACAGATTGCCACACTATCACTACAAGTTTTTAAGCAACGGCTAGTGGCCAGGTAGTTTTGAGGGGATTTTTGTGAAAGGTGGAAGAATATATTAGCTGCCCTTTGAAGGCCCGTTCTAACTCTATATGAGACGATACATTTTATACAGATAGTCCAAAACCAGAAGTTCTTGTTTCTGCATTTAATTTTCACACTAAAAAATAAATCCTGAAGAATACTGGAAGAGTATGGAAGCAACCCAAGAGCCACGCAGTATCCAAAGTTCTTTGTTCAACTTAATTATACAATAGTACTTACATATCGGTTGTATCTGTCTACAAAGAGTTTAGATTAGAAACACTCCAGGTGATTAAAAGTATTTTCTTTTTTGTGCAGGAAAATCACAACTACATCAATAGCATCGTCACCATCACCAAACACACTTGATGTCATGAAAAGGAACTGGGAACTAGCCTTACTTTTTAAAAAAATCACTTCAAAGATGAATCATATAACATATGGACACTGACAGAGCTTGAGAATCCAAGTAAATGAAAGAAGAGAGGAAGGAAACTAGTTATAAAAATGGGTTTCAGCAATCTGCAGGGATGTAGGAACTCGAAGACAGTTGGCTATGACCCCCCACTCACAGAGCTAAAGAAAACTACATAAAAGAAAGCTCAAGAGGAGTACAGAAAAATCGGCCAAATTACCAAGTTGTTACCATTGTTAATGTAGGTCCTCCCCTCACTTGCATGGGAGGGAGGAAGAGGTACGTGGAACGTTTTAGCTTAAACCAAATATCACCTGAGTTTGTTTAGGTAAGAAAAGTGCTACTAGCCTTTAGGCTAATTTAGAGTTAAAATTAATCATAAAACAAATGTGATCTCCCCCTCAAAACTCCAGATATTAATCTATTACTTTTGGTTTAATTTCATAAAAGTGGGCAAAAAATGACCCAGTGCCCCTAAAGAGGCATACATATGATTTGTCTGCCAAACTTCTTCTTCTAGTGGGAACCACCCTCTCCTACTGCATTACAACAGGACTATAAATCAGGGCCCGACTATAAAGCAGGACAAGAGACCCAGGCTGGCCAGAGTACTCTATTCCTTAAACTAGTGGGGAAGATTGGCTCTGATGAATCTGGAGATGAAAGTGGCCACCACACAAACAGTCTGCCACTTTAAAAAAAAGCAGCAGAGCTGGGGAAGGAGAGATAGCCAGCACGTTTCTGTTTCACTTAAGGTAGCCTCGACTGGATTTCTGACTCCTATAATTGAAAGAACCCTAATACCTATAGGTTCTCTATTTGCCTGTTGTGGTTCAGAAAGGAAGAGCTTCTCACTGCTTAACTGCAGAATGAAGATGAAGGTGACTACACGGTCTTTAATTAATTAGTCTTTAATTAATCTAGTACTTCAGTACTAGACATGTGAAAGAATTACCAACAGAAGATTTAGCTTTTATTCCAACCCTCCAAAAAAGCCCCATAGGGCAAATTAGAGAAATTAAGCAAAGCTCATGGTTAACATCACTACCAAAAATATAGCACTCTGAGAGAAAATCTCTGCAAATCACACATCTCATTGACTTGTATCCAGAACACACAAAGAACTCTTATGACTCAATGAGAAGAAAAATAACCCAGTTTTTAAAAGATGGGCAAAAGATTTCAGTAGACATTTCACCAGAGAAAACAAGTCAAAGACTTATTAATAAGCACATGAAAAGGTGCTCAACACTATTATTCATTAGAGAAATACAAATTAAAACCACGAGATACTTATTTATATCCACCAGAATGGATATAAATTTTTTTTTAAAAGACTCTAACAACTGCTGGTAAAGATGCAGAGAAATGAAAATCCCCAAACACTGCCATTGGGAATGCAAAATAACGTACAGCCACTTAGGAAAACAGTTTGACAGTTTCTTAAAAGACTACACATAAATCTACCATAAAACCTGGAGCTTTCACTCCATGATACTCATGAGAAATGAAAACATGCGTCCATGCAAAGACTTGCACATGAATGTTCATAACAGGATTATTCATAATAACCAAAAAGGGGAAGCAATCCAGATGTCCATCAATTGTAAAAGGAGAAGCAAAATGTGGTATACCCATAGAATGGAATATGGGGCTACTGTCCATCCATAGAAAGGAAAGAACTACTGACACATGCCACAACACGATAACCAAAAAATATTATGCTAAGTAAAAGAAACTCAAAAGGAATACATATTGTATATTTCTATTTATACACAATGTCCAGAAAAGGGAAATCTATACAGACAGAATATAAACTAACGGCTGCCTGGGGATGGGAATGGGAATTAACTAAGAAGGGGAATAAGAGATTTTATACTGAAGTGATGAAAATGTTTTAAAACTGGATTATGGTAATGATTTACACAAGTCAGTAAAGTTACTAAAAATCATTGTAAACCTAAAATGGGTGAATTTTATGATATGTAAATTATGCCTCAAAAAAGCTAATTAGAAAAAGTGAAATAAAAGAGACTAGAGAAGACATAATAAGCAAGCAGAAATTATGAACCTTGATTGGATCCTGGATTGGGGGAAAAACAGCTATTAAAGACAACAGGCGACAACTAATGAAATCTGAATTTGGACTAGATATTAAATGATATTATGAAACTATTGCTGATTTTCTTAGGTGTTACAATAGTATTATGGTTATACAGGAGAATGTCTTCATTCTCAGAAGATGTCAGCTCAGGTACACAGAGGTGAAGTTTCATGTCTCCAACCTTCTTTCAAATAACTCAGAGAAATAAAAGCATCTGTACTTAGAAAGTTAAAGCAGGGACTTCCCTGGTGGTCCATGGTTAAGAATCCACCTTCCAATGCAGGGGAGGTGGGTTTCATCCCTGGTCTGGGAACTAAGATCCCACATGCTGCGGGGAGCCCCGCGCGCTGCAACTAGAGAGCCTGCACGCCGCAACGAAGACCTGACGCAGCCAAAAATAAGTAATAAACAATAAAAAAAAAAAAAAAAAAGAAAGATAAAGCAAACATGGCAAAACAATAATTGGTAATTGGTTAATTTAGGGTGATTAGTAACTACCGGCATTCGATATAATACTCTTTTTAAGTTTTTTGTAGGTTTGAAACATTTCAAGGCAACAAGGACATACTGTATAGCAGAGGAAACTATAGTCAATGTCCTGGGATAAACCATAATGGAAAAAAATATATATAAAAGAATATATATATGTATAACTGAGTCACTTTGCTGTACAGCAGAAATTAAAACAACATTGTAAATCAACTATACTTCAATTTTTAAAAAATGTTTCAAAACACAAAGTTACGGGGAAAAGAGCACTCCTTTTATTGTCTCAAAAATGTTTTAATTGAGGTAAATATTGGTTTACAACATAAGTTTCATGTGTACAACTTTATATTCCTACTTCTGTACCTACAATATGCTCACCAAAAATTTACTTTTTATCTGTCACCATACAGTTGAGCCCCTTTATCCATTTTGCCCTCCCCTCTGCCCCTTCCCCTCTGATAACTACTACTCTGTTCTCTGTATCTATGTATTGTTTGGTTTCTTCATTTTTTCTTTCTATATTCCACATGAGTAAAATCAAAAGGTATTTATCTTTCTCTGACTTAATTTCACTTAGCATTAATACCCTCAAGGTCCATGTTGTCACAAATGGCAAGATTTCATCTTTTTTATGGCTGAGTAGTATTCTGTTGTGTGTGTGTGTGCGCGCGCGCGCGCGTGTGTGTGTGTATACCACATCTTCTTTACCCATTCATCTGCTGATGGGCACTAAGGCTGTTTCCAAATCTTGACTCTCATAAATAAGGCTGTGATGAACACAGGGGTGCGTATGTGTTTTCAAATCAGTGTTTTCACTTTCTTTGGATAAATACCCTGAAGTGCAATGGCTAGATCATAGGGTAGTTCTATTCTAGACTTTTTAAGAAGCCTCCATACCGTTTCTCCACAGCGGCTGCACCAACTTACATTCCCACCCACAGTGCAGGAGGGCCCCTTTCTCTACACCTCGACAACACTTGTTGTTTCTTTGCCTTTTTGATAACAGCCATTCTAACGGGTGTGTGAGGTGATATCTAATTGCAGTTTTGATTTGCATTTCCCTAAAAATTGGTGACGTTGAACATCTTTATATGGCGCACACTCATTTTAAAGTGTAACCAAATGTAAAAGGACTCACCAATGTAGTTCTCAGGACATTTCAGAAAGAGGCACACAATTGGGATTTAAAGACTGTCATGTCTTTGGTCTATGACTGTTAATACACAGCAAATAATGGAGGGAAGAAACGAAAACTCAAAGTATGAAATAATTGTGCACAGACTCAGCAAACTAGAGCTTTCTAGAAATGTTACTGCCAACTAATACTTTTTGAAGTAGTCATTTAAGACAAAGCAACATAGTTATTAGTTGGTGCAGAAATCTTTAGTTATATAGCAGTGCCTGAGAAAGCATTTTTGAATGAAGGTCAATAAATTTTCCCACCTGAAAGAGCACCCATTCCCACCTATATCTCTTGGCTGATATAAAGATCAAATGAAACCATATACACAAAAGTGCTAAATTTTGATTTAAAAAAATTTATTCATTTATGGGCTTCCCTGGTGGCGCAGTGGTTGAGAGTCCGCCTGCCGACACAGGGGACACGGGTTTGTGCCCCGGTCTGGGAAGATCCCACATGCCGCGGAGCGGCTGGGCCCGTGAGCCATGGCCTCTGAGCCTGTGCATCCGGAGCCTGTGCTCCACAAGAGGAGAGGCCACAACAGTGAGAGGCCCGCGTACCACAAAAAAAAAAAAAAAAAAATTATTCATTTATATTTTGTAACTTCCTAGTAAGAATAGGAATAAAACAAAGATTAAACCTAGCATCATATTTGGTTACTCTTGTCTATAATTGGATTTCCTCAATTTTGTAGTCAACACTGCACTAACAATTCTTCAAAGCATTGTCAGTGTTCATTATGAATAATTCTCTTTCACTACTCTAACTTGGGCACTTTGTCTTACTACTTAACTATGCCATAATTTGTTAACAGTGTACTTTTGCTGCTGGTGGTGGGTTTTTTTGTTTTTGTTTTTACATATACATGTATCTATTCTTTTTCAAATTCTTTTCCCATTTAGGTTGTTACATAATATTGAGCAGAGTTCCCTGTGCTATACAGTAGGTTCTCGTTGGTTATCCATTTTAAATATAGCAGTGTGCACATGTCAATCCCAAACTGCCCAACTATCCCTTTCCCCCAGCTAACTCTAACAGTGTACTTTTGTAGTTGTTGTTTTTGGCCGTGATCCTAGTTCCCCAACCAGGGATCGAACCCGTGCCCCCTGCAATGGGAGTGTGGAGTCAACCACTGGACTACCAGGGAAATCCCTTTAATAGTGTACTTTTTAAAAAAATAAATTTATTTATTTTATTTTTGGCTGCATTGGGTCTTCACTGCTGTGTGCAGGCCTTCTCTAGTTGCGTCGAACGGGGGCTACTCTTCATTGCAGTGCGCAGGCTTCTCATTGCGGTGGCTTCTCTTGTTGCAGAGCGTGGGCTCTAGGTACGCGGGCTTCAGTTGTGGCATGTGGGCTCAGTAGTTGTGGCTCCCAGGTTCTAGAGCGCAGGCTCAGTAGTTGTGCCACACGGGCTTAAGTTGCTCCACTGTATGTGGGATCTTCCCGGACCAGGGCTCGAACCCATGTCCCCTTCATTGGCAAGTGGATTCTTAACCACTGCGCCACCAGCGAAGCCCAACAAGTGTACTTTGAGCAATTTATAGTTTTATCAGCTTAAACTCATCAGACACACTAATGTAAAACAGGAATCTTGTTATGAATCAAAAGGAATGTTCACGTGGAAGTTCAAACAAAACGTCACATTTATAGTTTTTACAATAAAGAAAACATTCTTGGAATTGGACCTTGAAATAAAATATCTAAGAAGAAAAAAAGATATGCTAAGATGTACATAGGACAGCTTAGACAAAGTACTCTAGCAGATGGCAGAAGACAGAAATTGTACCCACTATGATAGCTATAATCAAAAAGAGGGACAATAACATACACTGGTGAGGGTGTGGAGAAACTGTAAACTGACCGTGGGGATGTAAAATGGCACAAGTACCTCAGAAAACAGTTTGGCAGTTAATCAAAATGTTAAACATGGAGTTATCATGTGACCTAGTAATTTCACTCCTAGATATATACCCAAGAGGAATGAAAACACATGTCCATGCAAAAACATGTACATCAACGTTTATGGCAGCATTATCCAATATAAGCCAAAAGGTAGAAACATCCAAATGTCCATCAACTGACGAAAGGATAAACAAAATGTGATATATCCACTGAATGGAACATTATTCAGCCATGAGAAGGAATGAAGAACTGACATATGCTAGAACATGGATGAACCTTGAAGCATTATGTTAAATGAAAGAAGCCAGAAACAGAAGACCACATATTGTATGATCTGTTTGTGGTATCCAGGAATGACCAGAATGGGCAAATCTCCACAGATGGGAAGTAGATTTATAGCTGTCTGGGGCTGGGGGGTGGAGGGAATCAGGAGTGATGGTTAATGAGCATGGGTTTCTTTTGGGGGTAATGAAAACGTTCTCAAACTAGATAGAGGTGATGGTTGCACAACTCTGCGACTATACTAAGAACCACTGAATTAATACACTTTAAAAGTAAATTTTATGGTATGTGAATTATATCTCAACAAATCTGTCATTTCAAAAAAAAATCCAGAGGGGCTTCCCTGGTGGTGCAGTGGTTGAGAGTCCACCTGCCAATGCAGGGGACACGGGTTCGTGCCCCGGTCCGGGAAGATCCCACATGCCGCGGAGCGGCTGGGCCCATGAGCCATGGCCGCTGAGCCTGCGTGTCCGGAGCCTGTGCTCCGCAACGGGAGAGGCCACAACAGTGAGAGGCCCGCGTACGGCAAAAAAAAAAAAGAAAATCCAGCCTCCTCACCACCCCACAAATAAGCAAAGGACATAAAAAGACAACTCACAGAATAAAAAATATAAATGACTAATGAATCTACAAAAAGTTCAAATAGTTGCAACCAAAAAAACATAAACTTTAACAAAACAAAACACAAAAACAAGAATGGGTTAATGATCTGGGCCAAAGCAAGGACAAGAAGAGATAGGCAGAGCAAATGATCAAGTTTTATTTTATTCTGAGGGATCAAGAAAGCTACTAAAAGCCACAATCAGCAAATAAGAATCAATGAAGTAACAGACATAGAGAATTATCTTAGGTGTAGTGTACAGCCATATGAAATAGGGAGATCTTAGAGATTAAAAGGGTAGTGGGAAAGTTACCGATAATCCAAGCACTAAGAGACTATGGTTGGTGTCTAGAAACTTAAGACCTCGGGGGATAGGGATTTTCTGTCACAGACAAAATGTCTTAGGGATAAAGATGAAGGAAGACAAAACGTCCTCAGACTAAAAAGGGGTAGGAGAAGTAAGGCAAAAAAGAGGCAACAGAAAAGATCAGCCTCCTGCAAGCCCAGACATCAGGGTGGCAGCATGTAGCAGAGGATGAGACCTGAGGATCTTCAAGGCAGGAGAGTCCCCAACTACCACCCGCCAAAGACTGAACTGTGGGCCAAGACCCAGTTAGAAAGAGGCAACACGGGGGCTTCCCTGGTGGCGCAGTGGTTAAGAGTCCGCCTGCCGATGCAGGGGACACGGGTTCGTGCCCCGGTCCGGGAGGATCTCACATGCCGCGGAGCGGCTGAGCCCGTGAGCCATGGCCGCTGAGCCTGCGCATCCGGAGCCTGTGCTCCGCAACGGGAGAGGCCGCGGCGGTGAGAGGCCCGCGTACCGCCAAAAAAAAAAAAAAAAAAAAAAAGGCAACATGGGTCCCAGGAAAAGTGGAGATGAACAACTGGCCACAGACCAAGAGTACTACCTGGTGAGTGAGAGTTCCTCAACCTAGAGACCTACCAGCATTCATGGGACAATGAAGAGGGACTATAGTTATAGACTGGGAGTTGTAGGACTTCTGGGGAGGAGCTCCTTGGCATAAGGGACAAGAAATTAATACATATCATACCACCCAGCACTCCTGGGAAAGGAAATATTTAGAATGAATGAGACAGAAAACGGGATGTGGACTAGGAATTTACAAAATGGACCTAGATAACCTTGAAATTATAAGAATCTATAGAAAATATGCTACTTGAACTTTCTGGGTGAATTAGATGGCAGTGAAATGAAAATACTCTGCAGAACATGGGAGACTGAGCACAGGTGAGTGTGTGTAATTGCCCTGTGGAGGGAATGTGTGCAGGATGCTGGGCTACAGGTGATTTCACACCAACATATACCACCAGCCAGAGGACTAAATCTTTATAAATGAATTCTGGAGAAAGAACTGCCTCAAGGCCAGATGGACCGAGGCCCTACAAACTTGTCTAGAACTATCCCATAACTGTGTACCACGGGCCACCCCATCGATAAACTCATCTAATTACAAGCCTGACTTGCTATGTGACCTACAGACACAAGGACTCAAGCCATGATCGCATCAATACAAGGTGAGCCTAATTCATCTGCAAAGCACAGAAACCACTTAAAGACTATGAAAGCCTAGAAGGAAATAGATTTTCATAGACCTATGGCTGCTTTAGCCTAGAGAAGAAATGGAGGTCACCCCGAGGCACCCACGTCTGGCTGAGTAAAGATTATAGTGAAGTTTGGGAGAGGCAGGAACAAAATTCAGGAATGGTTGTATGAACTGGGAAACTACAGATCAATACCCTATCTTGATTATCATTATATCAATACTTTGCTGCTGCCCACTAGGAAATTCAACCTTCCTGCCGCTTACCATATCTATCTCTTACAGAAATAGTGAAGGACTTCAGTCTTTTTTTTTTTTTTTTTGCGGTACACGGGCCTCTCACTGTTGTGGCCTCTCCTCTTGTGGAGCACAGGCTCCGGATGCGTAGGCTCAGCGGCCATGGCTCACGGGCCCAGCCGCTCCGCGGCATGTGGGATCTTCCCGGACCGGGGCACGAACCCGTGTCCCCTGCATTGACAGGCGGACTCTCAACCACTGCGCCACCAGGGAAGCCCGGACTTCAGTCTTTGAAAGGTATTTCCCCAGTTAAATTAATATCTAGTACAATGTATATCCACAGAGAAGATAATACAATAAAACAATCAGCATTTCTATTAAAGATACTGTTATATTACTATTTAACATTGTTCTGGAGATAGTAATCCATGCAATTAGATAAGACAAACAGATGTAAAAACACTGGAAAAGAAGACGATAAAATCTCTATTTACAGGTGACATAACTGTATATCTGGGCCACAGAGAAGCAATGATAAAAGTACTGAAATAATAAAAGTACTTAAACAATAACAATAATTCAGCAAGGGGAACATCCCTGGTGGCGCAGTGGTTAAGAGTCCACCTACCAATGCAGGGGACATGGGTTCGAGCCCTGGTCCGGGAAGATCTCACATGCCGCAGGGCAACTAAGCCCATGCACCACAACTACTGAGCCTGCTCTCTAGAGCCCGCGAGCCACAACTACTGAGCTCATGCACCACAACTACTGAAGCCCGCATGCCTAGAGCTCTGCAACAAGAGAAGCCACCTCAGTGAGAAACCCGCACACTGCAATGAAGAGTAGCCCCTGCTCAACACCACCACTAGAGAAAGCCCATGCACAGCAAAGAAGACTCAATGCAGCCAAAAATAAATAAATAAATAAATATTTTTTAAAAAACATGCAGAAATTAGCAATGTTCATATACATGAATAATCAGTTGGTAAATATAACTAATAAGAAAATTCTATTTATAATAGTAACAACAAAAGATGAAACACAAAATACATAGGAATAAACAAGAAATGTTCAAAACTTATATGAAGTAAATATAAACCATTCTGCAGAGACAAAGTAGATTTAAGAAAATGAAAAGACATCGCTTGTTCTAGATTAAGATGTTCTAACACCATCAAGAGATCAGTTCTAGGTTATACAGTAAGTTTAATGTGACCTCAATAAAAATAATAGTGAGCTTTCTAATGGACTTGGACAAACTGATGCTAGAGTTCATACGGAAAAATGAAACACGCAAGACTAGTACGGAAAATACTGAAGAACAGGAGCAATAATGGGGAACTAGCTCTACCAGATATTAAATCATATACAAAGTCTCTATGATTAGAACAGTGTAGTACTGGTACATGAATAGTCAGACCATCCAAAAGTATAAAACATACCCAACTACATATAGAAATCTAGTATATGATAAAGGGGGCCAAGATTTTTTTTAATTGAATGGTATCAGGACAACTGGACAGCCACGTGGAAAACATAAAATTAGCCCCATTCACACCATATATAGAAATGTACTCCAAATGGATCAGAGGACTGAATGTGCTCTATATTATAAATGAAACTGTATTAGTACTAGAAGAAAGCATGGCTGAATTCCTCTATAACCTGTGGGAAGTAAAAGGCTCTCTATGACTAAAAATCCAGATGCAATAAACTTAAGATTAATATACTTGACTACACAGAAACAAACTTTCGCAAGTCAAAAAAACACACACCACAATCAATGCCAAAAGATAACTGGGCAAAGTATTTGCAATATATATCAAAGTTAAATGACTAATATTCTTAAATATAAAGAACTTTTAAACTCTGAGAGGAAAAGACCAAAATTTATTTAGAAAGTGAGCAAATAACATGAACACTTTAAAAAATGTAAAAAATGGTCCTGAAACATATGAAAAAAATGTTCAATTCACTTGTGATAAGAGAAATACAAATTAAAACTAGGCTGAGATACAATTTCTCACCTATTAGATTAGCAGAAATTCAGCAGCTTGGCAACATGCTCTGCTGCTGAAGCTGCAGCACTCATACACCACTGGTGGGAATTCAAAATAGTACAGCCCCACAGGAAGAGAAATTTGGCAAAGCTAACAAATCTTATATATAGGTTTATCCTGAAGGTATACTTCCAACAATACAAAGAAACAAAGATTTGCATTACAACACCACTTGTAATTGAAAAATACTGGGTATTACTTAAGTGTCCAAATACAGGAGAAATGGTTGAATAAACCGTGGAGTACTATGTAGTTAAAAATTAAAGTTACTCAATTTGTGTATTACTTTTTTCAAATAGTTACTAAATTGTCAGTACATAAATACTTATTAAGTTGTTTGGACCTAAACTAATAAATTAAACCATCAGATGTTTCTCCTAACCTAGGGATGCTGTGAAAAAATTACTGATATAATAAGGATGTAATGAACTGAGAAAGTTTGGGAACTTCTGATAAAGTCCTGTGAAGACTTTTAAGAGGGCATGTATACCTGGAGATACGCGGTTACTACAGACTGTGGTCAACAAAATTTACAATAGGCTAATGAAGTAACTGTCCATAGTAGTAAGTGCTATCACAGATTTTATGGCAGCTCGCAAGGGGAGCAACTAGCTCAGTTTTTTTTTTAAATTTATTTTATTTATTTATTTTTGGCTGCGTTGGGTCTTCATTGCTGCACGCGGGCTTTCTCTAGCTGCAGCGAGCGGGGACTACTCTTCATTGGGGTGCACGGGCTTCTCATTGTAGAGGCTTCTCTTGTTGCGGAGCACGGGCTCTAGGCACATAGGCTCAGTAGTTGTGGCATGTGGGCTCAGTAGTTGTGGCTCACAGGCTCAGCAGTTGTGGCACACGGGCTCAGCAGTTGTGGCTCGGGGGCTCTAGACCGCAGGCTTAGCTGCTCCGCGGCATGTGGGATCTTCCTGGACCAGGGCTCGAACCCGTGTCCCCTGCACTGGCAGGCGGATTCTTAACCACTACGCCACCAGGGAAACCCTAGCCCAGTCTTGAAAGTTGTTTTTTGTTGTTGTTGTTTTGTTTTGTTTTTTTGAAAGGATGGAGTTGAGAGAAAAAATCAAATCAAGATACAATTTTTGAAGAGTTATAAGCTAAAGTGAGTTCTGAAGGGCAAGTAGGGGTATATTAGGCTGGGGGAAGGAGGAGTGGTTAAAAATCACAGGAAGAGGAAATGAGGGACTGAAAAAACGCTAGCATTCCAGAAGCCTGGATTGCTGGAACTGAAGACCCTGGAAAAAAAGAAATGAGGCTACAGAGTTAGGTAAGGAGCAGACCTTAAAAGTTTTTTTTATATATGAAATTAAGAATAAAAGGAATTTGGGGCTTCCCTGGTGGCGCAGTGGTTGAGAGTCCACCAGCCGATACGGGGGACACGGGTTCGTGCCCTGGTCCGGGAAGATCCCACATGCCGCAGAGCGGCTGGGCCCGTGAGCCATGGCCGCTGAGCCTGCATGTCCGGAGCCTGTGCTCCGTAACGGGAGAGACCACAACAGTGAGAGGCCCGCGTACCGCAAAAAAAATAAATAAATAAAAATAAATAAAATAAAATAAAATAAAAGGAATTTGGATTGTATTAATTAGCAAGAAGGAGCTGTGAAAGGGTTTTAAGCAGGGGAGTATCGTGAATACTCTAACCAAGTGTGGAAAAAAGATTGGGTGGGGGGGACCCAACCAGAGGCTAAAAAGCTGCTACAATAATCCAGAATAGATCTAGACAGGGCAGCTGAACTAAAGCGTCTGCAATTACTCAGTAGTGGGGCAACCTCATTTTCAATGGATTACTATGCTAGCTTCTCAACCGCAAAAGAAAGCAACAGATTCCGTGGCTTCGAAGACTACGGTCATGATCTTTGTGGAAACTGGGGATCTTTGCCCCACCTTCACAATGTGTCTGGGAGTAGAAGTCGTTTCATAATCTTGCTGTGTTTTATTCTCCAAGATGACATTGACAAACCCTGATATTTAGTTTCAATAAGTGAATTCTGCGATGAAATTAGATCCCAGACTTCAAGGAGATTATGTGTGTCAAGCGTTACGTCTGTCTACTGAACCTAATACAGGCCTCTAGCTGTGAGGGCCTCTAAGAATACTAACATGTTTTCTGGAAGCTTGCTTCTTGGCTTGTACAGAATGCCCTCTTGATGTCGAGGAATAAGTTTTCACCTTCAGGTATAATTAAATCAAAGATGCAAATTCTCTTCTAAAATTTACTCAAACATCTTTTAAGAACTCACAGAGCTTTAACTGAATTTTTTCTATATTGTAACCAAATCGTTATGAGTTCAATAGGGTAGTAAGAAAGGTGTTTTAGAGCTAAAAAACAAACAAACAGAAAAACACAAAGAATAACCGTTACTAATAGGGGCTGGAGAATAAGCTATTTTTAACTTGAGCTCTACACTTCTTTTTTAAACCAAGAGATGAACACATCCTTAGAATTAGGCCCATTGAAAAGGGCATTTTTTTTTTTAAAAAAAGTGCACAGCCTTGGGAAGAGTGAAGAGAATTCTACTGGCACCGAAGAGGAGTTAGACCCTTACAAGAATTCTGCCACCTTTAAGCCTCCATACTAAACCCAAAGAGAAAATAATATATGGTCTGAAATGGTAAAAACAGACCCATGTCTACACCTCTGCTTTTTTTCCACTCTCCCACAACCTCTCCCCCATGTCCTTCAGTCCAAGAAGAACTAAAAAAACAAGATTGCAGGAAAAGTCACTACAAACAGGTCTCCAACAGTCCTCTCAAATAGGGACTATTCAGGGACTTGAAAGGTAAAAAGTAATAATCGAACACCAAAGTTGAGTTCCTTATACTCTACTCTCCCAGGACACTTATATGAACAATGCCCATCCATTTTTTCATCGTGGCACACGCAGAAGGTTATAACATGTGGAAGGAAGGTCATAAACAGAAGACTGGCTGCTATCTGAGGCCACCTGGCCAGGGTCACTGGTTACCCCAGGCCCCATGTGATGGCCAGGAGTACTGACGAGATCAGTATCTTTGCTTTCTTAAAGCTCAGCTCAATCAGAATCGAATTCTTTTCTCAGTCTTTTAGGATTAATTGCAATAGCCAATGTTCTCAGAAATTGTTACTTTAAAATCCAGACCCTATTACGTACTAGTGGCCCAGCTTCCAGCAAATAACTTCCCTTAGCCTTAGTAAAGTATGGAAAAACTACCTATTTTGCAGCAGTAGTGTGGAGATTAAAAATTATAAGCTCTTATCACAGTGCTTGGCAGGAAATCAATGTAGGAGGACTGTTATTACCAAGAGAGTTGTTGAAATAAGGGAAATCTGACCTCTGTATAGTGGTTACGTCACTGAGATAAGAAATTACAGGCTTTACTCTCCCTAGTGTCTAAAATTAAAACATTTTATAAAACAGTGAAAACCATGAACTGTCTCCCTACTTCCTCAAAATCATCATCTTTTTTCCCCATTAATATTCACAGCCTCTTATTCCAGTATTTTAAAAGTGATTGTCTTCGCAACCCATGTACAAATGCATATTACACTGACACATACATACACAAGAAGTGATACTGGTACATTTATCTATGTTCTGTAGAAGCTGAGCTTGGAAAACCAGTGTAGGACCAGACATTCGGAGACGAAAGAAGATATCAGCACTTTTTTATTTGAACCTCACTACAGTGAAAATAACCCAACCATCTATAGACAAAAATTATCTCCCCACACAAATGGTAGACAAGTTTCTTTCCTGTAATTAGCCCCTTTTCCCTGAAAAAGAGTTGTATGAAGAATTAACTGCAAAGAAAGTGTTGTATGAAGAATTACTTCAAAATAATTGATACAGATGACTGCACACTCAGCAGACACACTGGAGAACAGCACCTGGATCTCTGGAAAAAAGTGTTAAAGTGGCTACTGGTAAATCGCGTCAAGGTCATAAGAGGATGTCAAAGGACTTCATGTACCCGTGGAAAAAAATGAGCCACTATAAGCAATTCTGCAATGTACCACGTTATCTCAACAGTGGTAACTCCCAATTTCCTCTATTTGATTAAGATAGGGTATGGTTATCAACTCCAAACACAAACTTCCCATCACCAGGAAATCTCTTCTTGATAACCCTGGGCAAAAAAGCTCAAGTAGTAAACATTTAACACTGGAATATAAGTTATTATAATGCCCAATCACAATACCCCAAATATAATTTTAATCTTTCAGGGGAGGATACTTTTGGAAGGATGGCAAAGGATTCTTCTTGATTTGTCCTTTGACCGTGCTAAAGAACAGAAAGACAAAGCAAAATCTGCATCCAAACTGAAACAAAAACACAAACAAAAAAACCTTAGCCCTCCCACCCCCCCCCCAAATAAATGACTACTGGAAGGCAACTGTGAGATCACCTACACATTCATTCATTCACTGAAGAGCTGTGTGAATAACTTCTATGTTCTGGCCACATCGCATGGAAACACAGGAATGAGTAAGACATGGCTCCTGCCCTGAAGAAATTTGTAATCTAAAAATAATGTTTTCAGAGTCACAGGAGTCATTTTATAATAATATTGCATTAATAGAGACAGAAACATAAGCGAATAAGACATATTTAAATACATTAGTAAACATAAGCTAAAAGGAATACCTTTGGTGAAAACTGAGTTCACTAACGACATTTAGTATATACTTTTTGAAGCATGATTAAACTTGTAATTTACTTCCAGGACAAGAATTAACTCATGACACATATTTTATAATGCTCTCCCGCCCCGTCCCCCTCCCCGCGGCCCCCAAACACAATTCGTAAATTAGGTGCTTTTCAGCTTGACAGGCAGGGCGTGGCCCTGTAGTTCTCATACAACCTCAATGACACTTGGATGAGCTCTCGCAAGTCTGGACATTCAGGTTTCCGAGAAAAGGCCAGTCAACTCCCTAATTCTCCCTAAACCTTGAAACAACACTGCCACCTCTCTGCGCCGTCACCCCCGCCCACTTACACACATATCCCTTGCCTAAAGCACACAAATCACATCTTCCACTTCTGGAAAACCTTCAGGAACGAACCACGGAAGAAACACCTCCCTCACTCAAAATATCCATATTCTCGTCCGCGTTTCAGAGGCTTGATTCCCGATTATTGGCTAAACCTGTGCAAGAGCCCAGGGCCGGCTATTCAGTTCAGTGCGGACCATCTAATGACTTCCACCTGAAACAGCTATTCCTTTAACTGGCACAAAACCCTACCCGAGACGCTTAAAAAGCAACTGCTCGCACACAGACAAGGAGTGAAAGAAAGGAAAGGAGGGGAGAGGGGCGGAGTGAGGCGCGGGGACTGCGGCGACCGGTCCCCCCAGGTTGCGGGCACCGCCCAGGCGGGGACCTCGGCGCGGCGGGACAGAGATGCGGGGTGACCTTCCGACGAGGCCAGCTCGACGGGGTGCCGGGGTCGGGAGACCTCGCCGCAACTGTCCGCTCTCGGGAGTGCACTCGCTCGCACAGCGGCGAACCCGGCGCCCCGGATTCCAGCCCGGGCTCGTCCCGCAGCTGGTTCCCGGGGAGCACGCAGGAGGTGCAATTTCGGCGTCCGGGCCCGGCGCCTGGGCCTCGGCCCGCCGCCGCCCAGACACACCCCCGCCGCCGCCCCGGCGGCCCCAGCCCCTCCCCGGGCAGCCCGGGCGGGCATAGCTCACCTGCACCGCAAGCCGGTTCACCGCCCCGCGGGCTCCGGAAGCCGCGGCTGAGCTGGCTCCAGCTGGAGAGTGCTCGGCCCTTGTCGTCCAGGAGGCTCCGCGCCGGGAGCGGCAGAAGGAGGACTCCGACAGGAGGCGGTGGAGTCTGGGCGGCAGGAGGAGGCGGAGGAGGGCTCGGGGCGCCCCGCTCTCTGGAGATCCACCCTCCTGCTGGCCGCTCTGCAGCAGCAGCCGCAGATCACTTCCGGGGCGCTGGGAGCGGGGCGGAGTCTGAGGGGAAGCAACTTCCTGTCCGCGGGCTGAGAGGAGGATGTGGGGGCCGGGGCTGGAGAACAATGGCCGGAGGGAGCGGGCCTGCTGGTGTCCACCCTCCGCGCGCTGAGGGCGGGCTGCATTGCCTCTCGGGCGACCCCACCCCCGGTCTCTGCGCCCGGCGAGGTGAAGTCACCTCCCCGGGGCCCGGGAGGGGCCGCGGGCCTCGCAGAGTTTCCCGGATCTCGGCGCCGGCGCCACGACGTCCTTGTCTCTCTTCTGGGGACCAGGAGGGGGTTCTTGGGGAAGGAGGGGGAGAGCGGAAGCCGCCATCTTGCTTCCAGGGGGCGGCCTCTTCTCCCGGGGCGTCCTAGGCCACTCCGTCCTGTGGCCGGGATTTTCCCGAGTGGAACCGGCGACGTGGCTCGTCGCGGGCTGAATCCCTGGAGACGGGTCAGTCGCCTGCCCTGGCTGGAGGGTCTCGGTGGCCGCCCTGGGCCTCCTGTCTAACAGCTGATCCCGGGAGGACTCGCATCCGCGGATAGTCGGGGATCCTTTTCTGAGGATTCTCGAACCCACTACGACACAGTGGGTCTGATGTCTGGTGTGGCACTGAGATCATGCCGCGGCCCCATCCTGTGATTTGGGAGCCTAAATTGGAAGTAGTTCCACTAAATCGTTTGCTTTATTTAATCCTTCCATAGGTTCGAAATCGATCGTTAGACTAACATGCGTTAACAGCTCCCCTCTTAACTCTAGACATTTATTCCCTTATCCTCTTCCCTCCCCACCTCGCACCTGAGTAGCAACACTCATTGCTTGACACAGTCCATTCAAGGGATGCCCAGAGTAATGGAAGCAAATAATTACGGTTGGAAGTATGGCATATCAAGGTATACAGAGAAAGGAATGGATGAGTTTACTAAAACTGTCAGATTTTCAAGATAAACAGGGGTTTTACAGCACCAAAAAGGGATTTTACAGCACATCGAGATCCTGACAAAAAGGACATGAAACAAAGGAACAAATAAAGACTATTGAGAAGTCTGAGTAGTAATTACAGGACTTAAAAGTTCAAGGCTGGGCAGCTGAAAAAGATGAAGCTGAAGAAGCAGTCAGGAGTCAAACATGAACTGTCTTTCATGCCGTGGTGAGGCCATGAATAGAGGAATGACCCTGGACAGATTGACAATTTAAGCTGTTGGTGGAGGACAGGTTAGTTGAGGGGAGGGGCAGGGTAAGCAGAGAGCTTGCAGACAAGGAGCCATTACAGAAATCAAGAGAAAGGATAACCATAATGTGAGTGGCAGTGAGTATCCGAAGAAGATGGATTCCTAAAATGTTCAGGATGCCAAGTCAACTAGTTATGATGATAGATTCTTGGGAAGCAGGTGCTTGCTGGATAAAAGAATGGAAGTGACAATACTGATGTTCTGTTTTTGGGGGAGGATAAAGGTGTATTTTACCAAATGAAATAAGGAAGGATTGGGATGGGGTTGGGGCAGAAAATGAGTGCCATTTTGGACCTGACGTGTTTTATGTACCGATGGTGGTGTCTAATGGCAGTTGCTGTGTGGGTCTACAGCTCTGGGTAGGATGGGATATGAAGTTACAAACACCACAGGCTTGTATTACCACACCCGAGCCAACTGCAGTCTCACTTTATTGAGCACAGATTCAAAGCCACTTCTCCTTTCTCCCTAATTTTTCTTGGGAAAAATGCTGAAATATTACATTGAAAAAAATCCCCATGTGGTGATATATGCATAATGGTCTTCTAAGGACTATATTTCTTCTAAGGGCCGTAAAGTTTAGGCTTACAAGAAACTGAATATGACAAAAGTATAACTAGTATAGCATCATAAAATCATTGTTACCTTAATTAAAATTTTTAAAATTTAATCATTGACAAGACAGGTTAGTTAAACTAGCCACAGATGGAGGATTGAGGATATACCTGTTGAATGGAGAGCTAGGAGGAGGATAGCTTTAAGAGTGAGCAAGGGGAACACAATGAAAGACAACCTCAAGCTCGTTAGCCAGCCTGTCTCAGCTGATTCTTGCTTGTTCACAGCCATGCTAACCTAGCTTAAAGCAGTCAGAAATAGAATGGATCATTTTCGAGCAGAAGCTTCAGAAAGCCACATATAGCAAAAGCCCTATAAATAATAGGTACAGTGGCAAACCAAAGACTAATTATTAGTTGTTATTCTATATTCCTGTATAGCAGGATTTTTTGAACACAAAAAATGAGGAACTCTCACCTTTAGTTCTTAGATTATTCAAATACATTTATTCTCAATTTTCCTAGAATAAAATTACATTTAGGTGTATTGACCAACCATGTAATGGATAATATACTGAACTAGAAATGAGAGCAATGATCTTGAGTCCCAAAGTTCTTTTCACCATATGACCCAAGCAAAGTCATTTAACCTCTCTATGCCCTAGTTTCTTTGACTATAAAATAGAGATTATAATAACTTTCTACCAGCCTGCCTCTCAGAGATAAATAACAAATTAATGCTTTAAAAGCTCTTTGAGGTACTTGGATGAAAGGGCATAATTTTAAGTATATATTATTAATAATTAGCACTAGTATCCAGTAGAACTCATGAGCATTTCAAAATTTCCTGCCTGGGCACCTCAAAGAACATGAAAGGTTCTGGTTTAAAATATACTTAGATTTGGGAATTCACTGACAGTCCAGTGGTTAAAACGCACTTTCACTGCTATGGACCCAGGTTAGATCGCTTGTTGGGGCACTAAGATCCCACAAGCTGTGTGTTGTTGCCAAAAAAATTTTTTTAATGATAATAATAAATACACACACACACACACACACACACACACACACACACACACACACACACTTAGGTTTCTTATTGACCTTATTGTTAATTATTATTTATAAACCAACCTTATGTACTAACATGGTATGAGTAAAAAGAGGAGAAGAGTTTTAGTAACTACAATTCTTATGTTTTCTGCTACTTATAGCTAATATATACATTGGGGAGACGTATGAGATAGGTATGCTTTTGTCAGAATCATGTTTTAGAATTAATGATTAGTCTACTACAGTCATTTAACTGGAATTTTGCATTAAAGCATTACTCACGTCCCCATAGAATAATAAGACTTAGCATGCAGTTACATGTTTGTCTGTAGCATGAAGGTGAGCATTCCTATAACTCTTCTGTCATTCTCATCATTGTTTAATCAGAAATACAAAATAAAATACATAGTCCTCTGAGGTTTTGTCCAGTGTCTATCCCTAAAGTAGATGAAATTTTGCCTCTTAGATTGGTTTCATCAGTATTTCTCTTTTGAAAGGTGTATGCATATATAAACACATTTAAATATATTCATGGCTATATAATGTACACATTTATTTTTATATATGTGCTTATCATATACCAATTTATAAACATATCAGTGTACAAAAGCTACACATATAGTAGTAACTGGTAACAACAAAAGCCTCCTAGATGTATTGGGGGCCAGATGAGAAAGTAGTTGGTTATTAGCAATTTATCTCTAAACTACTTGAAATACATGTTTTATTACTAGTAGAGTTATAAGCATTGTCCGTAATGCCCATGGTACATTAACATTTGTATTATTTGATTTTATTTTCACAACAATTTTATAAGACATGCATTGTTCAAAAAAATAGGTTCAGAGGGCTTAAAGACTTGCCTAAGGGCTGAAAAGTCTTGCTACAAATTGTCAAGTAGCAGAGTCAAACTCACATCTCTTATCCTGAGGCTCTCAAATTACTGTTCCTTCTAGTTCTTTATATGATGGTTACCAGCTTGATATGACAGTTATGCCAGAACATATTTATAATATGAGCATTTCTGGCTTATGATTGATTGCCTGTAGAATCTGTAAAATTCAGCCAAACTTAAGTTTTTAAAACTTAAACTGCTGTTCTTATGTTTATGGCTGTGTCTATCGCCTTGAAGACAGGCACTTACTTTTATTCATGTTCATGGTGTCAGGCATTAGTACTCAAAATATTTTAGGGATGAAAATAAAAAGTAAATTGTGATGATTAGTTGAATACTTTAAGGGGGAAAAAAATCACCTTGGAAACTTTTAGGTGTGTGAATATGTGTGTGTGTGTGGCCATTTTCTGCACATCCAGGTAAAGATAATTTGTTTTGTTTTGTTTTATAATTGAAATCAGTGAGACCATTGCCTCCATTTCCTGCTTCATTTTATTGCCATCAGGCCTAAAGCGGTAGGTTTACATAGGTGCTGTAAGTGACAGTCACTTGTATGATACCATTCCTAATGTTTCTGTTTGGACTTAAATATTCTAGATGGCCCTTTTGTTGTGGCCACTGTAGTGAGAACGTGTAAAGAATGGAGTTCTGACATTTAGGCTTTACAATCCTGCCCTTCATGTCCACTCTTGTGAACCACATATTTCCATACTTTTTCTGTTGGGATTAAAGGATAAGACTACTAGATCAATGGTTCCCAAGTATTGCTGCTCACCAGAATTTGTACAGACAGTCCCTGACTTTACGATGGTATGAAAGCAATACTCGTTCAGTGGAAACCATGCTTCGAGTTTTGAATTTTGAACTTTTCCTGGGCTAGCCATATGGGCACGATTCTCCCTCTCTCTCTTTCTCTCTCTCTCTTTTTTTTTTTTTGAGTTTAAATGCATTTTATTTTTAGACAACCTACATGACACGTTTTTTTTTTTTCCTCCACAACAATCCCTCCGCTCCAAACAAATCAACATCAAAACGAAGAACTCCAGATGACATCAGTCCCATTCATCTAAGTCCTGGTGTTGTGTGGATGAAAAGCAGCAGCCAGCCAGTTATGGCGAGCAGGTGATAGATCCAAACAGCCAAATTTGTTAACATTTTTCCATTTCTAGGCCATCCTTAAAGAAAATTATATATGGGGTCACACCATCCTCACGGTAATCCAGCAGAGCAACCATGCCATCTGGATTCATGTTTTCACCAATAAAGAACTGATAGTTTTTGAAATTAGCAAGGATATTCTTGATTCGTTCTGCAGCCCCTGTCATAAAAGGTTTTCCTCTTTCTGGTCTCTGTTCTTCAAGCTTCCCTTTGATTGACTTCATGTAATCTTTGATGTACTTCTTGTAGGCTTCTTTTGTGAAGCTGGTTTCCTGCAAGTGATGGTTCATGACAATATCCACACCAGTGATTACTGTGCTTTCGGTACCTTCGCCCTCGGGGCCTTCAGCGGAGACATTTCCACCAATGAGCGAGTCATCAATGTTACCCCGTGTCCTACTGACCATCTTCCCCTCCACCTCCAGACACAGCCCGTCCGCGACCTCCCGGATCTTGTAGATGTCAGAGAACATCTCATCATGGCTGATGAGATCCCGGTAGATGATCATGATGGAGACTGGAGGGAGACAACGGTGGCACTAGCTTAGGAGCATGGAGCTCAGAGCGAGCGTGGTGCAGCCGGAGCGGCGCTCGGGGGAGGGGGGAGCGGGCGGAAAAGGCCGACTCTGCTGCTCCCCAACCTCATATAGAGGGCACCTCTCTTTCTCTCTTGATGAAATGCCAGCTCCCAGTCCAATACACTTCCAACCACGCTGCACCCAGACAACCATTCACTTGTGCATTTGTAGAACAGTATTCACTAAATTACATGAGATAGTCAGTACTTTATTACAAAGCAGTTTTTTGTGTTAGATGATTTTGTCCATCTGTAGGCTAGTGTAAGTGTTCTGAGCACATTTAAAGTAGGCTTGGCTCGGCTGTGATGTTCAGTAGATTAGGTGTATTAAATGCATTTTTGACTTACAATATTTTCAATTTATGATGGATTTATTGAGACATAACCCCATCATAAGTTGAGGAAGATGTGTAAAGCTTTAAAGGAAATTCAGATTCTTGAGTCCCACTCTAAACAAAGTCAATTAGAAAGTCTTGGGTGAAGCCTTATATGTATATAAATTGAAAAATATAACAAATATAAAGAGTTATATTTGTAGCTATAACACCCTCCTTCAAATTCTGATCATCAGTTAGGTTTGGGAGGTTCTGGTTTCAGTAACTTATCCAATGCCACACAGAACCCTAAATAGAGCCAGAAATGAACTCAAATCTTATAAGTCCAAGTTAAATGCTTTTCACTGGACTTTTGCTGTTCTTTTACTGATTACATATGATGGGGTAGGATGGAAAAGTGGAGAAAAAACAGCAATTTCAATTAAAACTTTTTACCATGTTCTGTTACATGGTTTTAAGATTAAAAGAGCTAATATCTTAGTGAACTTAGAATAATATCTGGCACATGGCAAGTACATGTAAGTGATAAATGTTAAATGAATAGGTTAAATGTTAAGTGAATGCTGTTGTCTAATTACAGCGTTCACTTTGCCCAGGGTTAAAGTGAAATTGAATTAGATATAAACATTTTCTATGTAGAAAAAAAACTGTATGTAAATAACAGTGGCATCCTCAGTATTTTTTTTTTTTTTTTGTCTTGGAAACCCTGAATTTGTATAGCTGAAAATATTTCTATGTTGTTTCTTTTCATCTTTTTGACATTAAGAGAAGTGTTAATAATATACTTATTAAATGAAGTTTTGGATTTGCAGCTGTGTAGTATTCTTATATTATTTTATTTAAGATATAGTTAAGGTGCATGGGATGATGTATTTTACATTGTCCTTCTATCACTGAACTAGCTCCAAAATTGATTTTTACTGCTATGAAATCAAGTATTCATTTTTCAGAAGCCATTGTCTGCCTGGATTGATCATCCAAATGAAATATTTCCCTTGAATGAGGTAATAGATATGCTTGGTTCTATCTAATTTCCTTACCTCTCTACAGGTTTCTTCAGAGTCTTTCAACCTTGAATAAGTTTTTATACTTATTAACTATAAATAAAATTGTACATTTTCATCACCAGTAAATGAAGAAGCCACTTTGATATTTTAAAGGGCTGTTTGATACATTTTGATAAAGTCTGTGAAAATATGCCTTTGGTCAGAATCTATCATTGTGAAAATTGATATCCATTTCAGTTTTGTTCATTTTATAAGTTGTATTATTTTTCAGAGGAATCACCACATACCCAGCATCGATTTCTAGTGGCTCCTGATTTTTGCGTGTGTGTGTACACATACACAGAATACCTTCATACCTTCATGTAGAATACAAATTTAGTCTTTAATATACTTCATTAAAATGAATTACTCTATCATAAATGAATTGATTTGTCCTGGAAAAGTGTAGAGGTAGGGATAGACTAGAACAGAAGGTATTTATAAAGTCAGGAGGACTCTGGTAGGTAGCAAGGATTAGACCAGAAAGTACCAGATCTGAGAAACCAGAAGGAAGAATTAGATGTCATCAGTAGGGAAGCAGCTGACTATTTGAGTCCAGAGTCAGTCAAGGAAAGGGAATTAAATTAGCATTTATTAAATATTTACTATATTTCAAATGTTGTCTCAAGCACCTTACAAAAGAAGGAATGTCTGGCTAGGTCCCATAAATCTAGATGTTTTGAGTCTTGGGGAGTTAGAGAAAATAGTATTAATAAGTAATTGTTAATTATATTATTGTCTAAATTTTATTATTTATTTATTTTAGATTATAAATCACATCTTTTTTTTTTTTTTTTTTTGCGGTACGCGGGCCTCTCACTGTTGTGGCCTCTCCCGTTGCAGAGCACAGGCTCCAGACGTGCAGGCTCAGTGGCCATGGCTCACGGGCCTAGCTGCTCCGCGGCACGTGGGATCCTCCCAGACCGGGGCATGAACCCGTGTCCCCTGCATCGGCAGGCGGACTCTCACCCACTGCGCCACCAGGGAAGCCCTAAATCACATCTTTTTATTAAATAATATTAGTACTTAAACTTAGGCTTTTAATTAATTGATTTTAATAGCAATACTTAGATAGTCCCTGATTATTCTCACTACCTTTGAAAAATCTTATTGTCTACATTTTAAAATACTTATACTGTGTTGTAATAATTAAAACTTATGTGAGAACTATATATTAGTTATTATAATCAAACCTATAACTTTTGAACTATGACCATCCCTTCCTTCATTCTTTTCACAACAGAAAGCCATCGTTCCGTCTGGATTCTGGATCTCAGCTCCTCCTGTCTACTTGAGGACCTTGCTCCATCAATTACTCTCTTTTTGTTGTGTCTTCAACCTCACTCTACTGGTTCCTTGCCATTAGCATTCTCATTTGTTTAAAGTGTCTCCCTCATACATATCCTCTCTCCCTCTGGCTTCTACCCAAATTCTCCTTCCTTTCACTAGAGAAAAATTTTCAAAGAATTTTCTGTGCTTGCTATCTCCACTTCCTCACCTCCAAGTTATTCCTCAGTCGTAGGTAGGCAGGCTTTCATTCCCAACACTGCTGTGAAATGACGCAATAAAGTCACCAATATCATCCCTATTATAAGATATCCCTTAGTTCTTAATGTTTCAACAGCATTTGAAGTTGTTGACTGTTCGTTCCTTTTTGAAACAATCTCTTCTCTCAGCTTCTGGAAAACCACACTTAATGTTTGTTTCCTTTCTGGCCACTCATAATGTCCTTTGGACACTGCTGTCTTTGCTTAAATATTGCCATTTCAAGGAACTCTAAGGCTCTATCACTCTAGTCTAGTCTACACATTCCTCTTGGATTATCTCATCTATGCCATGGTTTTATTTCTATAGGTTGATGACTTCTAGACATGAACTCACTCCTAAGCTTGAAACCTATGTATTCAATTCCCTAGTTGATACCTCTTGGATGTTTTTTAGGAAACTAACTCAAACACAGCATGTCCGAACTGAGCTGATGCAATCACCCACCCAAAGGCGGAAGCCAGAAATCTACATGTTTACTTTGAATTTTCTCTTTTCCTCAACATCCATTCCATCATCAGGCTCTGTTAAAACTTCCTCCTTAGCACATCTCAAATCATCCATTCCACTCCATTTCTTCTTCTTTTTTTTTATTTTGAAGTTGCCTTTTTAAAAAACTTTTTTATTGAAGTATAGTTGATTTACAATGTTGTGTTAGTTTCTGCTGTACAGCAAAGTGAATCAGTTATGCATATACATATATCCACTCTTTTTAAGATTCCTTTCCCATATAGGTCATTACAGAGTATTGAGTAGAGTTCCCTGTGCTATACAGTAGGTCCTTATTATTTATCTATTTTATATATAGTAGTGTGTATGTGTCAATCCCAATCTCCCAATTTATCCCTTCCCCCCTGGTAACCATAACTTATTTAAAAACAGAAATAGAGTCACAGATGTAAAATAGTCTTTGAAGCCATTACATTTTGGGGTTTTGTTAGCAGCAGAACACCAGTATTCTTTATTGTTAGTTATAAAATGATTCCTATCTTCTCAATATCAGTTGAACAGGTGGCGGTATTGACACAACTGTGAAAATTTGCAAAAAAGAATTCTGTCTGGAGAAATGAACAGTTTTCTCACTTCTGTATAAAGGTAATGTGCCATGGGGAACTAGGGCCAGCTCACACTGGCTTATGAGGTACCCATTCCCAGTGTGTACATCTCTTCCCAACCAGCCAAGGTGGAAGTAATTACACCATGGAAATTGGCAAGCATTATAAATCAGGGCTATCCACACCCCCTCCGCCCCCACCCCAGAGAACTGGCTTACCAGCCCACCTCTGGGAATCCACTCCATTTCTACTGCCACTTCCCTAATCCAAGGCATTATTACCTGCTTACTATAATTGCAGTACAGATCAAACAGGTTCAGTCTCCACCCCACCCCACCCAAATCCATTCTTCCCATTGCAACCATCATGATCTTCTGAAGGCGAATATGTCATATAATTCCTCTGCCTAAACTCCTTCAACACTTCCATTAATCTCAGGATAGTCTGAATTCCTTTATGTGTCTTATGCAGCTTTATGCAATCTAATGTCTGCTTATCTCTGTAGTCTCATCTCTGATCACTTACTGTTTTCCCCTCACCCCCCCCACACACACACACTCATGCACACAGCTCTAGCTCCAAGAATATAAGTAGCTGCCTGCTTTGCAAAAAAAAGTATGAATGTTAAATAAGCAAAAGTTAAGACATATTATACCAGGTTTTTAAGATTATAATATAAATAGTATAAAATTCCCAATATAAATTTTAGTTTTATAATATATAGATTTAGTATATAGATTACTATATATAGATTATATAAGTATACTATAGTATAGTAAATCCAATATATAGATTTAGTTTTTAGTACATAGATTTTAGTTTTTAAACACCTGTCATATGTATATACTTAAAACATAGATTAAACATTAAATATGATTAATTTAACTCACATTCTAATTCTCTCACTCATTTGTGGTGACATTTGGTAGACAAAAGTTGGTTATGTGTATTTGCAAGGTATTGATCATTTTTGCTAATGTCACAATCTTTGGAAAATTACTGAGAGAAATTTGAATTCTAGCTTTTCCTGATAACAGATTCTTTAGTAAGTTGCATTTGTATTCCCATTTATACCACGTTCTTTCTGTGTTTGGATCATTGGAATACTTATGGATGGTAATTATCAATTCATAATTTTAACAGTCTCTCCATTTCCTTTGTCATTGTGGTTTATAATATGTTTTAGATACAGTGGTCGAGGATAAATTTCCAGTATTTCCTAAATGTGCTTTAATATAGTTTTTTTCCTTCACATTTGAACTCACAGGCAGTCAACTTCAAGTCCAATGAACATCTGAACTGGGCTAAAGGTTCACAACTTTAGGCAAATCTGATGTTTTTTTTTGTCTTTGTCTAAATTATACTGTTGTTAATAGCAGCACTCATTTTTTCATTAATTTTTATAAAATATTAAGTTCAAATGAAGTAAACTATTCAAATAATTTTATAAACACTGTTGTACAAAGATGGCATTGCTCTGAAGTTAAGCTGCTAGTGGGCAGTTAATGCTGTTATGTGATAACAGCTTCACATTTTTATCAGTGGATATACTGCGATCCCAGTTCAGCCTAGAAAAAGTGGATGATGGGGTGGGAGGGGATTAATGTGTAACATCCAATATCACCTCTCTCTGTGTTCTTATCCCTGTGTTTCTTCTGCCTGGGGAAAATCTCTCCATGCCTCCCCCTCAACCTCCAACTTCCCCTTTGTTCATCTCTCACATCACATCAGACTTTCACATAGCAACTGCCCATCACTACTTCTTACTCTTTTGTCACGTCATAACTTTGATGTCCCTTTATCCAGCAAGCCTTTGCACACCTTCCCTGACTACTGTAGGTGACTCTTTTTCCAAATCTGGTCTCTGTTTCTGTAGGTTGGTTTCACGCTCTTCCAGTACAGAATGACTGACTGTTCATATGGCCACTGATGTCTTCCAATCCTCACATCACACCAGAGAGGGCCAAATATGTTCTTTTTTCTAGTTTCCTTAGTAAGTCTTAGGCAAGACCTCTGAATGGTCTAGTGGGAATGGTGTGTCCACCCTTGAACCAGCCAGCCATCTGTAAGTAAGGGTCAGAACAAACATGGTGCCTGCTACCCACCTCTTAAGAGCTGGGGGCTCTGATGGTTAATTTTATGTGTTAACCTGGCTACACTATAGTATTTAATTATTTAATTAAACTCTATTCTAGGTGTTGCTGTGAAGGCATTTTGTAGATGTAGTTAACATCTGCAATCAGTTGATTTTAAGTAAAAGAGATTACTCTTGATAATGTGGGTGGGCTTCATCCAATCAGTTGAAGGCCTTAAGAGCAAACCAGGTTTCCTGGCAAAGAGGAAATTCTGTCTCAAGTCTGCAGTGTCACCTCCTGCTGAGTTTACAGCCTGCCCGATGGATCTGTGGATCTGGGGCTTGCCAGCCCCACAATCATGTGAGCCAATTCATTAAAATAAATCTCTCTATATAAGATTGGTTCTGTTTCTCTGGAGAACGCTGACTGATACAGGGACCTTCTAGGATATGATAGAATCACTGGACCGGGAGCCAGGCAGCTATCCCAACAGTGCATCAGTAACAGGAAGAAAAGATACACAGAGAAATGGGGAAAAAAAAAAAAGGGGGAGGAAGGGGAATGAAAAGTACACAGGATAAGGAGTATTAGAATATGGCTAAGCACTGACTCATGTATAGCTATTCTTAAGTTACCTAACCCTGTCCTAATGATAATAAGGAGACATAAGTACATGAAATTATCATCCCTTTCTAACTCAGATTGATTTATTCCTTCAGTTTGAACTACCTTTGTCAATAGACGGTAAGTTTTCTATAATTCATGTTTTACCATGTTTTACTTTTTCTTATTTAACATTCTTAGACCTTATTGTCTAAGTAACTGTATTCGTTTCCTATTGCTGCCGTAACAACTCACTAGAAATTTAGTGGCTTAAACCAAAAGTAAATACATTATTTTACAGTTCTGGAGGTCATAAGTCTAACATGGTTTGGCAGCACTGTGTTCCTTCTGGAGGCTCTAGGGGAGAATCCTATTCTTCGCCTTTTCCAGCTCACATTCCTGGGCTCATGGCCCTCTTGTCTTCAGTCAGCAATCGCAGCACTTCAGCCTCTGCTTCATATCTCCTCTCTGACTCTGCCCCTCCTGCCTCCTCCCTCTTATAAGAACCAGTATCACTTCCTGATCTTAAGAGCCCTGAATTAATCATATCTGTCAGTTTTTTTCTTTTTTCTTTTTTGGCTATGTGAAGTAACATATTCACAGGTTCCAAGGATTTAGGACATGAGCATCTTTGGGTCGAGGCATTATTCAGCCTATCATAATAAATAATTACCAAACTGATACACATAAATAAAAATCAAATAATATTGAAAGTCTCCATCGTCTCTGCTATAGGTGTGGGCAGTGTGTGTACATATGTGTATTTGTATATATCACCCAGCAGTGTGACTGCTGCCGTCGGGGCAAAGCGACAGTACAATGAAAGTAGGCTCCAAAACAAAACAAAACAAAAATATTCAAAGTCTCTCTCTCCCAGGCTAGAATTTTTAGCTTTTATATCTGTTTCTTCTAGTATTTATCTTTATCTTTCTCAATAATGGGCCTTCACTGTCATTTCTTACTTTTTCAATTGTAGGCGTTAACTGTTGACTTACAATTTAATAGATAAAGATTTGGCTCTACTGTAAACACCTCTTCAACTTTCTCAATCCTCGCAATGGGGTAACATCATTATTTTTGATAAACCAATAATGAATGTTGATATCATTATGATGTCATAAATATTATTTACTATAGATCCAAATAGAGAAGTATGATTGCATTTTCTTTTCTAAACACTTATTTGTCTCTGGGTATTTGCCTGGTTGTTTCACTTATATAATTTGCTATCCATATATTCTTAATGCTTTCAAAATGTTTCATCATATTATCTATCAGGTTTCCTTTTTCCTGGAGCCCTTCCTCCTGGGCCTTCTGTCCTCTTGATCTCTGGCCTGGCTATTCTCTAGGTCTGTGGCAGAGCTCTCATCCTGTGATTTCTATTCATTGCCTTCTTGGATAATTTGCATTGAAAAACCAGTGGAGAGGGAGCAGAAAAGGTGACAACTTTTCTGAAAGTTCTATTTCTGATATGTTGGACTATTTTCTATATGTTCTACTGCGATGAGAAGAATTTTTAAATCAGACTTAATCACTAGGATCATACATCAGGCTTGACTTGGGTATAAAATGAATCCTGACTCAGTATTTCTGACAACCAAGTAATACTCAGAATGAGTACTGGTTGTTTTTGTCCCAGCTTTATTGAAATATGATTGTTACATAACACTGTGTAAGTTTAAGGTAGACACCTAGTGATTTGATATATGTATGACAGTATTACAAAATGATTACTACAGTAAGATTAGTTAACACATTCATCACCTCACATAGTTTAGTTTTTGTGTGTGTGGTGAGAACTTCTAAGGTCTACTCTGTTAGCAACTTTCAAATATACAACACAGTATTGTTAACTGAGGTCACCATGTTGCACATTACATCCTCAGAACTTATTCATCTTATAACTGAAAGGTTGTACCCTTTGATTGCTTCACCCATCAGCCTCCTTCCCCCACCAGCAACCACCAGTCTGCCCTCTGTTTCTGAGTTTGTTTGTTTTAGATTTCCCATATGTGAGATCATACAGTACTTGTCTCTGTCTGACGTATTTCGCTCAGCATAATGCCCTCAAGGTTCATCCACGCTGTGACAAATGGTAGGATTTACTTCTTTTTCAATGGCTGAATAATTTTCCTTTGTGTGTGTGTGTGTGTGTGTGTGTGTGTGTGTGTGTGTGTATCACATTTTCTTCACCCATTCGTCCTTAGATGGACATTTAGGTTGTTGCCATGTTTGGCTATTTTAGATAATGCTGCAATGAATATGTGGGCACAGATCTCTCTTCAAGATAATGATTTCATTTCCTTTAGATATATACCCAGAAGTGAAATTGCTGGATCATATGGTGACTCTATTTTTTCTTCAGTTCCAAGCCCCAAGTCTTTTATATAATGAATGAAAGAATTGTTGAAAAACATTTGTTTACATTCGAAATCCGATTGCTTTCTGAAGAGTAGATAGATCCCTTATCAGTAATACTGAGAATTAATTATGGCACAATTATTAAAATCCTGTAATGTAGAATGAAATTCCAGAAAATGTAAAATTTTAATTAGACCTCACTCATGTCTAATATGTATGCTGAATAACATAAGCCTCTTTCCTGGCTTTCCGCTGAGAAGGAATCACAGCACACAAGTCAGTCCTGTAAAGTTTTGTTGGGTACTTAATACAGTCAAGATCCAAGTGTCCTGAGAGTTCTTATTTTTGCCACATTCTCCTCTCTCAGTCTTCTTTCTCTTTTTCTCCATTCTAAAAGTCACCCATCGAACTTCCTCTACCTCCCATTCCATCTACCTTTCACTTCCTGTCTCTCCATCTCTACCTCTTCTCTCAGCTGTCATTTTTGCTCAACACAGGTGCCTTCTATGTATTCCCAGGGACTTTGCCATATGTATCATCCTGATTTTTAACTTATCTAGAGTGCTGTGCTGAATATTTTATAGGCATTCAAGTTATTATTGGATATTGAAAGATTTTAGAACTATAGGCAAATGGTATTTCACTTATATCCTTGCATCTAAGTCAACTTTAAAAAACTGCATATCTTTATACCCTTATAACAATAGGCATCTTCACTGACTTCAGGATTATTCCGTAGTTTCATTAATTAATTTTCTGACAGAAAGAGAAATCAGGGAGGATGAATAGATACTGTGATCTTTGGATTTGGCCTGAAGGTTATTAAGGATTTCAATGGAGATGGAATCCGTGCAGAGGAAAGGCCAAAAACAAAACAAAACAGATGTCTTAGTTTTCTAATGCTGTTGTGACAAGTTATCACAAACGTAATCTCTTAAAACAACACAAACTTATTTCGTTTTTCTTTGTTGGCCACGTTGCACCCCATGTAGGATCTTAGTTCCCCGACCAGGGATCGACCCGTACCCGCTGCAGTGGAAGCCCAGAGTCTTGACCACTGGACCCCTGGGGAAGTCCCAAAACAACACAGGCTTATTATCTTACAGTTCTGCAGATCAGAAGTCCTACCCAGCTTTCAGTGAACTAAGGTCAAATTGTCAGCCAGGTGCATTCTAGAAGCTGCCTGCTTTCCATGACTAGTGGCCTCCTTCCTTTACCTTCAAAGCCAGCAGCAGAATGCTGTCTGCCATCTCTATGCTTCTCACAATTCTCTCTTCCACTTCTAAGGACTCTGGTGATTACATTGAGCCCATGTGGATAATTAAGGGGAGCTTCCCTATCTTAAAATCAGCTGACTAGCTGATTAATTCCTTCTGTAACCTTAATTTCTCTTTGCTACGTAACCTAACACATTCAGAGGTTCCAGAGATTAGGATGTAGACATCTTTGGGGAGATGGGTATTATTATTTTTTATGTATGTATATATTTATTTTAATTGAAGTACAGTTGACTTACAGAGAGGGGTATTATTCTATCTGCCACAATGAACAAACAAAGGAGAGGACCCAGGCAGTCCTAAAACAGGAACAAATTATGGCATTAAGTAAACACCATAATTCGGAGGAGTAGATGGTAACAAAGAAGCGCTGAAGACAGGATAGTTCATGATGTTGGGAATACTTAACATTTTCATAGGCTGGAGAGAACTTGGATATGTCATGTAACTGTTGATAGAAAATAAAACACCAAAGTCAATTTGAACTGGCCAAAAAAAATTTTAAATTTCAGAAAAGAATAAAAAGTATACCACTTATCTCTTGAAAGACTCAAACTTAAAATAATGACAGTAGGCAACTTAATGCAAAACGCTCTGAAACAAGAAAGCCTATTTCTCTCAAGTTCAATAAAAATTACAAAAGGCTTATACTCCACAATTGCACAATTTGATGAACTTTGGATTGTAAATTGCTAAACAATTTTATATGACTTCTCATGACTGCTATATAATTCTTTCCTGGAGTTTGATTTTTTTAGTGGTATGTTGGTATTATGTCTGGGATCTTCTAATTTGCTTCTAAACCTAGAGAGAAAATCCTGGGCATATCTTCATGTGTGCACAAACACAGCAACTGGGGTGTTCTCTGTTTCCCACCATTCTACCTCCATGCTCAGAAAAAGCCACAAGGGTGGAGTAGATTTATGCAGCATGGAATAACAGTTTCACTTTTTCCTGCCGTTCTCACTGTGAGCCACAAACTAATCATTGTCAAAGAGAGTGAGATTAAAAGTCTCTGTTCCTTTTCAATTTGCCTGAGGTTTTCTAATGTTAAAAAAAAAGCTTCACTACAGGTGGAATTTAATACACTAGCATTCTCTTAGTTGCTAAAATTTTATTAAATGAAAAACAAAGTCTAAAACCTAAATTTCTGTGGGTTTTTTTTTTTTTTCGTGGTATGCGGGCATCTCACTGTTGTGGCCTCTCCTGCTGCGGAGCACAGGCTTCTGACGCGCAGGCTCAGCGGCCATGGCTCACAGGCCCAGCTGCTCCACGGCATGTGGGATCTTCCCGGACCGGGGCACGAACCCATGTCGCCTGCATCACCAGGCAGACTCTCAACCACTGTGCCACCAGGGAAGCCCATAAATTTCTGTGTATTTTTGAAATGGCTATTTAAAAAATACAATCTATAGCTCTCTTCTCTCTCTTCTGCTTCTGAGTCATTGTGCTTACATTTTCTCTTTTCTGAGCACAAAAAAGCAAATCTAGACATCCCAAAGAAATAAATATGGAAGCATTAGATTAATATAATAATGGAATTTTAAAGTTGTAGGAGACTTTGGAAGTAGTCTAGACCAGAGAATTTCTCAAAAATTCTTTTACTATGATCCCTGAAGGAAGGGCAAAAGATCCTGAAGCCCACCTATTTCCATTTTCTAATGAAAACAGATAGTGATGGTGAATGGATCCATAGAAGTTGAAGTAGAACCAGAATTCTAGTCGTCCTCAAACCAGCAATATATAAAAAGGATAATCTACAGAATATGAATCACTCACCTGTAAGAACTGAAGAAAGGACTTGTTTCTGGGGACCCACAGGAGCTAATGGTGTAGTCCAAAGGCCTGAGTACCAGCAGAGCTAATGATACAAGTTCAGTCTGAAAGCCCGCAGAGTAAATACTCAAGAAGAGCCAACCTATCAGTTTGACTCTGAAGGCAGGAAAAAAGCTGATGTCCCAGTTCAAAGGCAGTCAGGCAGGAGGAGTTCCCTCTTACTCGCAGGAGGGTCAGCCTTTTTATTCTATTCAGGTCTTCATCTGATTGGATGAGGGCCGCCTACATCAGGGAGGGCAATCTGCTTTACTCAGTCTATTGATTGAAAGGTTAATCTCATTCAAAAACACTCTCACAGACACACTCAGAATGCTGTTTGACCAAGTATCTGGGGACCTTGTGGTCCAGTCAAGGTGACACATAAAATTAACGATCACAGCCCATAAGGTAGGGTGACATCTCACAATAGGTTGCAGACTATGCCTATAAAGTTACTTTCACCTGGTCTGATTTCCCACCAAAGCAATCTCTCAACAAAATTGCTGCTGCAGGGCCATGTTACATTGACCTGAAGAGTGTCTCACTGTAAATTTCAATTTGTCCTACTTCTAACCTGTGGAACTACTCAGAATATATCTATACTTTATTCCACATACTAGCCTTTCAAATAAATTAAGACCCCTGTTATATTCTCCCTAGTGTTTTTTTCCCAAGTTAAATATTCCCAGTCTATTCCTCTAATCCTCACAGAATATGATTTCTTTGATGCACTGCAGTTTTGTCAGTTTTCATAAAATATGATGCCTTAAACTGAACATATTCTAAATGCGTTCTAACTCCTTTATACTGAAAAATAACAACTTTCAGTCTCCATTTATGTTCTTCCCATAAAACAAAAGGAACTTTTGTTGAGAGAACTGCTGAAACCATTATTTGTGACTATAATACCAATAATGAAACTAGCCTTAATATAAGTTGTCCAAGTACTTTACATAAATGATCCTCATATATATATATATATATATATATATATATGAGTCTATTGATTGAAATATATACAATCTCACATTTCCTGCAATGTATCATTTTCCTTGAGACTCGAAGTAAGTGGAGGTCACACTGAATACCTAACCATCCTGATTTTCTTTTTTTTTTTGAGTTATGCGGGCCTCTCACCGTTGTGGAGCACAGGCTCCGGACGCGCAGAGGCCATGGCTCACGGGCCTAGCTGCTCCGCGGCATGAGGGATCTTCCCGGACCAGGGCATGAACCCGTGTCCCCTGCATCGGCAGGCGGACTCTCAACCACTGTGCCACCAGGGAAGCCCCCTGATTTTCTTAGGTATATATCCATCCCTCTTGTGACTCAGGTGAAGGTGACTCATCCCCAGCCCAGGAGTAAATCCTGATTTGCTCTAAGCCAATTAGGGTGTTTCCAAATGGGAGCAATCCCCCTTTCAATATTGGTTTAATGGCAGGCATGTGATATATTTCTGGCCAATTAGATATGTAGAAAAGTCTGCTGAAGTTGCTTCTTGGAAAGATTTCCTCATTCATAAGCAGGAGATCCCAAGAAATGGCCTCTTTCCTGCCTCTGGATGTTATAACTGGATGTATTGCCTGGAACTGCTATAGCCATTTTGCTATCAGCTGAAAATGTCAGAGTGAAGACATCGAAAGAACCTGAGACCTTGATACTACCCAACCCCTTCTCCAAGTTTTCTGCCCTTCCTCTGTAACTTCCTATTATACAAGATAAAGAAGTCCCTTATTGTTTAAGTCAAACTGAACCAGGGTTTTCTGGTACTTGCAGCCAAAGTCATCTTAGTTGACAAATTCTGCCCCTGAACATTTCAAAGACTGAGTTAACCTTCAACTCACAATTGGTGGGAAATCCAATATCCTCCCAATATTTCTTTGAATTTCCTTGGGTTGACATTCTCCAAATCCAACTTCTTGATTCTACTGAACTCTTGTTCTCTCATCTCATACCCTTTGGCGAAGTGTTTCCTTACGCAGCCATGGAGCATGACTTCTTTTCCTCAATATAAAAAAAATCCACTCGCATAAAACACACAGAGTTGTGTGTATGTGTGTGTGTGTGTGTGCGCACGTGTCAGACTTTATTGAAGGCTTAGGGTAAGGGAATAGAGTTTACATCACTCCAGTAAAACATCTTAAAGTGGATTATTAGACATTCTTGTTTTTAAACATCCTCAGCAATTCTGTCTATTGGAATTTTTCACTGGTCGCCTTCCATAGTCACTAGTCTCTGGTTTCATTCTTCAGGCTAATCTCTTCAGGAAGAAGCACTTCATCACAATCCTCAGACCTTGTTTTCAAATCAGTTTAGTCTTCCACCTACTTAGGGGCTCCAGTTTACTTTTGCATATCAAAACTCAGTACATGCACTGCTAAGTTAAGAGCCATCTATCTACTCTGGGTCTTACTTTTGAGGCGCATGGAAAAATTGGCAGATACTTAAAAATTTCAGTCTCTCTGTTCTTCCTCTCCTACCAGACTTTGCAAAAGGAAGGAAACAACATAGTGAGTAATTTCCCCACTGATATGGATTCTGCCATCCCACCTTAGACGAAAGCAGCAGCTATAGTCACCCTGAGTTTTAAATAACATTTTCTTTCCTGTGATACACAAGAATGCTCATATAAGAGTAATTGTGCTAGAATATTTGCAAAGTGAACCCCCTTAGAAACTCTGGATTTTTTGTGTGTTGCCAAAGAGCTCTGCAACTTAGAAATTCCTCATTTCACTGGTTTTTACTTGTGGTAAAACTTTGAATAAAATCAAATTCTACTTTTAAAACATCTCAGAAATTTATTGTCTAATGAGCTATGGCAAGTCTCTTAGGTATCAAAGAAGCCAAACTGTGTCACTGTTTTTGCTTCAGTGGTCCATTGGCTGTATTGGGCTGGAGGGTGATGTCTTTCTGGTATCAGCAGACAGATGAATTTTCAGGGAGAGACTATAAAGACTTAGTCACTGCTAAATTTAATTGTGCATCTTTAACCAGATATTCTTTTAGTTTTCTTATGTCTTTTCTGACTGGCTGTCTCTTTGAGTCCCTCTAGTCTGCTCCCCAAAAGGATGGAGGTGGAAAACATGATCCCAGGACAATTACTACTCCATAAAAATTCCTATTAATTACTCCTCTGTGGTTCAGTTTTCAAAGGAAATCTGTTCTCTTCATCCATTCATTTTTTCCTTCATTCCTTCATTTAATATTTATTGAGTGTCTTCTATGTGTAGCTAGTTACTGGGTACTCTTCATCATTACTCTCCTTGAAGCTAGAATATTCATGAAAATACTTCAAACTCTTCTCATTTCATATCAATGTCAAATATAATGCTCCACCTAAGTGCCTGCTTAATTTAAATGAGATTCAATGCCACAAAGACCAGCTAAGTCAAGAAGTTGGACTGTTCTTTATAGTTTATTGTTACACTTACTGTCAGTTATCCTTGAGAATTCAAAAGAAATACTACTATAAGCAGAAGATTTGTTTACCAGTGTTCTTGGCCCTATAAACCTTTTATAGTGTTTTTGTAAAAATGTTAAAGGTGATTTCAGAACTCCAACCTAAGTAATATTAGACAATGAGAATTATTCTGTTGCTGATCTCAGCCTGCTTACTGCACTACCAACTTAGTCAGCTGTAATGTCAGAAATTAAACATGCTCCTGGCTTAGAAGTTAGTAATATGATGCTGTTTCCAAAAAATTGACTTAGATAACTTTTCAGAACTATGCCTTCCCAAAAAGCTATTTCATTTCGCCCTTGATTATGTTTGGTTTGAATAGTGTTTGCTTATACAAAATAATACTAACTAAAGTCTCTTGTTCAGAATGGATTCAAACCATGAAAAACTCTACTTATAATATTAGTATATATGGTTATTTTCAAGATGATGATGCAACTAATTTATTGAATTGGTTTCCTGAGGCTACTGTAACAAAATACCATAAACTGAGTGGCTTAAACAATGTAAATTTGTTGTCTCATACTTTTGGAGGCTACAAGTCCAAGTTCAAGGTGCTGGCAGGGTTGGTTTTTCTGAGGGTCTGTGAGAAAGAATCTGTTCTAGGCCTCTCCCCTAGCTTCTGGTGGTTTGCTGGCAATCTCTGGCCTTCTTTGGCTTATAGATATATCACTCCAATACCTGCCTTCATCTTCACATGGTGTTCTCCCTGGTGTATGACTGTCCCCACATTTCCCTTTTTAATGAGGACACCAGTAATACTGGATTAGGGTCCTACCCTTCTCTGGTGTGACCTCATCTTTAAACGATTTATTTTTATTTTTTATTGAGGTATAGTTGATTTACAATGTTATGTTAGTTTCTGGTGTACAGCAAAATGATTTGGTTATCAATCTATCTATCTGTTATCTATTTATCTATCTATAGAGATAGATATAGTTAGATATTCTTTTTCAAATTCTTTTCCATTATGGCTTATTACTGGATACTGAATATAGTTTCCTGTGCTATACAGTAGGACCTTGTTGTTTATTTTATATATAGTAGTTTGTATCTGCTAATCCCAAACTCCTAATTTATCTCTCCCCCTTTCCCCTTTGGTAACCATGAGTCTGTTTTCTATGTCTGTGAGTCTGTTTCTGTTTTGTGAATAAGTTCATTTGTGTCATATTTTAGATTCCACAAATAAGTGACATCATATGGTATTTGTCTTTCTCTTTCTGACTTACTTCACTTAGCATGATATTCTCTAGTCCATCCAAGTTGCTTCAAATGCATTATTTCATTCTTTTTTATGGCTGAGTAGTATTCCATTGTATATATGTACCACATCTTCTTTATCCATTCATCTGTTGATGGACATTTAGGTTGTTTCCATGTGGTATGACCTCATCTTAACTACATCTGCACCAATCTTATTTCCAAACAATGTCACTTTCTGAAGTACAGGGGGTTAGGACTTCAACACATGCACCTGGGATGTACACAATTCAACTTGTAACACTTGTAATTAAAATTATGTTTTGTAATAAATATTCTTCCATTCCTTCAACAAATGTTTATAGTCTATGTGCCAAACACTATGCTAGGTACTGTGAATATGATAATAAGTAAGACACAGTTGTTATCCTCAAGAAAATTCAGTTCATGGATTCATGCCTCTTCATCTATAGCTTTTTCACTTTCAAGGAAATGAAATAAAAGGTACTATAAATAATTAAACACCATATGGCAGATAGTTAAAAACAATAATAATGACCAATATTTATTAAACTCTACAAAACATCATCATGCAAATTATCTCATTTAATCCTTAAAACAACACTACAAGGTAGGAACTATTATTATCACTTCTATTTACCGATGAGGAAACTCAAGCTCTGAGAAGCCTATCAAATGGCAGAGTGAGGATTTAAACCTAAATGGTCTGGCACCTGAGCTGGATTCCTCATCTATATAATTTTTACATTATACATCTTTTTTCTTTTTTTTTTTTTAATTGTTGGCCATGCCACGGGGCATGTGGGATCTTAGCTCCCCCATCAGGGATTGAACCTGTGCCCCCTGCAGTGGAAGCGTGGAGTCTTAACCATTGGACCACCAGGGAAGTCCCTATACATCTTCTAATGGTGGAAAGAATTGAAAGAATGTCCTTCCTTTGTTTGAACAGTGACGTAAAGTAATACCTGTGGTCAATCCCAGGGTAGAGTTATAATTCCTTTCTCTTTGCTGCTTTCTTTTTTACTGGCCAACATTCACAAGCCCACTTGTTTCTTCTGTCAGCATTTCTTCCTCTGTATCTCACATCTCCTTTCCTTAGAGGGTTTTCCCTTCGATCCAGAAACTGAATTTCCACCAGAGAATATGCTAATTCCAGGTTCTTTACTGGGAAATTGAGTGGAAAGGGAGTTGGTCTACTATTCTAGGACAAAGAACAGAAAACATTTCACCTTTTAGAGATTAACCTTTTGGAAAGTGGAGGGGTGGGGTTAAGTTTTTTCCAGAAGAGAAAACAATCCTATTTTCCAACCATATCTATTAACCCACCCATCCCCCTATCACAACCCCAGCATCCATGCTGCTGATGACACTGGTTTCCCATTGACATGTGATGGTAGATAAGGGTTTGCTGGCTGATCAGAGGTACATTTTTTCAAAGGGTATCTAGACTAAATTTAAAAAATATATATTTCTAAAGACTTTAATAGGATCCTTTCTACTGTGAAGAAGCCACAGTTCAAAAGTGATTCCATTTTAGTGACAAGCCTTGCGTTTCCCATCTGTTAAATAATGGCAACTGGCACAGTTACCATGAGTTATCCCAGAAATATCTTTTAAGAGTCTACATACAAATTGTCATTGGAAGCACAAACTGAAAGGAGGTAAATGCCAGTGATGTAGATTCAGATTTGTTAATAAAATCTTTCTTGTGAAATTTTTATAGACATGGCCTGTTTGTTTAACACAATGTTAATATTCCTGCACGAGCTGTGCCTCGGGCACTATCATTCATTTATTCAACAAACATGTATCGAGTATCTATTTTATTTCAAGTGCTGACCTAAGTAAGGCCCAAGGATACAAAGTGAAATGAGAGATAGGGCATGTCTCCAGGAGCAGACTGTCTGAAGGGGGAGACAGTAAGTAAGTGGGCCATTTCAATGCAATGTGGTAAATTATAGGGTCCAAGTGTGCACAGGGAGCATGTAAGTCACAACCTAAGCCAAGTTGTGAGGTCAGGAAAGCGGTCCAGGAGATGGAAACTTTGAAGCTACTGCATGACTAATAACTATGGTTAGGAATGGCTTACGGATTGCTGCAGCTGGTAAGGTTTTGTTTTGTCAGCTCCTAAATATTCCGAGTAAAAAGTGCCTCTCTTTTGCAAACTCTAAAAGAAATATCATTTTGGTGATGGAGAATTTAGCCATGTGTGACTGCCTTTGTCTCTTCTAGCTCAACTATTAAGGCCAGACGTCGAGAAAAATATGTAGTCAATGGAGAAAATTAACAACTGGGCAGGAACATAGCTGCTTGAGTTAGAGAAAGAAATATGCTGTATACAGACTTGACCGGAAAAAAACAGATGATTCCTTGTTATCTCAGGGGGGTTTGATGCAAGGCAGTTTCCAAATGAGTTCCTTGAGTACTGAATTTCTGCTCTTTCCATCTTTAAAACCTATCATTCCAGGCTTGAATTCTCCCGTGTATCTGTTTATTGCTACCACAGAACAGCTTTCAGTAGGTCTGAGGGTGTCTCCAAAAATTGTACTTGGGAGTAGGAGGTGAGGGCACCATTTCGCTCTTCATCTGTAATATAGTAGTAGTTACTTATTCAGATATTACTCATTCTTAAATATTTATAATTGGTATATAAATTATATATTAATAAAGCTGTTTTAAAAAGACATTTATAGTGTGCTCCAATGTCTTTTCCCCACCAAGACCAGCATAGTTTGGTACATAAAAGTTTCTTGCATTGAGTTGACCGTGTGGCCTGGCTGTGCCCCTCTGTGGTGTTCTCCATCTCCTCTGGAACATGGCCCGGGATGATAATCCTTTCTCCTTTCATGGTTGTGCTACTGGATGTGAACTTAAATCCCCTTTATTCAGAAATTTCCTGTGCAACCCTCCAGAAACATTGTATATAAATATCCTCATCAACAAAAAGAAAATAATTGAATGGAATGCTTGGAAATGTTCCAAGGTACTTCCTCAACCTTAGAAAAAAAATCCCCAGTCTATAATGTTTCTACTCACTCATCCCCAGGAATAGAATTGGAAGGGTAAGTCAGGACAAGTAGCTGTCCTATTAACAGGGAGATTCTGGAGAAAAAGTAACTTGACAGCTTCTTTTCAACATAGAAGTGAGATAGGAGCACCAGAAGAGGAGAAGGGAGACAGTCCTTTTTCTTTCTTTCTTAAAAAATATTTATTTATTAATTATTTATTTTGGCTGCGCCGGGTCTTAGTTGCAGCACACAGGATCTTAGTTGCGGCATGTGTGCAGGATCTAGTTCCCTAACCACAGATCGAACCCGGGCCCCCTGCATTGAGAGCGTGGAGTCTTACCCACTGGACCAAGGCAGTCCACTTTCTAAAAAGTTTATCTCTAAAAGATAAAAAACATTCAAAACATATTTTGGGGCTTCCCTGGTGGCGCAGAGGTTGAGAGTCTGCCTGCCGATGCAGGGGACACGGGTTCGTGCCCCGGTCCGGGAGGATCCCACATGCCGTGGAGCGGCTGGACCTGTGAGCCATGGCCGCTGAGCCTGCGCGTCCAGAGCCTGTGCTCCGCAACGGGAGAGGCCATAGTAGTGAGAGGCCCGCGTACCGTAAAAAAAAAAACCAAACAAACATGTTTTGATGGGGAGCAACAGGGATGGTATAAATAAATACAATACAGATGTCTAGATATGGAGCAGATTTTTCTTGGTTAAAGAGGAAATACGGTTCCACTTCCATTAATGGTGAGTAGCTTGTATCAGACCAACCATCCCATAAGTAACACTTATAAAGTCTGGGCAAAATATAAGAAAACAACTATAGGAAGGCATTGAAAAGTGACCAAAGCAGGCAGAAATTGGAGGGTAATCAACACTTGGAAGAAAGGAAGGACGTTGGGGAGTTTTCCATTTTTTTATAACTCTTTACAAGAGGGCAGGCTCCAGGCAGCATCATATAGGAAGCTAAGGCTCAGAAATTTGTAACCTTACAAATAAGTATTCAGAGTGAATACTTAGAGCAACCATAGCTGAAAATGTGAAGGAGAATATTACAGAAAAGAGAGAGCCAAAAAGAGACCCCCAATTTAGGAGTATAAACTGTGCCTGAAAATCTGGCTCAATCTTGTGCTGTGTATGTGCAGGGCAGAATCCAAGCAACCTATATACAGCTAAAAGAACTGAACAGATTTTTCAGCTGCTGCCCAACATGGAGAGACAGAGTTTGGAGGTTGAGTTCTACCAAATTAATTGTCAACTAAAACAAAAATCAATATTCTTGAGAAGAACAAAACAGAGTTTAGAGTCTCTGCAATGTATTTAATTCACCATGTCCAGGATACAGTCCAAAATTACTATACAAAAGAAGAACCAGGAAAATGTGACCAGTGCTCAATCAAGAGATCAACCCCAGGATACCTCATATGTTGTAATTAGCCGACAGGGATTTTAAGGCAATTATTATGATTATACTTAAGGATGTAAAAGAAAATTTAATTTTAATGGGTGAATATATAGGACATATCAGCAGAGAATCAGAAATTAAAAAGAAATAACCAAGTGAAAATTCTAGACCTAGATATTAAAATATCTGATATAAAATATTTGACCATATGGGCTTAACTACAGATGGAGATGGCAGAAGAAAGAATTAGTACCCTTAAAGATAGGTCAGTTGAAGTTGTCCAATCTGTAACAACAGTAGAAAGCCTGGGGAAAAAATGAGCAGATCCGCAATGCCTTTTTGCACAATATTAAGAGGTCTAACATTATAATTGGAGTCCTATAAAGTGAGAGAGAGAGAGAGAGAGAGAGAGAGAGAGAGAGAGAATAAGTGACCAAAAATTTGAAGAATCAATGGCCAAAGTGTTTGCAAATTTGGTGAAATATCTAAGATACTCGGCAAACACCAAGAAGGGTAAGTACAAAGAGAACCACATGTAGGCACATCATACTCAAACCACTGAAATTCAAAATTAAAGACAACATATTTAAAGCAGCCAGAGAAAAACAGTACATTGTGAATGGGGCAGCAATGATACATAATTGACAGCTGACTTCTTATCAGAAGCCAGAAGGCAACTGAATGGCATATTTAAAGGGCTGAAAGAAAGAAAACACTAGAACTTTATACCTATTTTATACCTAGGAAAAGTATCTAAAATTTTACATCGAGCAAAAATACCCTTCAAGAATGAAAGTGAAATAAAGGCATTTTAATATAAATGAAAACTAAGAGAACTCATTGCCAGCAGACCAGCACTACAAAAAATGCTAAAGAAATATTTAGTACTATGTAGCAAACAGTAGCCTTCATGTTTTATGCAGTAGTTTGTGCTTGCCAAAAAGCTGAACTTGGAAAGAAGTTTCAGTTGAAGTAGTTTATTTGGTAATGTTCTGTGCTGAATTGTGTGTCCCCTGCCAAATTTGTATGTTGAAGTCCTAATCCCCAGTACCTCAGAATGTAATCTGCATGGAGATAAGGGCTTTAAAGTGTTGGTTAAGTTACAATGAGGTCTTTATGGTGGGCTCTAATCCAGTATGATAAATGTCTTTATAAGAAGAGAAAATTTGGACATGTGGAGAGATAGCAGGAATGTGTGTGCATAGAGAGATGACCATGTGAGGACACAGCAAGAAGGTGGCTGTCTACAAGCCAAGGAGAGAGGCCTCAGAAGGAACTAAATCTGCTGACACCTTGATCTCAGATTTCTAATATCCAGAAAGTGAAAAATAAATTTCTGTTGTTTAAGCTATCCAGATTGTTGTATTTTATTATGGCAGCCCTAGAAAACAAATACATTTAGGTGATACCAGGGAATATGGTAAAGAAGTTGGGATGGAAGAAGAGAGGGAAGGAAAGGCAGCCAATAAAAGGTGTATTATTAAGCTCTGTGGGCACTCCCTTGTAAAGGCCTGAGGGAATGGTGCTAAAGATCATAGTAATTAAGGGGACAGGCTTTGGAGTCCAGCAGATATGGATTCAATCTTCCTAGCTCTTTATTTATCTATAAAATAGGGATAATATCTCACTTAATGAGAATAATATAACACAGTCCAACGTAAAACCCTTAGCCAGTATTTGACATATTTTAAGTGTTCAATTAGTATCATTATTTTATCATCTGATTCCATGACAGCGCTATGAGATTAGTGTACATGATGATAATTTCTTCTAAAGTATTTCCAGTAAGGAAAATAATTAAAATTTAAGTTATGTTGGAAATCTTAACAGTATTATTGTGATTTATAGTGTTTGGTACAGCGTGTTAGTAAATACTTAATATATTAAATACTTAAATATATAGTATATATTCAATAATAATTCCTTTATATACGCATGATTTTCACGTTGATGGAGCTCAACCTGTACTGAAATTATATTCCTTTGTGTTTCCTGCTTCTACAATCACATTCTGTAAAGTATAATACATACATATTTTATTAGTGAGGCATGTCAGGTGTTTTCTTCCTCTAAGACCCAAGATTTGGAAGGGGACTTTTGGTGAGTCATCACCTTGGTGTCTTGTGGTGATGTGTGAGCTTATTGTCTGCCTACTGCCTCTGAGCATGGCTTCCTGAAATAAGGCTGCAGTTCCCTAAATGCTGACTGGTTGCAGTGGTTTTGTCATTGCTGTAGACACTGCCATGGCATTCCTGGAATTACCCTTGATAGGTCTCCTGGGGCCTCCTGGCAAACAGGAGAGTATTTTGTAACAGAGATGTCAGGTACTTAAGTAAATTACCTTTAATTATGAAAAACACAAAGCCTCATAACAGAATTAGTGATCAAAATAGAGTATTTAAAAAAATAGTATTTTTTTTATTAGCAGTGGTTAAGAAATAAAAATTTAAAGGCAGAGTTCTATCTTCACATTAAAAAATATTTCAGATCATGTAACTGAGACTGAAAGAGCCAATTTACTTCAAAATTTTATTCTTTAAGAGACTGTTGAGAACACATTTTTAATAGTTTTATTTTTATTAAAAGCATGATAAGCATTTTATTGATTTCAGTAAAAAAAAAATCAGTTTATGTGTGTATTACAACCGGTACTAGGAACTGGGAAATTAAAAAAAAAGAAAAGGATTTGATTTAAAATGTTCACTCATTCATTGAACAGATATTTATTAAGCAGTAAACATTACCAAACACTAGTCTAGGTACTAGGTCATAGGTATGAATAAAATACACTAAAACAAAAGAAAGATAGAAAAAATTACTACCTTTACATTTGAAAGAAATACTTAAACAACACATCCAGAAAAATTATGAAAGAATAATGACCAAAAACTGTTCCTTACATCAGCAAATGTCAAAGAAACAATCATTTAAACCCCAGATGATGAGTCAGCGATAGCTAAATTGTTTCCAATCTGGAAAATGATTTACCAAAAACAAAACAAAAATAAAAATAGAAACAATCACACACTACAAATAACTAAGAAAACAGCTAAGGCAATAATTGAACAGAATAGTCAAAGAATGGCGGCCACTTAAAACCATGCACTGGGGCTTCCCTGGGGGCACAGTGGTTAAGAATCTGCCTGCCAATGCAGGGGACACGGGTTTGAGCCCTGGTCTGGGAAGATCCCACATTCTGTGGAGCAACTAAGCCCGTGCGCCACAACTACTGAGCCTGCGCTCTAAAGCCCATGAGCCACAACTACTGAGCCCACGTGCTGCAACTACTGAGCCCGTGTGCCACAGCTACTAAAGCCCGCACGCCTAGAGCTCCTGCTCTGCAACAAGAGAAGCCACTGCAATGAGAAGCCCACGCTGCGCAACAAAGAGTAGCCCCTGCTCGCCACAACTAGAGAAAGCCCATAGACAGCAACAAAGACCCAACGTGGCCAAAAATAAATAAATAAAATAAATACATTTATTAAGAAAATAAAAATAAAACCATGTACCAGTAAGCAATCCCAGATGTATCTATATATCTATCAGTTCCAAACAGATAAGATTCCAGGGATAGAATAAAATGAAAGTTAAGGTAAGAGAAAAATATGACAGTCATCCGAATGTTCCCACAAGGCCTATGTCTTTGTGGGTTCCCTTGGATACTTGTTAGGCCCCTACTGTGTGTTCAGGAATTCTCCTTCTTCTGTTTAATCAGAGTAACCAGGTTCTGGCAAACTGAGTCATATAAACTAAATTCAAGAGACCTAAATAAACCAGACTGATTGTGTCACTTTATTTGTTAATACATTTACGGAGGACAAAATCCTCATAGACATTCAAGACACCCTTCCCCAGAAAAAAAGGCACTTGGATGAATTTAGGGAAGTCTCATTTAGAATGTGGGAGAACTAAAAGAATTATCCTGTGGAATGCTGTTCATTCAACACATGTCTATTGAGCATTTACTATGTGTCCAGCACTGTACTAAATGCTGTGGAGCCAGATTTTAATAAAATCTTTCAATCCTTCAAAGAGCTCACAAGTTAATGGGGCAACACTGAGGAATAACTGTAACACAATCTGTGGTATGTAAGAGGTACTAGGGAAACACAGAGGAAAAAGTTATTACCTTAGCCTTGGGAGAATGAGTAATGGTTTCCGGGAGATGATACTTTAGTTGAATTTAAAGGGGGAGACAGTGGAAAAACTTCATCCAGGCCACAGCAACAAACACTTACAAGGACATGGAGTATTTAGGAAACAGCATATGTTACTATCATTGATGTATGAGGTCATCTGAAGGATGATGACATTGGAAATGAAGGCTGGGACTGTTGTTTCAGTCGTGAGTAGACATGGAAGAGAACAATGAGATCAAACTTGTGTTTTAGAAAGATCCTTCTGGCAATGTTGTGGAGGACAGCGGAGTTATGGGAAGTAAGGAGGGAAGTTCAGAGGGTATTCCAATAGCCCAGGCAAAAATTTTAAGGCAGTGGAAGTTCAAATCCATGGATTTTACAGCTTTCTCTGAGCATGATTGAGGTTTCAGCTAAAGGAAACTTTTCCCCCCACTAGGACAGTGTTGGATACACACCAACAAATATATCTGCACTGATTCTTTTTGGAAAATCCATCCAAACAATAAGCAAATGATTAACTCCATATGTTTATCTTTTATTAGACATTAGATTTCTGTCTTTCCATGGAGCTCAGGAAATAACCTAAATCACTGACAAGATTTTAAGAGAGAGTAGGCCGTAATAATACTACTACCTATTATGTATTTAAGTCTAACAGTCACCTTACTGGATAGGTCGGAAACAGACCTTTTGTTACACCAGCATTCCTCAGGAGTCTGGGAGTCACAGAGATTACTCCAGGGCTGGGGGTGGAGTAGGGGGTGTGGGATGGGTTGGGGAGGAGTGGAGCATTTGAGCCAAGGTGGTTAACAGCTATGGAGGAGAAAATAGGATTTCTCATACAGCTAAGGACTGGGTTTGAGCTATATACCCTGACGGATATGGGGATTTTTTTTACTAAGACCCAATACGATTTGGGATCCCCAATTACATAAAAAAGATAATTTATCTGTAAGTACTTTTATATACATCAATAAGTTAGAATACTGCTGATTCTAATTAAGCAACCCAGGTACTGCAAAACTGACGTCACAGCTGGAGGACACATTTCAGATTTGGAACACCAGCACTCCTTTGTTTGTTTGTTTAAGAATGTTCAATCAACAATCAATAAGCAGGGCTTCCCTGGTGACACAGTGGTTAAGAATCCGCCTGCCAATGCAGGGGACACAAGTTTGAGCCCTGCTCCGGGATGATCCCACATGCCACAGAGCAACTAAGCCCGTGCGCCACAACTACTGAGCCTGCGCTCTAGAGCCTGTGAGCCACAACTACTGAGCCCATGAGCCACAACTACTGAGCCCGCGTGCCACAACTACTGAGCCCGCATGCCACAACTACTGAAGACCATGCGCCTAGAGCCTGTGCTCCACAACAAGAGAAGCCACTGCAATGAGAAGCCCGTGTATCACAAAAAAGAGCAGCCGCCGCTCGCCACAACTAGAGAAAGCCCACGTGTGGCAACAAAGACCAAACACAGCCAAAAATAAATAAACAAATTTATATTAAAAAAACAAAATCAATAAGCAGCTTCAGTTTTAGATTTCAGATTCTAAACTACATGTGCTCTTGAGGTTACTGAGCTAGCTATATAGAAAGCTACATAGGAACTCATCTACTGCTATCTCTTTTCAGTGTTCATCAATTTAAAAGGTAAATTTGTTTCTATTGCTTCTAAAATTACAAGTGACTTATTTTTGTAATAAAAGCCCTTTATTTTAAACTAAAACTAAAATTGTGTACTGTTTAAATTTTTAAAGTAAATTCTAGAAACAGAATGTGATTTCTTTAAATATCAGAAGCTGGCAAGGGAACAGATAGGAAGCCTTGTTTAATCTGTTAATAAGATCAAGTAAATGGATGTAATAAGTGAACAACTTCTAACCAAATAGCCACATACTTGATATAAGTGGGGAAGCTTTCTCCTTTCAGAGGAGACTATTATTATCAGAAAAGAAACACTGTGGAAATTCCTGCCACTGCTGTATAGTAGGTGGGGTAGCTATAATTTTTCCTTCTTCCAAGCTTTGCCAAGCTTACGGACTCCTTACATGTACAAAGGACTAAGAGACACCAGCTTTTCAAAACCAAGAAGTCCACAGTAATGTGTTAATTAAATCTAGGCTGGAGTAAAAGAAAGTTTGGAGAAATTTTAACATCTCTAAGGAACAAGTATAGCGGTTTGGAGCTTTTTAAAGTCTTGGAAACCAGCAGAGACTGAGATAAATTGGAGCCAATTAGCCAAGAAAACGAAATAACGAAACTAACAGTGATTAAAAAAAAAATAGTGAGGAAGATACATACAGAAGTTAGTGTTTTTAAATTTTTATTCTAAGTTTTTATCCTTAAAGCAGTGTTTTTTAGACACAACAGCCTTTTCCAGAACTAATATGTTGTAATACTTCCTTTATTACCTTGAAGTGAAATTTATAGATAACTTACCTACTCACATAATTAAAAAAATTATAAGGGGCTTCCCTGGTGGCGCAGTGGTTGAGAGTCCGCCTGCCGATGCAGGGGACACGGGTTCGTGCCCCGGTCCGGGAAGATCCCACATGCCGTGGAGCGGCTGGGCCTGTGAGCCATGGCTGCTGAGCCTGCGCATCCAGAGCCTGTGCTCCACAACGGGAGAGGCCACAACAGTGAGAGGCCCGTGTACCACAAAAAAAAAAAGAAAAAAAAATTATGATAGGGCCCTAATTATAATATAAAGGAGAAATAAAAGGAAGAATATTAACAGCAGAAGAATCTGTATTTTGATATGTAAATGCTTGGGCACAACTCCACTAAGGCATAACAGAGGAGTCTGACTCAGGCAAGGGGCAGCCTGGCAGGTGAGTTACATTGGTGACTTGATACCAGGAACAGTGTTATCAATTGGCAGAGTTCCAAACACAACATAGTACAACATTCCCTCTATAAGACAGTAGTCGTATCCCCAGATCAGTGTATGTTAAACTGTACACCTCCCTGGCCCCAAATACAGATATTTCACGTTTTTAAAGAAACCAGGGCACAAGGAAGGTAAAGAAAAGGGTTGTAGAAAAAAGACTGAACTAAAAGGACAGCAGACTTCAAGTCCTGAATTCCCCCTCTGTAGTGGATACTGGCCCTTTGGGTGCCCAGCATTTGAGTCTCCTTCCTTGATTTGGGGGTCCCCCCGCAAGGTGAGGCTTGCTGGGAGACATGACTCTGCCTCCTAGTGTAAGGTACCAGATATTCCCTCTCCCTGTCCCTGGCAGAACAATTAATTGGACACTCTTGCCTGGGACTTAGAAGGGACTAGACAAAACCTTGGAGTAGTTATAGATTATCAGCAGCTGCAGCCGTGTTGCCGAGAGTCCAAGTGGGCAGTAGTAGCTGAGGGAGCTGCTGCCCCCTGCCTTAACTTTCCGAGCTTGGTTCTCCCTTGGCTCCCCAAGATCCTGCAAGAAATTATTCTTTTGGCTTCTGCTGTCCAGAGTCAATTTGTTGATCACAGCCAAGAGCCCCGACAGGTGCCATTTTCACTGGGCCTCAGTTTCCTCACATGCACAGTGATTAGAATCCCTGGCTTATTAAGGCTCTTTCCAGGCTTGATGGCTACTAGTCAGTGAATCTCTGAAGGCCGCAGATGCGGGTAAATCCTTTATATGTAGCTTGAGCTTCAGAATTTCCAAAGGGCTTTCAAGTCTGTCATCTCATTTGGCTTGGAGGGACAGGGTGTACTCTAACACGTGGTGAGCAAAGTGTTTACCCCAGTGCCTGGAGATTACAAAGCACTTAGTAAATTATAGTTATCATTACTGACACAGATGGAATTTAATTGAAAAAATAAAGCTGCTTTTAGTATATCTGGTATGATCCCATTTCAGTAGGGATGTGTTTGCACACCAGTGAATCCTCTCTGAATATAGTAGGTACTCAATAAAGATCTGTTGAAACAATGAATTTCTATAAAATAAAATTGGGCTATTTGCTAGGATGTGCATAGAAAGATTCTGGAAGAATCTGGAGGGGTGGTTTATTAGTTTGCTAGAGCTGCCATAACAAGATACCACAGACTGGATGTTAAAGAATAGAAATTTATTTTCTCATAGTTCTGGAGATGAGATATCTGATGTCAGCAGGTGTGGTTCCTTCTGAGGCCTCACTCCTTGGCTTGCAGATGGGCTGCCTTCTTGCTGTGTATTCACATGATCTTTCCTCTGTGCATGCACTCATATGTCTGATGTCTCTTTGTGTGTCCAAATTTCTTCTTCTTGTAAGGGTACTTGGTCAGATTGGATTAGGGCCCATCTTAACAGCCTCATTTTAACTTCATCATCTCTTAAAAGGCCCTGTCTCCAAATACAGTCACATTCTGAGGTACTTGGGGCTAAGGTTTCAACATGAATTTCTGGGGGACATAATTCAGTCCATAACTGGTGGCAATATGGAAGATTTACTTTTCTTAAATAATATTTTCTACAATGTTTCTGTAATGTTTAAATATTTTACGAAGAGCCTAATTATTTTATAATTTGGAAAAATAATAATTTTAGAACAAAAAAATACTTTGTGTTTATAGTTAAAATATAGTTAGATTTTAGGCTTAGATCATTACAAACAGTCTTCATTTACATGAATGTCTCCTGGGGCATTTGAAAGTTGAGGGATGAAGGACTTTCTTAAAATTAATTAATTTTAATGTTTGGCTGCATTGTGTCTTCATTGCTGCACGCGGGCTTTCTCTAGTTGTGGCGAGCGGGGGCTACTCTTCGTTGCAGTGAGCGGGCCTCTCATTGCGGGTGGCTTTTCTTGTTGCGGAGCAAGGGCTCTAGGCGCATGGGCTTCAGTAGTTGTGGCACGCGGACTCAGTAGTTGTGGCACATGGGCTTGGCTGCTCTGTGGCATGTGGGATCTTCCTGGCCCAGGGAACCTGTGTCCCCTGCAATGGCAGATGGATTCTTAACCACTGCGCCACCAGGGAAGTCCCTGAAGGACAATTCTTTATTGCAGGGCTGACCTGGGCAGTGCAGGATGTATAGCATCTCCTCTCCATAACTATTGCCAGGAGCGCCCTTCCTTCATCACTCTGGCAACCAAAAAAGTGCTCCACCCATCCCCCAATTTCCAAAAACTTCATTGATCATCACCACTATAAAGTATAATTTTATACTAATATTTGAAAATGTTTAGAAGGCTTTTTTCTTTCTCTCTGTCTTTTTCTTTTAAAATAACATAGGGAGAAATCATGCTAATGACCTCTAGCTATGTCAGTGGGAAGCTTGGCTGTGTCTGAGTCATGGCGGAGTATCATGATAACTGAAGTTGCCCAAAGGCAGTTGAACCTCTTGCTGCAGTTTATGTAAATTGCAGGCATGATGCTCAGGAGAAAATATAATAATAGCTAATGTGTCATGAGCACTGAATATGTGCCAGGCACTGTCCTAACTGCTTTACTTGTACAAATTCATTTATTCTTTACAATAATCCTATGACAGGCACTAATATTTGATAGATGAAGAAACAGGCACAGTAAGGGGCAGTGACTTGCAAATGATGGAGCTGTGCTTCAAAGCAGACAATCTGGCTTCAGGGCTGCCATGCTTAGCCACCATAGGGTACTAGCTCTCCTTTATCGAGTGCCTACCAGGTGCTCAAAATCTAGTAAGCACTGTACTTTCATACATTATGGCATGTGATACTTACAGAAACAATCAACCTCCATTTTACAGACTTGGAAACTAAGAGGCTCAAATCTCTTTTGGAAAGTAGACAGCTTATATGCATACAGTTTATTAACATGTACAAAATAATGGCAAACTTATCCAAAGTTATTGCCACAATCAAATCAATATTGAGAAACAAAGAAATTATATGAATATATATTCTCTTTCAAATCTATTTAATTTAGCAGTCACTTCTCATTGAATTTTCTGAGGCTCTGAGGGTCTTATTATTGGATATTGTATATTGTGTAGAAGTGATTTATATGTATGGCATTGGTTTCCCCTAGGAGTGAGTGCAAAATAACTCAATTGGGCTAATAGTAGTCCCAATTTTATGAACTGATTGATAGAAGCAATACTGTAACAAATTCAACAGACTTTATTTTTATTTGTTTTATTTTATTTTGTTAAGAGAAGGCAGTCCCAGAGATTTTTAAGGAAGCCAGTTTACTCATGCTACCAAGAATGTACCCACATTTTGGGGCACCACTCCAATTACAGTTGGTGTGATTGCTAGTATCAGCTGAAGTAAAACCTTACAAAGGCTGTCAGAAAATGCACTAAAGGCAAATAGGAATGGCTTTTTTGATATACTTGGAAAAAATTATATACTTAATAAACTTTTCCTGATTTGTTGTTGTATTCCCCCTTACCAGATAGTAGTCTGGGGATCTTTTTCTGATCTACTGTTTTGAATTAAGTGTATTTGCCTTTTTTCCAGATTTTGATTTTCAGGATAAAGTACACATTGCTGTTTTTCTTAAAAGCTAATACTTCTCCAAATATTTTACTTTTCTTATTCTAAAACAGCACAATGACATAAAAGAAAGTTCTGAAAAAGAAAAAAAAACCCCTCTAATCCTACTACATTAATACATTACCATATCTGAGAATAATCTTCTAGTTTTTATCTGCAAAAACATTTTTTACATAATTTGTACACATATGTATGTAACATTTTACAGTGACTTTCACTTTAAAAATACCATAATTATTTTGTTTCTATAGATCTCACAATGATAATCCGTAATGGGTATGCAACTTTCTCTGAGTGGATGTATCAAAATTTGCTTAGCAATTCTTTTATTGCTAGTCATTTAGGTTGTTTCTCATTATTCTCTACTCTACAGAGGCAATAAGTTTCTTTGTGCTGAAGGTTCTCATCACCTGTTTAATTATTTTCTTAGATCAAATTCCTAGACGTGGAGTATTGTTGATTTGATTCATACTCTGCTATATCACACAAGAAGCTATACTGATCTTCAGCATGCTTGTCTGCCTCTCTGCTCATTCTTTGCATTAACTAAACAACATCTGTCAATGGCCACTTACTCTGTTTGACTTTCTCAAGTTGTCCCTTGGTTACTTCCTTGGCAATAGCAGTATCCTGTGATGAGGTCAGAAGTCTCATGTTTACCAAAGAGGTGGGGCTTGTGAGCAGCTGAGTGAACATGGATCACATCCCTGACCCCAGTGCTGCTGCTACCTTCATGAAAGCAGCCCTTTATTCTAGCACACGAACAGAAATAAAAATGGTCTCTGAGCTGACAAACGGGGTCCCAATGAATACTATGCCAGATTCTAGACATCATACAAACCTCATACAGGCCTATAAAAGTACAGACTAAAATATGTTATTTGGCATCCTGAATAGCAAAACAACGTGATTTCAAATGAAAATAGTTTAACTGGCTCCCACCTGGGATTTAAATGTCTAAATGCAATAAATGAGTTTCAGTTCGTAATCAACTCCGTGGCAGTAATTTCTAGCACAGCTGATAGATTAAAAATTTATGGTTAGTTTTTTAACAAGTAATGACTTCATCATTGAAGGTTTTCAAAGTACTATTTGATGTTTCACTGTAGTTTATCATCACAAATTAGAATCTTGGGCTATGTTAGGATCTGATATTTGAAGAAATGTGTTTTGCAATGTCTCCAAATAAGAAAAAGAAAGATTTTATTTTCAGGTTATTTACATTATATCCTCATTCCAGTTCAGCTTTACTTTATTGGCAAGGACTGTCAGTACTATTATTGTCAAATCCCTCATATTAGTATTACAGGGACTTGACAAATTACTTATCCTTTATGTTAAAAATTCTTTATAAAACCTTATACTAATTTTATAAATAACAAAGCAATATTACATTATGGTGATTCTGCAATTCATAAGGAAATAGGCTTAAATATTAGCTGGAATGAGCTGTAGAGGAAAACTTACCTAGTTGTATATTTGTTGACTAAAAAAGAGGGTTGTGACATATTTGATAGGTTAACAAAGTAAGTTGTTGAGTATGTGTGTGTGAGAGAGATTGATGTTTGAAACAGTTTAGGCACAGTACTGTCTGACAAAGTAGAAATGCTTTGTGCATGTAAAGTTATAATTTTGTATCATTTCTGATTGCAGGCTGTATGCTTTGGGTTCTGGGTGTTTATTTTTAGGCCTCAGGAATTTGGAGAGTAAATGGTGCTTTTTTCTGTGAACAGGTTTCCTTATGATTGGTTATTTTGATTTAGAAAAATTCTCAGCCTAGAATTTTAAAAAAGGGAGTGCACCCTACGTTTTTAAGGGTTTTTTTTTTTTGACATACCCCAGAAACCTCTCCCCGTCCTCCCAATCTTATAAATGACTCAGTCTGTTTGGCATAGATAGCTTTAAGGATAATCATTGGCTTCCTGTTCTTGTGAGCACAATACATATCAGGATGCACCAGCACCACCCAGTGGCCTTGAACTAATTCAACAGTTCCTTGGAAATAAATCAGATCCAGAAGTTCAGGGCCTCTCTCTCAATTGTGAATTGTATACACATGCATGAAAGCATCAGGATTCAACTTCCCACAGAATTGAATCTGTTGTAAGTAGTTCTGATTATACTTTGTTAACCTTCTTTATGAAAGATCAGGCTATTTATAGGGCAAGAAAATGGAGTTTGGAATGTTAAGGACCCTTGGCTTTTTTTGGCAAATCTGTAGCAATACATACACTTGTCAGTAGTGAACTAACATCCTGTTTTTGAAGGTTAAGTAGGAATTTATAAAAGCTAAAGAAACGTTATTGCAATGAGTGACACAAATTATTCTAAGAGGCGTGTAGAGAGTCTAAGGAGTCCACGCAGAATTTAGTTTCTGTATATGCTAAACACACCTTTCTATACTACTTCCTGGATGATAAAGATTCTCTCCTCCCAGTAGGGAATAGAATTTCCCTTTTTCTAGATGTATAGCAAACAAATTTTTTGTTCCTTGTAGTTGCTGATTATTATACACATTATAGAAATAATACTTGCTGACTGGAGAAGATTGGAAAAATGCAGAAAAGTAGAAATTAACGCAAGGGGAAAATATAGTTCATAGTCCCTTCACTAAACACAATCACTGCTACCGTATTATTTCGTACACATCTACCCTTAGCACCAACTCTGGAGGTAGATTTGCCTTGCTTTAAATCTCAACTGGGCCATTTAGTAGCCGTGATTTGGACAAGTTACTTAGTCTCCTTGGTGCCCTGGTTTCCTCATCTCTAGGATGGGGATAATGAATAGTTTGGCTGCATAGGTCTGTTATGAGGCTTAAGCAACTAATACCAGTGAAGCTTTCAGAATAGTGCCTGTATATCGTAAACACCGTGTTAGCTGTTACTTTCCCATTCCTCTATTTCCTCCAACTCCTTCTTACTGTTATTAGATTTTTTTCTTTTGTAGTTTGTCTTTAATAGCTAAAACTGTACAAATAAAATTTTATACCATTAAAAATTATATTGTAGGATTATTCATTCATAAGTGTGATTTTTAAAGACTGGGAAATACTATTGTCTTAGTGTTACTATTTAGCCTAGTACAATGAAGACAGAATATGTATATGTGGATTTTTATTAACATGCAAAATTAAAAGGAAAAAAATTTAAAAGGCAAACATAAAGGTTTGTTTTCTCTTCTAAAAATAAATAACATGATGTATTTTTTTTAATTTATTTATTTTTGGCTGTGTTGGGTCTTCATTGCTGCGCGTGGGCTTTCTCTAGTTGCAGTGAGCGGGGGCCACTCTTCATTGCAGTGCATGGGCTTCTCATTGTGGTGGCTTCTCTTGTTGCAGAGCACGTGCTCTAGGTGCCTGGGCTTCAGTAGTTGCAGCACGTGGGCTCAAGAGCACAGGCTCAGTAGTTGTGTCACATGGGCTTAGCTGCTCCACGGCACGTGGGATCTTCCCGGACCAGGGCTTGAAGCCATGTCCCCTGCACTGGCAGGCGGATTCTTAACCACTGTGCCACCAGGGAAGCTCCTAACATGATGTATTTTGGAATTCTAAATTTCTGATTTCATTTTCATTTTGGCTAGTAAATACAGTTATTTTTTCCCTCATCGAACACCACATATGCATCTATATACAGGGTGTGGTAAGTGCTGGGGATATAATGATGAATAAGGTACTTTCCTGAATAAATTTGAAGTTTGAGGTACTCAAAGTGATGAAGAGGGAACACTGGGAAGGGCAACTACCTCTGCCTGAGAAAGTTGAAATTTGAGCTCGTGTTGACAGATAAATAGGAATTTGCTGGGAAGGAAGGATATGGAATAAAAGTATTCGAGACAGAAGAGTCAGAGTGAACAACTTTAGGAGTTGTGGATTGTCCACAAAGCATTGGAGTAGTGTCCATAAAGAAGTGGTGTGTGTGTGTGTGTGTGTGTGTGTGTGTGTGTGTGTGTGTGTGTGTTGGAGGCAGGATGGGAAATCATACTGACAGTGCTGCTCGGGCCTGGAAATGAAACTCAAGTTTATCGTTTATCCAGTAGAAGTAAGTAGTAATGAGTAGAACAAGAAAAAGTGCTGCTGCAGAAGGCAGGCAGATGGATTGTAAAAGTAGATGGTTCCTCGTGTCCAGTGATGGAGGACAGGTGAGAGGACTGAAAACCAGACAAGTGAGAGGACAAGTGTATGACTGAAAATCATACAACCAGGGCAGTCGTGTGATTTAGCGGCCACCAGTGACCTTAGTGAAAAGCAGTTTGATGTTCAGGAGTGAATGGGGAGAAAGCAATTTGAGACAGTGACTGCAGACTCTTCTTCCAGTAAGTTTGTTGGGAAAAGGCAGTAAATGAGAGCAAAAGCAAGAAAAGCAACTATGGGGCGTGAAGTATCTTCATGATGGGAGACTGGAGAATTTCTGTAGAGCAAGAAGTCTGATTGGTAGTTTAAGATGGCATATGATATTTACTTCACCTACTGTTCTGAAATTAAGAATCTCTAAAATACAAATCAAAACTCACACTGGTCAGAATGGCCATCATTAAAATGTCTACAAATAACAAATGCTGGACAGGGTGTGGAGAAAAGGGAACCCTCCTACAGGGGGAATGTAAATTAGTGCAGCCACTATGGAAAACAGATGAAGGTTCCTCAAAAAACTAAAAATAGAGTTGCCATATGATCCAACAATCCCACTCCTGGGCATGTATCTGGACAAAACTATAATTCAAAAAGATACATGCACCCCTATGTTCACAGCAGCACTATTTACAATAGCCAAGACATGGAAACAACCTAAATGTCCAATGACAGATGAATGGATAAAGAACATGTGGTGTATATATATATATATATATATATATATATATAAAATGGAATACCACTCAGCCATAATAAAAAAGAATGAAATAATGCCATTTGCAGCAACATGGATGGACCTAGAGATTAGCGTACTAAGTCAGAAAGAGAAAGACAAACACCATCTGATATCACTTACATGTGGAATCTAAAATATGATGATACAAATGAACTTATCTATGAAACAGAAACAGTCTCAAAGACATAAGAGAACAGACTTGTGGTTGCCAAGGGGGAGGGATTGGGAATTTGGGATTAGCACATGCAAACTATTATATGTAGAATGGATAAACAACAAGGCCCTACCGTATAGCCCAGGGAACTCTATTCAATATCCTGTGATAAACTGTAAAGGAAAAGAATATTAAAAAATTTAAAAAAAGAATGTCTTTCTATATTTATTTGTCTATGTCTTAGACTGGAACACAAAACTTTAGTCTGAAGATAGATGAAAAGCACATCTTGGACTTGGTTCAAGGCTTTTATTTTGGTGTACCACAAAAGCAGTTAATAAGCAGTGCTAAGGATATAAATGAGGTAAGGATGCAGGTAGGTGAATTCAGCTGCCCACTTCTGCTTGTTTGTGTATCACAAAAATTTTGGTGGCCTCAATACCTCTAGCAACTGAAATGCCAGAAAAGCATAGTATTGTGGGCTTAGAAAACAACGACGAATAAAAAAACCCCACATATGTCAGTATCTAGAAGTAACTTACTCAAGGTGAAAATTCTGTTTTTAAGGAAGCCACATCATCTAAGCCTAATGTCTAGGTCCTGGGTCTTGAAACTCTGCTGTGTCTGCTCCGGGGCAGTCTTGCTTTACATTTATCTTCATCTAGGGTCTTTTCATGGCAACACTTGGCAGGCCTAGAACACACGAGGCAAGGTAAAAGACACAAGGCAAGGTTTCTTTCCTTCACTCTTGTGGTTCTAATACAGAGGTTCATGAAACACAGGTATAATGAGCATTCCATTAATTTTCCTCTGCAGTCCAGGAACTTCTGTGTTTTTTTAAAAGGCAATGTAAGCTTAAGAGATGTTTTCAACCCAACAGCTTCATTCAACTCAGCTAATTCTCTTGAGTTCCTTTTCTACGAACATCTACACAAAAACAACCTATTTTCAATGGTGGCAAAGGGTGTTATCTTCAGGAAATTCTGTCAGGGTGAGCCCAGATAAAATCTCCAGATTTGCTGCACTCATGAAATTTTTACTCAGGGTGACTTCCTTGAGATGTATTATTAAAGATGTGTATATTTCATATCTAATATGCAGGGCAGAGCAACATGAAGACTTCAGAGACTGCTTATAATATTCCATGTGGATTTGAGATTTTTGCTGCATTCATAAATATGGAAAAAAGTATCTACGTAACAAGACAAGTCAGTAAATCTCTGAAATAGTGTTTACATCTAGAGAGATACAATCACTTTTTGTTTGTTTTTGTTTTTGCAGTACACGGGCCTCTCACCGCTGTGGCCTCTCCCGTTGCGGAGCACAGGCTCCGGACGCGCAGGCTCAGCGGCCATGGCTCACGGGCCCAGCCGCTCCGCGGCATGTGGGATCTTCCTGGACCGGGACACGAACCCGTGTCCCCTGCATCGGCAGGTGGACTCTCAACCACTGCGCCACCAGGGAAGCCCCAATCACTTTTTTTAAAAACCATCTGTCAAATGTCACTTGATATCTTCAGCATGTTTTAGTAAATCCTGACATACTTTATGGTCTTCTAATTTCAAATTTGTTGCTTCAATTTCATAATGTCCTGTGAACCCTGTGGAGGTTGTAAGATCACAGCAGTACATTTTCTTAATCTCTTGAAACACCTCTTTTATCAGATAAGATTTTCTCAGGGTATCAGTCTTTTACAGTAGATGGTAGATATAAATTATGGCTATCAATGAGAGGCAATTATTTGGGTGCCTCTGAAGTCAGGCATGTTACATAAATTTGTGTTTCAGGCAAAAAAGTGATGAAAAATCCTTTCCTCATTTTATATGTTTAGGTCCTGGAGCATAAGTTTGAATCTCATTTTGTCTATGCTAGACTAAGAATATTGCTACAAGATAATACAGAAGTCAGTGGCTTCAATGTTTTATTCCTAAATAAATATGAAGCAAAACTGCAGTTTAGGAATAATCTGGCACACTGTCAGGTAACACTACTAACTCAAAACTTGGATAAGCTAAGTAAGTACTTTAGCATGAAATGTATTTTCTGTATTTTTCATGGAACTGTGTCCTTACTTTTAATAAACACAAAACTGAAACAAACTTTAACAAATATGGTATGATATCACTTATATGTGGAATCTAAAAAATGATACAAATGAACATATTTACAAAACAGAAATAGACTCACAGACATAGAAAACAAACTTACAGTTACCAAAAGGGAAAGGAGGTGGGGATAAATTAGAAGTTTAGGATTAACATATACACATTACTATATATAAAATAAACAAAAAGGACCTACTATATAGCACAGGGAACTATATTCAATATTTTGTAATAACCTATAATGGAAAAAATCTGAAAAAAAATGTGTAACTGAATCACTTTGCTGTATACCCGAAACATTATAAATCAATTATACCTCAATAAAAAAACTAAAACAAACTTTAGTATTTTGTTTTAACTATCAGTATAAACATTTTTTTCAGCTTTACACTTATTAGCCTCTTAATTTCAATATATATATGTCTACATATCTATATATATCTATGTGTGTCTATTTACAACTTTAGCCATTAGGTAATTTTTTGTAACTTTGGTCTGATTACAAGGTGAGGTCCTAATCACAAGACAATGTGATAAGAGCAGAAGGTAGGGCTGAGACCTTACAAAATAACATTTGATGCTTGAACCGCAAGAGTGTGAACTCTTAGGGTCCACTTATACTTGGATATTTTTTCAGTAGTAAATACTACAGTACCGTACTATCTGAGATTGGTTGAATCTGAGACTCGCAACTGCAGGTATGGAGGGCCAGCTATAAGTAATATGCGGATTTTTAACTGCATGGTGGGTGGGTACCCCTAACACCTGTGTTGTTCAAGGGTTAACTGTAGTCTGATTCTTGTTCATTTCTGCTAATAATGAGTTCAAAAATGCTTGATTTTGATCAGAAATTTGAAAATGATGACAACTAGAATTTCCGAGCATATCTTAAACCACATAAAAATTACCAGTGACAAAGAAAGTAGGCTTATATTAAATAGTGTTAATTTTGAAGACATTTCAAACTTCCATGAAGGATAACCTTACAAGTGAAGTGTTCAATGTAGAAACCAGTACAAATTTTGGTTAGCTTGTTCAGAAACAAAATATTCTAAGAATGTTCTGAATATTATTTTCAATATTAAAGTGAAGATAATTTTTATAGTTGTTTGAGGTGCTGTAATATGTCTACTGATACTCCCAGCTGTTTTACCAAACTGGCTGTCTGTTCTAAAATCCAAGTGAGGCTTGGGTTTTCGGAATGTGCATGCTCCTGTGTTCTACAATATTTTAAAGATGAACAATCTACCCCACTAAGATTCTTGCTACAGTTTTTGTTAAATTCAGCATTATTTTCATAGAATCTTTCATCTTTAGCTTCATCAATCTTTTCCTCAGCTGGAGCTATATGACAAAGGTCCATATCCTGAATGGAGTCCAATAAATCTACAACATGGGGCTGTGGAGTGATTGATTTCAGATGTCTGAGCACATACTCTTCACACTGGCCAACTGCATCCAGAAGATTATTTATTTTACTGATCAAAGCCGAACTACTATCATGAAGGTGACACCAGGAGAGCAAAGCACTGAACAAAAATATAAGCAAGAGTTAAATAGAAAAAAATTAAACAAAGGCTTTTAGAATTTTTGATGCTAAGGCTTACATGTTTCTTTTCCAGATAACACCATGCAAAAATTATTAATAACAGTAATGCAAGTCAAAATCAGGAAAGTAATGATGGTAAAACAGGATTAAAAATATAAGGACAGTATCTTTCAATAGGAATTAAACAATTGGACTTAATCATATAAACTGTTTATAATTCATAACCCCTCCTTCACAGCTCTACATCCACTCTTCCTGATTTTAGATTTTTCCCCTTATGACTGTGTAGCTTCTGTTGAAGAAGGATACAACTAACAGAAAGATCTGAAAAATTAGTTTCTCCTTTAAGGACATCAACCACCTTTTAAACTAGGGACTCTCAATCTTGGATGCACGTCAGAATCACCTGGGAAACTTTTAAACTTATCAAGACTCAGGTCACACCTGAGACCAATTAAATCAGAATCTCTGGGGGTATTATTTTTTTAAAGCTTCCCAGCTGTAACAAGCTGCTACCAAGGTTGAAAACCACTGTTCTAACCATATAGCTACTTGCCATCAAAACCGAAGGTTAGGGGGTAAAAAAAAGTTTTGAGACAACTTCACCTTTCCAATTTTGTTACAGAGTAGACACTTTGCTGAGCTGACTAATAATTTTATTGAAGAAGGTTAGATTTCTTTTAGCCCTAATAATTATTTTTCTTTAATTTTTTAGTATAGACAACTGTATTTTTTGATATTTCAGATCATTCACGTCATGAAATAATGGTTGTTATGAAAATTAAGGTTTTAAAAAATGTGTAAGATTTAGCAGTACGCTTTCTAAGCTTATAAAAGATTAACTTGATGTGACAATAAACATGTGAACATTTTCCTACTTTAGTATAGTATAAATGCTGATTCCCAACAGCTGAATTTTAGAAAACCTCAATGTAATGAATTTTTCCTTTGTTTTGACAACTTTTGTTTTATACCTTTTAAAAATCAATGATTCCTTGAAGCATTTTGTTTTTCTCTATAGAGGGCAGTTGAAAAGGTATAAAGCATCAAAGAGGACAAGCCTGCCATGCTCCTAGCTCCATGTGCCATTTGATCACTTGGTTCTGATACATGCCATTATTGCTATGGAATCTTGACAGGTATTCAAAATTTAGGACTAAAGTAAATGGAATCATTTTTCTGTTACCAGCTATAATTTTCATCATGTACTTCTAGTCTAGACGTCTGTTTTATTGTGTTCTGCTACATGTGGAAGACTAAAAGCTTTATTCAAAACCTGAAGTTCTTTTTAATTACTTTGAGATACAGATTGGTGGTAGTTCAGGTAGCAAAAAATAGACACTTCCTATCATTTCTTTGCAGTAAAAGACAACACCTGGCTCACATATTAAAGTGGATGAACTTTCGACTTTTTGAAGGCGATTTTATTCCATGCTCTGAAGCACTCTTGTGGATTTAACAACAGGAAAAGCACTTCACTTTAAACGCTTTATTTTTACATACTACTTTAATAAAAATCCTCCAGTAGTACTGAGGTTAAAATAATTCAGCATTTAAGTTTTAAAAATTACCTCAATGTTCCTCTGAGTTGTCCATAGTTCATAATGACTTCTGCACCTTCCTTATAACCTTGATTGAAACCTTGTTGAAGAGTAACTGCTTTGCCAGCTTCTATTCCATCTCTATAGCCTTCCTAAAAATAAGAAAGTAATGAAGAATTACAGTTGTAACTAACATCAAGTAAACCACTGTAGGTTTTTCTAGAAAGTCATAGAACCAGTTTGGAAGACTGATGAAACAGGCCTCTACTGGGTTATTTAACAACACGGTTCTAGAACATACGGCATAACCACACAACCAAAGTAGACTATGCTTCTCATAAAAGTTTATTATTGGTTTATCCCATTTTTGAAGTCTAGACTTATTGGGCACATTTTAAAAAATTTTTATTTATTTTTGGCTGCGTTGGGTCTTCGTTGCTGCGCGCGGGCTTTCTCTAGTTGCGGTACGCAGGCTTCTCACCGCGGTGGCTTCTCTTGTTACGGAACACGGGCTCTAGGCACGCGGGCTTCACTAGTTGTGGCTCGCGGGCTTGGTTGCTCCGCAGCGTGTGGGATCTTCCCGGGACCAGGGACGGAACCCCTGTCCCCTGAGTTGACAGGCGGATTCTCAACCACGGCGTTGGGCACATTTTAAAATACTGACTCTATACAGTTTTACAAAACGCTGTGTTAGCAGTTGCTCCACAGAGAGGAAACATGGGGAATTACGTGTTTGATCCCCTTAGCAACTGGACTGGCGTAGGTGGGTGACGCAGGGCAGTAAGGTCTTGGAACGGAAGTAGGGAAAGAGGAAACTGGTTTAGCAAAAGGACCATGAGAGATCTGGTTTGAGAAATTTTGCTTGATACCTAAATTCAAGTAAAATGCAAATCCTCTGTGGGCAGGATTTTTTTGTCCGGCCCCAGCACTCAAAAGATGCTCGGTACTGACTGGCCTCGCCTCAGCCTTCTGTAAAGCATTTCTGACACTGACAACATGGTTGTTATGCTAAACAAGTACTATTTTACTGAAGCATTAAACAAGCGCAGTTTTAGTGAATGGTTGCCACGGATACTAGCCGGAATGGACCTCACCCTTCGGTCCTCCCCCTGAACTAGGCGCTGAAGGCTCCACCTGGAAACTGGGGGTGTGGTATAAAGCCGAGTCTCAATAGTGAGACAACTGAGAGATGGATAATTGACACCCGACAAATTAAGAAAACAAAACCCAACATGAATACTCCCTTACCTAGCCATCAGGATTCCACGTTAGCTTTGTCTTACTGCCCTTCGACAACATTTTTTTTTTTTTTTTTTTGCGGTACGCGGGCCTCTCACTGTTGTGGCCTCTCCCGTTGCGGAGCACAAGCTCCGGACGCGCAGGCTCAGCGGCCATGGCTCACGGGCCCAGCCGCTCCGCGGCATGTGGGATCTTCCCGGACCGGGGCACGAACCCGTGTCCCCTGCATCGGCAGGCGGACCCCCAACCACTGCGCCACCAGGGAAGCCCTCGACAACATTCTTAAGTGCACTTTTTCCAGCTGTCCTGATTACCACCACTCCTAACTTTAGGCTCCCGAGCTCTTCAATCAACCCATGTCAAGTGCGTACATGTCCTCTGACAGCCGTAATTAGACACATACAGTCAGGACAGTTTCTCCCCCATCCCCTTTCCCTCTGGTCCTCATCAAACTCAAATCTCTTCAAAGCCTAAGACAAAGTTTATTTTGTTCGCCGCCCCCCCAGTGTCCAACGCGCCCCGCGGGCGCTCTAGGAACGCGTCCTGTGGTGTCGCGCGCTTTCAAGTAACCCATTGGGAAACCCTAGCAGGATGCGGGCAGGTCTGCATAATGAGGGGGTAGGGAGGGCAGCGCCGGGTCGGGCCCGGACCACTCGGCCCTCTCCTCTCGGGTCCCCGCCTCTTCACAACGTCGTGCGCCTCTCCTCACAACCCGGTACAGCAAGGGACGCCCACCCCCTCCACGCAGCTTTACTTTGACTCGTCTCTGCATGTGGTTCCGCCATTCCCGCTGCACCAGGACCGACTCGTCAGCTTCCTCGTCAAAAACGTCCCTCTCCTCTCCAGGACGCTGGACCAAGGAAGCGGCTCGTAACCACGACATCACTGAGGAAACCTCAGAAGCGCCGGCGCCGGAAATGCCGGCAATTCCTTCCGGTCCGCGGGGCGGGGTGAAGACTGAGGAGGGTGGGTTGCCTCGCGGGATGCGTGCGCGTGCGCGTTGAAGTGCGCGTGGGTGTGCGCGGTGTTTCGCTGTTGGGAGGACGTCCCGGGAGGGTTTTGAATCCCGGTAGGGTCTTGCCTCCCGCCCGAACCTTTTTGCTACCTGGTGTTGTGGCAGCTCTCTCACTTGACTCGAAGTGTGGGCGTGCACTTATTGTGGGCGAGGCAGATTCCTCCCAAGTGGGGCTTGTCCGACCTTGACCTCTGCAGAAGGCGGTGCCTACCCTCAGAGAAACCCTGTCCCTTCCCACCAAGGTCTCTACAGGGGTCGGGTTTTGGAGACGGGCGCATTGGCAAAACCTTTCAAGGTAGTTCTTTTGAGGGATTCTGTCTTAAAATCCCCCTCAGGGCTTCTCTGGTGGTGCAGTGGTTAAGAATCCGCCTGCCATTGCAGGGGACACCGGCTCGAGACCTGGTCTGGGAAGATCCCACATGCCTCAGCGCAGTTAAGCCCACGTGTCACAATTACTGAGCCTGCGCTCTAGACCCCAAGAGCCACAACTACTGAGGCTGCGCGCCGCAACTTCTGAAGCTTGTGCACCCAAAGCTAGTGCTCCTCAACAAGAGAAGCCACCGTGATGAGAAGCCTACGCACAGCAACGAAGAGCCGCAACTAGAGAAAGCCCGCGTGCAGCAACAAAGACCCAACTCAGCCAAAAATAAATAAATTTATTTAAAAAATAAATAAATAAAAATAAAATCCCCCTCAGTACATTTAAAGGTTTGGACAGCCCAACTTTTTTTTTTTTCTTTCGGTACGCGGGCCTCTCACTGTTGTGGCCTCTCCCGTTGCGGAGCACAGGCTCCGGACGCGCTGGCTCAGCGGCCATGGCTCACAGGCCCAGCCGCTCCGCAGCATGTGGGATCTTCCCGGACCGGGGCACGAACCCGTGTCCCCTGCATCGGCAGGCGGACCCTCAACCACTGTGCCACCAGGGAAGCCCCAGCCCAACTTTTTTAATTGTAGGAGTGTGGAATGAAGTACAATAAGATCAAAAAGTTAGATACTGTGGCCATTTTGAGATCAATAAATAAAGAGTGCATTTATAAAACGAATTGTATTTCTCATTGATTCACAGTATCTTGTGCTGACTCCAGTTCCTTCTCAAATAACAGAAAAGGCTATTCGTGAGGACGGGGACTTGTTTATCTGTATGTGCTCAGCACCAGCACTGTTATGACCCATAGTAGACGTTGAAACATGTTAGTGAATGAATGGACACCAGCAGTATTCCTGTTTTGCCCTTTGCGTGCTCATGTGGTAATGATGACTTATTTAGCTAACATATTTTCTTGAATAACTACCTTGTGCCAGGCACCATTACAGGTTTTTGGGATACATCAGTGAACAACACAGACAAAAGTCCCAGTTCTTGGGCTTGACATTCATGTAGAGTTGACAGAGGATAAACAATAAGCACTATATAAGTAAATTATACAGTTTTTTACAAGATCATAATAATGCTATGAAAAAAATTTTAAAGCAAGCAAAGTAAAGAGAGCTATATGAGTATGTGTGTGAGTGAGAGCGGTCGGGTGGTACAGGTTATAATTTTAAGTATCCAGAGAGAACTTTTTTGTATATATATTTTTAATATATGAAAAAATATATGATATATTTGGTAGGTTCATGGAATATGTATAAAAACATTGTATACTTTGCCACAAAAAATACCTTAATAAACTAAAAAGAATAAAGATTTTTACAGGTCATATTCTCTGATCATAATACAACAAAATTGGTAATGAATAATAAAAATGACCCCAATAATTTTAACTGTAATTTAAATATAATATTGGACATTATAAGCACCTTCCTAAATAACATTTGGATCAAAAAGGAAATAAAAATTAAAACAACATATTCAACAAACAATTGAAATCAGATACTTCCTACCAAAATAACTTGGGAACAAATGAAAGCTACCCTATGAGGCAATTCTGTAGGCTTTGATGTCTTTATTATTAAAGAAGAAAGAAAAAAGAGACAAAATTATTATACATCTTAATTAGAAGCAAAATGGTAGTAAGGGAAGCAATAAAGAAAACAATTGAAATTAATAAAATAGAAAAAACCCTCAAACCTCATAAGTAAATCCAAAAGCTGGTTCTTTGGAAATACCAATAAAACAGACAATCCTTTTTTGACCCTGATTAAAGAAAAAGAGAACAAAATTATACAAGATAGAAATGAGAAAGAAGGTAATAATAGAGAAAAAATTCAAATATTATAAATCACTAACTAAAACTCAAGAGTAACACATTTGAAAACTTAGCTGATATGAGTAACTTCCTAATAAAATTGATCCAACAAGTAGAAAACCTGAAGAAACTAATTACCATAGAAAAATTGGAGATTAAATATCTACTATAAAAAATAGCATGGAGACTTGACAATTTCACAGTTAAATGCTTGAAATCCTTTTTAATCTTTAAAGAATGATGGATAATTAAATGTTATTTTTTACTCTTCTAGGGCACAGAAAAAGATAGAAAGTCACTAAATCATTTCATGAAACAGCTTTACTGTTACCTGCTAAAGCTAATATGAAAAAACCTCAAAGTTCAAGTTAGCTTATGAATATGTATTCAAAAGAGAATTCAGTACCTTATCAAAGGAATAATTCAAGAGGTTTTATTTCATGAAAGCAAACTGTGCAATATTAGGAAATCCGAGAAAATCCATATGTTGTACTAATAAAAGTGGAAAAGTCATTTGAAAAATTAAAAAAATCAATCTTAGCAAAACAAAATAGAAAGAAATTACAAATTGATAAGGACTTTATAAAAAAGTCCAACAGCAAGTACTATTCTAAACACTGAGATATTAAGCTATTTCCTTTAAAGTAGGGAAAAGAGAAGACATCTGGTGATCACCATGATTATTCAAGATTCTTTTGGAGACTAGTGAATGCAAGAGGGAAGTAATCTGTATAAATGTTGGATAATAAGAGATGAAGTTATTTATTTATTTGCTGTTGATGTGATTGTATGCCTAGAAAATCCAAAGGATTTTGGTTAAAAACAACTGAATAAGGGAATTTGATAAGGTCTCTGGATATAAGAAACATAAACAGACCAATAGTCTCTTTATTTTCTAACAGTAACCATCTAGAAATGTAGATGAGATAAATATTCCACTTGCAATACCAACGAATACTATTAGATATAGTCTTTATATATTCAGTATTCGGTATTTATTTAGTATAGTATTTATAAATGTTGGGAATACATTTTAAAAACTCAATTTTATTGAGGTATAATTTACATGTGGTAATATGCATACATTTTGAGTGTGCAGTTTGATGAGTTTTGACAAACATATATACCTGTATAACCATCACCCAATCAAGATATAGAAATTTCCATCACCCTAGAAAATTCCCTCATACTTCTTTGCAGTCAATCATCAATGCCTCACAGAGGCAACCCCAATCTAATTTCTATCACTCAAGATTAGTTTTGCCAGTTTTAGAACTTCATAAAAATGGGATCACATATGTCCTTTTATGTATTTGGCTTCTTTGACTCAAAATAACGTTTTTGAGATTCATTCATGTGATTGCATGTACCATGCAAAGAACAAAGGTTTGTTCTTTGTTTTTGCTAAGTGCTCTTTTCATTGTATGGATATAGCATGGTTTGTCCATTCACTTGTTGTTGGACATTTGGACTGGCTGTCGTGAATAAAGCTGCTATGAACATCCTTGTACGGGTCATTTTGTGTACACATGTTTTCTCTAGGGTAAATATCTAGAGGTGGAATTGTTGAGCCAGGTGGTAAGTATAAATTTAACTTTATAAGAGACTGCCAACCTGTTTTCCAAAGTGATTGTACCACTTTACACCTCCACCAGCATCGTATACAAGTGTCAGTTGCCCTACATCTTGTTGTTCCTCACTTGGAAAGAACTGTCAGTCTTATTTTTTTTTAATCTTTAAAAAAATTAACCTAAAAAAACTGTAAAATTAAAAAAATTATAGTTGATTTACAATGTTGTGTTAGTTTTAGGTGTACAGCAAAGTGATTCCATTTTATATATATATATATATATATATATATATATATACACACATATATATATGTATGTATATATATTGTTTTTTAGATTTTTTTCCATTATAGTTTATTATAAGTATGTCCATAAAGCTCATAACTTAAAGCCCCATCCTGACAACAGATGGGCACCAAGGCAATTGCTACAGCTTATTCTTTTATCCTTACTTTCATTTAATAGATATTTGTTGAGTGCCCAGTGAGACGGGGCCACAATACCCAGCAGTGTAAACAACAGAGTTGCTTTCACCAAGCATTCATCCTTAAGTTACCTGAATGGCGTTTGCATTCTGTGAAAGGCCTCTCCACGTTGCCTACGTCATCCTTGGCACATAACTTTTTTCACAGAAAGCAGCTCGATGCCCCAAGAGCAACTATCCGCATAATCGGCAGGTTAATCAGCAGGTGAGCTCAGGTGTTTGCTGACTTGTGGAATTTTGTCGTGGGGACAATGTGCCAGTATTGCTCTGGACTCATCACTGAAGAATGGCACTCTACTTGCGTCCATGACCAGACTTGCGGCCTATACCTCAGCAATTTATTTAAATTATAACCCCCTCCAGTGCCCTTCAGTGGCCTCATCTGGGTTGTGCTGGCCCCCAGTGGGCAGGATGGGCATGAGGTGGGTGGCCAAGGATGCTGTGTCTGCACGGCTGCTGGAGGCACTGAGTGAGTCTGGGGCCAGCCTCCTGCTGTCTGCTGGGGCTGAGGCAGGAGGTACCACGGTTCAGCAGTGACCTAATTCTCTCCACAGGCAGCCTGAACGAGTAGGCGGAGCCTGTGTCAGTCCCTGGCCCAGCAGGCCTGGGCAGCTGCTATCTGATCCCAAGAAGGGGAGGAACATGGGCCCTGCCCTAGGCGTGACACAGCCTCCCAGCTGGGGCAGGGCCCGCAGCACCTCGGGGCAGCTCAGGTTTGGCTAAGTTGTGGTGAGGAAGCTTCCTTTCCCCTCCCAGTCTGGGGTTTAACCCGACCCCAGGGTTGTTCTCTGACACACACTCACACACACACACACACACACACACACACACACGCACCTCTCTCCTCCTCCCACAGTTTAGCATGAATCTTTGCTTCTTATTTTCTTGATTTGTCTTTGTTGATGTTTTTATTTGGGGGCTGGCTGAACCAAAGGGTCAGAAATCTGCCTTTGCCCACACGACTTGGCATTCTGGTTTTGGTGGTATGCGTAGCTTTGAGTTTTTCTATGCTGGTTTTATTTATATTAAACCCCTGGTTGGTGTACAAACTTGCTCAGTGCTTTACTGAACCAAGACCCTAGCAGATGACTCATCAGGGCCTTCAAGAAGCCCTGCCCATTTCCTGAGATTCAGAATCCAGAGGTGGCTGGCCCTGGTTTAACTGCTTCCATGACATTTCCTTTTGAATATCTCCAAACCTTAAAGTGTAAAGATTTTGTCCACACAGACAGACACACGTATACTCCTGCTGTAGGTTGTCACACTCACTGAGACACTTTCAACTCAGCTGTTTGTGGACAAGGCATTGTGCATCCATGGCCATCCATCCATCCATCCATCCACTCTTTCGTTCGTCCATCTGTTCATCCATGACAAGACAGCAGCAAGTTCTGACATGGTTCAGGCCCCAGGGTTCACAGCAGTGAGGGCTGGGCTTCCAGTGGCCTCAGGATGCAGGCCTTAGCCCTCACCCAAGGGCCTCCGCAGATAATAACATCCCTTTCTGAGGCAACAGGAGCCAGGGCCAAGTGGGTTATGAAAGTTTGAGTCTTTAACCCCAACTGGACGGGGGAACCTAAACCTTAGCCTGTGACTAGCCCTGACTATCCAGGGCCAAGTGGGTTATGAAAGTTTGAGTCTTTAACCCCAACTGGACGGGGGAACCTAAACCTTAGCCTGTGACTAGCCCTGACTATCCAGGGCCAAGTGGGTTATGAAAGTTTGAGTCTTTAACCCCAACTGGACGGGGGAACCTAAACCTTAGCCTGTGACTATCCTAGACACTCTATTAAGTAGAGTTCCCTGTGCTATACAGTAGGTCCTTGCTGTTTACCTATTTTACATATAATAGTGTGTATATGTTAATCCCAAACTCCTAATTTATCCCTCTCCCCATTTTCCCCTTTGGTAACCATTAGTTTGTTTTCTATGTGGGTCTATTTCTGTTTTGTATATAAGTTCTTTTGTATCTTTTTTTTTTATTCCACATATAAGTGATATCATATGATACTTGTCTTTGTCTGGCTTACTTCACTTAGTATGATAATCTCTATATCCATCCATGTTGCTGCAAATGGCATTCTTTCATTCTTTTTCATGGCTGAGTAGTATTCCATTGTGTATGTGTGTGTGTGTGTGTGTGTGTGTGTGTGTGTGTGTGTGTATACATACATATACCATGTCAGTCTTTTGAATATTAGCTATTCTGATACTTGTGTGGTGATACCTTACTGTGGTTTTAATGTTCATTTTCCAGATGATTTATGACATTGAAAATCTTTTCATGTGCTTATTTGTCATTTGCATATTTTAAAAAATGAAGTTTTTGCCCATTTAAAAAAATTGGGTTGGGACTTTCATGGTGGTCGAGTGGTTAAGACTCTGCAATTTTACTTCAGGGGGTACAGGTTTAACCCTTGGTTGGGGAATTAAGATCTCACATGCCATGTGGTGCAGCCAAAATAAATAAACAAATAAATAAAATAAAATAAAATAAAATTGGGTTGTCTTATTTTTGTATTTTAAATTTTTTTTATATTTTCTGGGTATAGGTCTTTTGTCAGATACATGAATTACAAATAAGTTCTTTGCATTAGTTGTATTCATCAGACAGTTGTGGAGATAGGGTTAGGAGTTCATGAAGTTTTTGGGTAGAGAGGGAGCATAATGCCTGCAGAAGATAAAAGGAGGAGAGAGCATGATAGGCACAGAAAGCTTATGTAAAGGGTGCTGATCTGATCCCTGTGATAGGGTAGGAAGGGAGGAGGGAGTGGGGTAGGGCAGAGGGGCCTTCAGATTGGTGTGTAGATCTGGCAAAGTCTTGGCCAACATAAAAGGGGGCTCTGAAACAAAGGGCAAAGAGGTGTCCTGCCTTAGGCACACATGGCCATGCTCAGGGGATGCCCTGAAAGAGTGTGGCCTTGGCTAGAAATCTGAGGGGCACCCTGTAGGTGCTTACAGACAGAGGCTGACAGCTATACTTCTTTGTCAAGACCCTGATGATCTTTCAAGGTCCTTTTGTGTTTGTGATTCTAGTTTTTCCAAAAGAGCTTTCCTTTTTTTTTTTTTTAAATGAGCTGTAAATAATAACGACATCTCCTGCATACATTTTGGTGTCACAGTGTGAACTTACTCAAAGTATTTAGTAAACTTATCGCGCAGTTCAATATCTCATATAAATACTCTATGATGAGGTCAACCTTTAGGATTCACTCTGTTCTTTTCCTGTTCTTCTGCTTATCGATCATCCCTGTCTTTTCTTTCAAAGCCTCAACAATTCTTTTTTATGTCCTTCTATTTCCCATCTTCTGCTAAGTTTCATCCTGTATCTCAGTCTTCCACACTTTATTTGTGCCTTTTGCAAACTGCTATTTTGTAGTTGGTATAATAAACTCTTAAGAGGGCACAGACCTTTTCTCGATTCCTCTTCGGTTTCTAGCATACTGGCTTTAATCATGAAGTCTGTAGCAACGAGCCAACAGAACTCCGGATTTCTATATGTCAAGGGAAGGGACTTTTCCTTGTCCCTCCTAAACTTTCATATGTTCTCTGAACATCTCTGGTATCCAGTGACTAAGCCTTTGGGCTCTGTCTTTTAATTGCTTATATCAGATGTTCTCTAAGACTGTAAAATATGTATTGGAATAATAAAATTGTTGTTATTGGTGAAAATGATAGGAGAGCATTAAAAATATGGCTTCTAAAGAGAAGGCCTTAGAATAAAGGCAGTAGATAATAGGTAGATCTTGGGCAGTTTTGCCTCCTTTATTTTAAAGTATTGTGTCTATAGAAGGTCCTACTTATAATATAGCCGTCAAAGCTAAGAGGAAAAGTATTAGTCCAATATAGAATGTTTCTAATGAAAGGATGAGGTAGCCATTTCAGACAGGAAGCCTGATTGATCTTTCTAATGGCCTACTGATGGACGGCTGTGTCTAATAGCATTTAAGCATGTTCAAGTCTGTCTAATCTTAAAAACAAATCCTTCCTCAACCCAAGCTCTCCTCTAGCTATTGCTCTCTGCCTCTCTTTCTCTTTGCAGCTGAACTTCTCGGACGGTCAGTGTCTCCACTTCTCCACCTCTCACTTTTCAACCCACTGCAATCCAGCTTCCAACTCCACTATTCCACTCGAAATGGGAGGGAGGGGTGGGGGGAAAGTTCCACAAAATTTTCGCCGATGACTCTCACATCTCTCTCTCCAGCCCAGGTCTTCTCTGCACATCAGACTCATGTATCCAAGTGTCTACAGGATGTCACCGCTTAGATTTACCATATGGATTTTAATGCATCGCATCTGAATTTGCCTTTTTACTTTCAATGCTCTTCCTCCTCTTATGTTCTCTAGCTCCTCGATGCTCAAACTGTGGAGCAGGCACTTGTAGCATCAGCATCACGTGGGAGCTTGTTAGAAATGCAGAGTTCCTGGTCCCATCCCAGACCTATTGAATCGGAATCCGCATCCTCAGGTAACTCACAGGCACAGTCAAGTTTGAGAAGCATTGCAACTCATTGAATGGTCACCACATCAGCTCATTCTCCACGTTCTAAGTATTTCTCACATTTTCCAGTATTTTCTCCATTCTCACTGCCCCTTCCCTGGTTCAGGCTACCATCCTGCTTTACCTGGATGTTCTAATAGCTTCCTAACTGGTCCCCCTGCCTCACGTCCGGTCTCCCTTCCAGTCCATTTCCCCTACTCAGCTGGAACATGATTCCTAAAGCAAAATCTGATAGGGCCTTCCCTTGCTTAATTTTCTTCAATACTTTCTGATGGTTCTCAAGATAAATTCCTCATTAGCTTTCTGATCAGCTTTCTGGCCTCACTTCTTGCTACCTTCTACTCGCTATGTCCATTTTCAGGCCTTTGCCGCATAATTTTTCTTCTGCCTAGTAGTGTAGCCTCTCCCTCTACCAAAGGCTACTTATATGTCAGGTCTTAACTTAGATGTCACTTTCATTTGGAAGCTTTCTCTGATCTCCCAAGTCTGAATGAGTTGTTCCTTTTATGTGTGTCTTTACCACCTTATATTATAAATACCTAATTGTCTTCACTCCCTGCTAGACTACAAGATCTTTGAGGCAGGAACTGTGTGTCCTAGTTAACTACTTTATCTTTATTGCCTAGTATAATCCTCAATAAATATTTATTAAATAAGTGAATGAATTTCATTAAAACATCTTTGAACACTGTATTCTAAGCAATTCCATGTTCCAGTTATAATTATGTAGTAATAAACTGTCTATAAATCCAGATTAAATTAAGTAAGAATTTACTAACATTAGGATGTTACAGGGGAAGGTAAGGTACTCTAGGCAAGACAGAGAAAGTTATAATAAAAAATCACATTTCATGGATTTTAAAAAACTTTTCCTTTCAATTTTGTAACTATGTTTTCAGAAGTTATTTATTCCAAGGTATAAATATTTAATTGTTCTTAGCATGTACAGTGAATCTTATGCTCCTTGGTCTTTCCCACTGTCCATCCCGCCCCCCCTTTTTTAAATAAATTTATTTATTCATTTATTTATTTTTGGCTGCATTGGGTCTCTGTTGCTGCGTGCAGGCTTTCTCTAGTTGCGGCGAGCGGGGGCTACTCTTTGTTGAGGTGCGCGGGCTTCTTGTTGCGGTGGCTTCTCTTGTTGCGGAGCACGGGCTCAAGGCATGCAGGCTCAGTAGTTGTGGTGCATGGGCTTAGTTGCTCCACGGCGTGTGGGATCTTCCCGGACTAGGGCTCGAACCCATTTCCCCTGCATTGGCAGGTGGATTCTTAACCACTGCGCCACCAGCGAAGTCCTCCATCCCCTTTGATGTTAGTGGAAAGACTGCATTTGGAATGAGAGTTGGAGACTGCTCCCCATTGGAAATGTGGTAGACATTGCTAGTGCTCACCATTCCCTGGTCCTTCTCCTGTTTCCGGTTACCCACAGTACTAGGTTTTCTAACCTGTTGGTGCATAGGTGGGTCCAAACATGGCTTATTCTGGTCAGTGGCTAGTAAGTGGCACTGATACCCTTCACTCCCCAGTTTAGTCCCTTAAAACTCCTGCTTGAGCTCCAGCTCTCTCTTCCCATTTCCCAGTAATCATAGTGGTCATGAATTGGGATGGTAGGGCCTCAAGACGTAGCCAGCCTGGATTTCTGAGTTACCACTCGGAGGAAATTTCCCTGGGGGGCCAAAGCCTAAGGTCGAAGTGAACTTTTAATTTGTTAAACTCGTAGAGTAAATGTGTTATCTAGCAGAGCCCGACAAATATAAGCACTGTATGTGCTCGGTCTGACCTTTCTGGGTGTTTGCTTACACTCGCATGGTTTCAGATTAGCACCCAGGTAATTCAGGTCTCCCTCTCGTCATCAGTATCTTCACGCCAGACCTTATCTCTGCTTTAGACTTGCAGATTTAGCTATAAATTGGACATTGCACAAAGAGCTAACATAGGAACCTCAGACTTAATACGTGTAAAACTGAACTCATTGTCTTTCTGCCCCAAACCTGGTCTTCTTCCTGTATTTTCAATATCAGACAATAGAATGACTGCGCCCTCCGTGTTTAGACAGGTAGTATAGCGGAGAAGTTGATTGAGTAAGGGTTGTCTACCCATACTCAAACAAAATAGGTTGTATACATCTCTACAATGGAATATCATTCAGCCATGAAAAGAATGAAGACTGATACCTGCTACAACATGGGTGAACCTCGAAAACATTATGCTAGGTGAAAGAAGCCAGTCACAAAAGGCTACATATTGTGCGATTCCATTATATGAAGTGTCCACAATAGGCAGATCCACAGAGCAGAAAATACATTACTTGTCGAGGGTGAGGAGGGGGTGAAGTGGAGAGTGACTGACTGCTAAATGGGTACAAGGTTCTTTTTATGGAATATTGAAAAGATTCTGGAATTAGATAATGTTGATAGTCACACAACATTGTGAATATCCTAAAACCCGCTGAATTATATACTTTAAAAGGTGAGTTTTACGGCATGAGAATTATATCTCAGTTTTTAAAACTTACCAGTAGAGAAGAATGAAATTTTAAAAAATCAATAGCTTATACTTCTGGACAGAACAGAAGACTGAAGACTAGTTTTGAAGGCAGTCTGTTATTTTACTGCACAGATTTCATTTAAAGAATACAAGGCAGGGGCTTCCCTGGTGGCGCAGTGGTTGAGAGTCCGCCTGCCGATGCAGGGGACAGGGGTTCGTGCCCCGGTCCGGGAAGATCCCACATGCCGTGGAGCGGCTAGGCCTGTGAGCCATGGCCGCTGAGCCTGCACGTCCGGAGCCTGTGCTCCGCAACGGGAGAGGCCCCAACAGTGAGAGGCCCGCGTACCACAAAAAAAAAAAAAAAAAAAAGAATACAAGGCAGGGGCTTCCCTGGTGGCGCAGTGGTTGAGAGTCCGCCTGCCGATGCAGGGGACACGAGTTCGTGCCCCGGTCCGGGAAGATCCCACATGCCGTGGAGCGGCTGGGCCCGTGAGCCATGGCCACTGAGCCTGCGTGTCTGGAGCCTGTGGTCCACAACGGGAGAGGCCACAAAAGTGAGAGGCCCGCGTACCACAAAAAAAACAAAAACCAAAAACAAATGCTGCAATCTGAACCACAGTGAGATACCACTTCATACTCACTAGGTGTCTTTAAACAAAAAGTAACTGAGAGACTTTGATTTTTGGACTGGCTCATTGGAGTTTAGAAGTTGACACTCTATCCCAATAACAATTAAAACACTGAACAAATGGAAAAATCAACAATTCTTCTTAGATCCATTAGAGAGGTGAAGTCACAGGTCAAGCTGCTGTCTCCCAAACTGGAGAGACAGAAAGTTGATACAGAGAATCACAACTTACTAGAGCACAAAATCAAAAGCAGAAACCTCTGTGGACACCAGTGCCAGGGTAGGAAGACCTGAACTGCAATTGACAAATTCCTGGAGGCCCAGGAGGACCCAGTAATAAGAAGACCCCCACTTAGAAGCAACCAAGATGTCCTTCAGTAGGTGAATTGGTAAATAAACTGTGGTGCATCCAAACAATGGAATAATATACAGCAACGAAAAGAAATGAATTACCAAGCCATGAAAGGACATGGAGGGAACTTACATGCATATTATTAAGTGAAAGAAGCCAGTCTGAAAAGCTACATTACTGTATGATTTCAGTCAATGACATTCTAGGAAGGCAAAATGAGGAGACAGTAAAAAGATCAGTGGTTTAGCGGGAGGAGAGGTAAGAATAAGTGAAACAGGATTTTTAGGGCAGTGAAACTACCCTGTATGGTATTTTGTCATGGTGATTACACAACACGGATAAATTTGTCCAAACTGCAGAATGTACAACACCAAGAGTGAACCCTAAAGTAAACTATGGACTCTGATAATGATGTGTCCATGAGGCTCATCAGTTGTAAGAAATGTACTGCTATAGATCAGGGAGGCCAGGGGAGGGGCAGGAGTTATATGGGAAATATCTACCTTCTGTTCAATTTTGGTGGGAACCTAAAGCTGCTCTAAAAAGTAAAGTATTATTTAAAAAATGCTGAGCAACTTCTTATAAAAAGGTTGAATTAGGCTTCCCTGGTGGCGTAGTGGTTGAGAGTCCGTCTGCCGATGCAGGGGACACGGGTTCGTGCCCCGGTCCGGGAGGATCCCACATGCCGTGGAGCGGCTGGGCCCGTGAGCCATGGCCGCTGAGCCTGCGCGTCCAGATCCTATGCTGCGCAACGGGAGAGGCCACAACAGTGAGAGGCCCACGTACCGCAAAAAAAAAAAAAAAAAGGTTGAATTTTGTAAGAGAGTGGGAAGGGCGGCTGCAGGGAGAAAAAAAGAGGTAAAAACTTTTGCTCCTGATATGACCCTATGCCTCAACTTTTGCTGGCCCTTATAAAAACATGTGGTGCAGAAGATTAGAACAGACATTTCATCAAAGAAGATATACAGGTGAAAAGAAATTCAACATCATTAGTCATTAGGGAAATGCAAATCAAAACCACAATAAGACACCATTACACACCTATTGGAATGACCAGTATTAAAAACACTGACCATAACAATTGCTCCTGAGGATATGAAGGAACTGGAACTCTCAAATACCGCCCTCATGATATTACATGCTAAAAAAGGTTACAGCCACCTAGTAAAACAGTCTGACAGTTTCTTACAAAACTACCATGAAACCCAGCTATTCCATTCTTACATATTTGCCCAAGAGGAATTAAAGCCCATGTCCATACAAAGACTTGTACATGAATGGTCATAGCAGGTTCTTTTGTTTTGTTGTTGTTGCTTTTTTGTAATAGTCAAATTGTAGTTTATCTATCCCATGGATACCACTACTCAGCGATAAAAAAGAATGGCTATTGATACATCCAACGACATAGATAAATTTCAAGATAATTATGTGGAGTGAAAGAAGCCATACAAAAAAGAATATATACTCAGTAAATCAATTTGTATAAAACTCTAGGAAATGAAAATTAACCTCTAGTGACAGCAAGCAGATCAATGGTTGCCTAGGGATGGGCAGGTGGAGGGGTGAGGAGAGGCAGAATGAAAGGGTTATATGGATATGTTCATTATCTCGATTGTGGTGATGGCTTCACAGGCATATATGTCAAAGTTTATCAAATTGTACACTTCAAAAAAGTGCACATCTAGTAACAAATAGAAAAAATAAAATAAAAAATATTTATGATAGGATCAAATAATTAAATATTTAGGACTAAGTCCAATACTGTGTTGAATAAGAGTGGTCATCGCGGGCACCCATGTTTTGTTCCTGATGTGAGAGGAAAACCTTTCAACCTTTCATCATGGAGTATGATGTTAGTTGTGAGTTTGTTGTATACGGTCTCTATTATGTTGAGGTATGTCGCTTCTATACACACTTTGTTGGGGATTTTTATTATGAAAGAATGTTGTATTTTGTCAAATGCTTTTTTTGCGTCTATTTAGATGCTCATACAATTTTTATCTTTTATTTTATTAATGTGGTGTATCATATTTGTTGATTTCATATGTTGATCTATTCTTGCATCCCAGAGATAAATCCCTCTTGGTCATGGCGTATGATCCTTTTTTTAAAATATAAATTTAAAAAAAATTATTTATTTACTATTTATTTTTGGCTGCATTGGGTCTTCATTGATACACGTGGGCGTTCTCTAGTTGCGGCGAGCAGGGGCTGTTCTTTGTTGCGTGCATGGGCTTCTCATTGTGGTGGGTCCTCTTGTTGTGGAGCACGGGCTCTGGGTGTGTGGGCTTCAGTAGTTGTGGCACATGGGCTCAGTAGTTGTGGCACACGGGCTCAGTAGTTGTAGCTTGAGGGCTTTAGAGCGCAGGCTCAGTAGTTGTGGTGCACGGGCTTAGTTGCTCCACGGCACGTGGGATCTTCCCAGACCAGGGCTCGAACCCATGTCCCCTGCATTGGCAAGGGGATTCTTAACCACTGTGCCACAAGGGGAGTCTGGCGTATGATCCTTTTAGTGTGCTGTTGCATCTGGTTTGCTAATATCTTGTTGAGGATATTTTGTATCTATATTCATCAGGGATATTCGTCTATGATTTTCTTTTCTTGTAGTGTCCTTATCTAGCTTTGGTATCAGGGTAATTAATGCTGGCTTTGTAAAATGAGTTTGGAGTTTTTCCTCCTTTTCAATCTTTTGGGGAAAGTTTGAGACGGATTGGCATTAGTTCTTTTTAAAATGTTTGGTTGAATTTGCCAGTGAACGCATGTGGTTCTGGGCTTTTCCGTGTTGGGAGGTTTTTTAATTTTTTTTTTAAATTTAATTTAATTAAAAAAATTTATTTATTTATTTACATCTGTTGGGAAGTTTTTGATTGCTGATTCAATCTCCTTACTCATCACTGGTCTGTTTAGATTTTCTACTTCTTTATGATTCAGTCTTGATAAGTCATGTGTTTCTGGGAATTTATCCATTTCTTCTAGGTTATCCAATTTGTTGGCATATAATTGCTCATGATAGTCTCTTATGAGTCTATGTATTTCTATAGTATCAGTTATAATTTCTCCTCTTTCATCTGATTTTATTTATTTGAGTATTCTCTTTTTTTCTTAATTAGTTTAGGCAAAGATTTGTCAATTTTTTAATCTTTGCAAAAAAAACCAACACTTAGATTTTTTCTGTTGTTTTTCTGCCTCTATTTCACTTATTTCTACTTTGATTTTTATTGTTTCCTTTTTCTGGTTACCTTGGGCTTAGTTCTTCTTTTTCTAGTTCCTTGAGGTGTAAAGCTAGGTTGTTTTTGAATTGCCTTTTTTCTTAAGATGTGCATTTATTGCTATAAACTTCCCTCTAAGAATTACTTTTGCAGCATCCCATAGGTTTTGGTATGTTGTATTTCTATCTTCATCAGTTTTGAGATATTTTAAAATTTCCCTTTTGATTTATTCTTTTACCTTTTGGTTGTTAAGGAGTATGTTGTTTAGTTTCCACGTGTTTATAAATGTACTTGTTTTTCATGACCTTGACAGCCCTGTTGAGTACTGGCAAGCTCTCCTGTAGAATGTCCCCAATATGAGCTTGCCTGCTATTTTTCCTGTAATTAGACTGGAGTTATGTTTTTTTTAGAAAGAATACCAGAGAGGTGAAGTACCCTTTTCATCGCATCGTTTCAGGGGGTAAATGACATCCACATGACATACTGGTAATGTTAACCATCATCAGTTGTTTAACGTAGTGTTTTGCAGGTTTCACCATGGTAAATATATGATTTAATACGATTAAAATATAGATCTATGAGACTACAGATGCTGTATGTTTTGTTTACTGCTATATCCTCAATGTCTAGAACAGTACATGATTCATAGGCACTCAATAAATGTTTGTTGAATGAATAAAGGAACAAATGGAAGGATGAATTAGAGATCCTTAGCTTCCCACTCTACTCAACTCTTTTAAAAAATTTGTTCTGACCATACTTGTGATCACTGACAGCAATTATATGAGAGCAAATAGTCCATATGAACGAATACATATTGACAGTAGCACACATTAGTTGACCGGTGACTTACTTATTAAGGCTATATTTAATTTTGGTTTGAAAAGCCAGGGCAAGATGAGCATTGTGTTTCTGTACAAATGTTTTAGCCTCTTTGACTATCTCATGTCTGGTATGGGGGTGGTTTTTCTTTCCTTGTAAGTTAATATTAGGATTTAGTGAAATCACATAGTAAGTGCCTCAGTGTCTGGCATTTTGCTCAATAAATGTTGGTTTTTACTTCACTTTCCACAATCTTCTGAAGCATGTGGATGAATTAATTCTTCTATTCTGGGACAGTCTTTTTCTACAAAAGAGCATTTTTTATCTGGAAGATCAGTGCAGACAATTCCATTTCATTAAAGAGCTGGTGATTTAATAATTTACTTAGAAACAGGCTGTGGCTTCCATTACAAAACTCATCTGGCATAAGTGCATAGGACCACTATTATTTTCCTACAGGCAGGAAAGCTGACGGAATAGAAATACTTTACAAATGTGCACAGAATGGTTTACCCTCATGCAATGTCTGCACCTGAAGAAATATCATATAATGCCCTGCAGTGGATGCGGCTCAACGTAAAATTTGTCACTTCCCAAGCGCTTGAAATATTGCCCCATTTCATATACCCCTGCATTGCACGTGCTTATTTGGTAATGCTGGCTTGCCTCCTTATTTCAGTAGTTGAAGTGACAAAGCCCTGTTTTATAATTTACCAAGTGATTGAAGGTGCCAGGCAGATCTGTATTACCACAGTAATGTCACTGATTCCTAGTTCTTAAAGAAGAAGAAAGGACAGTGAGTGTTTAGCTTGAGGGTGATGTGTTCCGTGGGAATTATATTCTCTGCAAGTTGTTTATGATTTTTTTCTTCTGTACAGCCAGAGGAGTGGAGGGACATATTTCAAATTCCCATTGGCAAGGGCTCCTGGTTCTTTTATAAAGATTTGTAAAATTCCAACCCTTTGAATCTTGTCAGTGGTCTGTGGACATCCTCCAGGCTTTCCTATCATAAAGCTTTCAACACACAGAGCTGAGTGGGCTGGGCAGGAAACGTGTATGTGAGAGTGTGTGCGTGCACGTGTGTGCGTGTGTACGTGTGTGTCTATATGAAGCTGCCTTGATTGAAATGCCAATATTCTGTCACTTTCCGGTCGGAATTTATCATAGCAATAAAACGGACGCATCCCCCTTCATCGTGAAGTGTAGCAGTTGAGCCTTGCTATTTATTTCGTTGAGTCAGCTTAATGTAGATCAGTGTTCAGGACTTCCTTTTGGTTCCTTTCTTGTTTCTCTTCTCTAGAGCTTCGCAAAGCTGTTGAATTCAGGCGAAAATCGTTGCCCTGGAGCTGTGACAGTTCTCCACGTGGAGAGGGGCAGGGATCACATTCAATCTTCAGAGACGATCAGTGTGAGTGGAATTTGCCAAGTTCTATGGTTTGAAAATGTCTACATTTTCTATTTTCAACTCCTCTTGGAAAGTATAAATCACCAATGTTGGCAAAGTTTTCACTTCTTCCCAAATCATCAGATAATGGATAGTGGGTGTTGCCTAGCCACAGACGTCGGTTTGTGGTCTGCAGGTTCAAAAAAACACTTCAAAACTGCTCTCAGAAGCTTCTGAGGTGTGGGACTAAATGACAGAAAAGCAGAATTAAGCAATAGTCATCTTTTTAGGAGGACAGACTTCAGCTGTTTCTTTTATTCTTTGTAGGTTGATTCAGATTCAAAAGTTTCTATGGTTCCGTAAACCAGGATGCTGTACAAAAAATAAATTGAGTCATAAACACCGCCAAACAGGTTTGACTTCCCCATGAACACTGGTGATGGTTAATTTTATGTGTCGACTTGACTGGGCTTAAGGGATGTCCAGATAGCTGGTGAAACATTGTTTTTGGGTGTGCCTGTGAGGGTGTCTCAGGAGGAGATTAGCATTTGAATCAGTAGACTGAGTCAAGAAGATCATCTTCCCCAATGTGGGTGGGTGGGCATCCTTCAATCTGTTGAGGGCCTGAGTAGAACAAAAAGGTGGAGGAATTCTCTCTCACTGCTTGAGCTGGGACATCCATCTTCTCCTGTCCTTGGACATTGATGCTCCTGGCTCCCGGTCTTTCTGACTTAGATTGGACCAACCCCATCAGCCCCATGATTCTCAGGCTTTCTGACTGGGGCCACCAGGGAAGCCCCTGGAGAAGGGGCATTTTTGATGAGGCATCGCGGTAAGAGGTCTGAAGGCGAGTGGGATGAAAGGGTGTGTATGTGCCGGAGACGTTGTGTGAATGGGAGGCAAAGAGAGACTCACTTGACCGAGGGAGGTGGTTCAACAGCCATTTTAAATTATTGGTGTTTTTCTGGATTGTGAAATACAATTCTAAATGCAGGGAGAAAGCAGCCAAGTCCCCCACATTGATCAGAATAACAACAAGGCTAATGTCCACTTGGGCAGCCCCCTCTTAGAGCCCACTTGGACTCCTCTACCTAAAGGAAGGGAGTTGAGAAGCTCTTAACTCTCAAAACTTTGTATAGTGAGAGTTTATGCACCAGGTACCTGTTTCTGCACGATAGTACAGTAAGATAAAAAGTATAACAAGCGGGGTGAATGCAATTAAAGATACATATGGAAAGATAAATTTGGTGTTTCATAAAATCATTTTGGGGGAGGTAGAACTCATTAGGTTGTGAAAATGAATCACAGTGAGAACAAGGTCCCACTGGCAGAGGATCACTCACCACAGAGCAATTCTGCTGTTGTCTTGGGGCTCTGCGTGGAGCGTGGATTGATGATGATCCCTTCTTTATTGAGACTCTGGGCTCACATCTCGTTTATGCTTATGCCTGCCAGATGGAAGAGCCTTTATTTGTTATTGCATTTCTCAGCCGTTTCTTGATCTCTGAGGCTCGAGTGCAGAGATGCTGAAGTGATACAGTAGGTACGCCCGGGAAATGCATCGGTAAACACTAAAAGAGAAGACAGTGCCGAGGGCAGAAGTTTATTCCACAGGATAACAGGGATGAAGTTAAGAAAAGGAAAGATCAATGTTCAATATCAGGAAAAATACCCTGGCCGTTCAACTTTAAAAATAACTTCCCAAGGGAAGCTGTGAAAATCCCACTACCTGAGGCATTTGAGAATAGATGGGGTGATGTACTGGACATTATCCTGCAGGGAGTCAAATGTCCTCTGGTCCAGGGAGTGAACTAAAATAGCCACAAACCCCACACAATCATCTTTTGTGGTTAAGATTCTGGGAGTCCAGTCAGGTCTTGCTTTATTGAATCCTTTGCTACAACCAGTATGAATTTCCCCAGGCTGAACTGAAGAGTTGAAGCATCTTAGAACTTGAGCCTTGGCGGGCACTTGTGCCCATGGCCTGGCCAGTTAAGAGCTTATTCCGTGTGGCATCTGTCTTACATGTTGCACTGATTGGTGGTGTGGTTCCCACCCCCTTCCCTCCCTTCCCTTCCTCTCTTCTCCTCAATAAAGGAAACAGATGTGGGGTGGCAAAAGCTTGGAAACCACTCCTCTGCAATGAGTCATCCTGGTATGCCTGTTGGATGCCTGCTCTCTGCTGCACACTGCACTGCGGTCTGGCGTTTGGAGGAGAATGTGGGTCTCACCAGAGCCAACGTGAGACATGGGAACTGCTGAGGTCTGCTGGCCATTCCGCAGTGGACAAGGCCTGCAAAGCTTGTAGAGTTGCCATTAAAATCTTCTCCCTGCTCCTGCCCCAGAGATCTGCTCGGGGTTCTGGGTCTTTTCTGTTTTACAGCTATTGTTAATGATTTGATGTGGGGGGCGGGGTAGGGGGACGGAAGGGAGAGGAGGAAAGTCTTAATTCCCTGAGGATAGACCAAACCTGTAGTCAAGTTCAGCTCTAAGAGACTCTAGAGTGAAAATGTTGAAGGCCAGCTGCTCATTCTTCTTTCCGCTCCTAATTAATTGCAATTGATCCCAAAATACTTACATTTGGGGGAAGTCTCTGAAGCTGGAGCTGGATCAAGTTGCTGATATGGTCACAGAACTGGATCTGAGGCAAGCACAGGAGCATAGGCAAGTCAAAAGGGCTTCCCTGGTGGCGCAGTGGTTGAGAGTCCGCCTGCCGATGCAGGGGACGCGGGTTCGTGCCCCGGTCCGGGAGGATCCCACATGCCACGGAGCAGCTGGGCCCGTGGGCCGTGGCCGCTGGGCCTGCGTGTCCGGAGCCTGTGCTCCACAACGGGAGAGGCCACAACAGTGAGAGGCCCGCGTACCGCAAAAAAAAAAAAAAAAAAGGCTGAGAAGGCATTTTTCACAAAGGTAGAACAATCTTAAAATTTGTATGGAACCATGAAAGACCTTGAATAGCCAAAGCACTCTTGAGAAAGAAGAACAAAGGTGGAGACATTATGGTCCCTGATTTCAGACTATATTACAAAAAACTATATTATAGTAATCAAAGCAGTATGGAATTGTCCTAAAAACAGACACATAGATCACTGAAACAGAATAGACAGCCCATGCACATATCATCAATTAATTTACAACAAAGCGGTCAAGAATACACAGTGAGGAAAGATAGTCTCTTCAATAAACGATGTTGGGAAAACAGGACAGCCACATGTAAAAGAAGGAAACTGGACCACTATCTTACACCACACACAAAAGTTAACTCAAAATGGATCAACGACTTGAACGTAAGACCTGAAACCATAAAACTCCTAGAAGAAAACATAGGCTGTAAACTTCCTTGACACTGGTCTTGGCAATGATTACTGTATTTGACACCATACGCAAAGGCAACAAACGCAAAAATCAAGTGGGACTACATAAAACTCAAAAGCTTCTGCACAGCAAAGGAAACCATCAACAAAATGAAAAGGCAACCTACTGAATGGGAGAAAACATTTGTAAATCATATATCTGATTAACATACAACTCATACAAACTCATACAACTCAGTAGAAAAAATAAACAATCTGATTAAAAAATGGACAAAAGATTTGAATAGATATTTTTCCAAAGAGGACGTACAGATGGCCAACAGGTACCTGAAAAGTGCTCAACATCACTAATCATCAGGGAAATGCAAATCAAAACCACAATGAGATATTACCTCACACCTGTCAGAATGGCTATTATCAACAAGACTCAAAATAACAAGTGTTGGCAAGAATGTGGAGAAAAGGGAACCCTTGTTCACTCTTATTGGGAATGTAAATTGGTGCAGCCAGTACAGAAAACAGTACGAGGTTCCCCCCAAATTAAAAGTAGAACTACCATATGAAATAACCAGGAATTCCATTTCTGGGTATTTATCTGAAGAAAGTGAAAACACTAATTCAAAAAGATATATGCAACCCCATGTTCATTGCAGCATTATTTACAATAGCCAAGATATCGAAGCAATCTAAGTGTCCATGGATGTATGAATGGATAAAGAAAATGTGATATGTATACATTTTATATATATATACATGATATATATGAAGTATGATACACATACACACACAATGGAATATTATTCAGCCATGAAAAAGAATGAAATCCTGCCATTTGCAACAACATAGATGGACCTTGAGGACATTATGCTGAGTGAAGTAAGTCAGATAAAGACAAATATTTTATGATCTTGCTTATTTGTGAAATCTTAAAAAAAAAAACCCCACAAAAACCCAACCAACCAACCAACCAAACAAACAAACAAAAACCCTAAGCTTATGGATACAGAGAACAGGTTGGTGGTCACCAGAGGTCGGGGGGTGGGCACATGGGTGAAGGGGGCTAAAAAGTACAAACTTCCAGCTGTAAAATAAATGTCATGTTGATTTAATGTACAGCATGGAGACTATAGTTAATACTGTATTGTGTATTGGAAAGTTGCTAAGTTTAGAATTTTTCATCACAAGGAAAGAAATTTATAACTGTGTAGTGATGGGTAACTAAATTATTGTCATGATCATTTTACAATATATACAAATATCAAATCATTATGTTGTATACCTGAAACCAGTATAATGTTATATGTCAATTATATCTAAATTAAAAAAAAAAGAGAGACTGAGAAGGACTTGTAAGTCAGTTCCTGGGGTGTTTTCCAACTCAGTTTATTCCACACTTTCTCAGTTGATTGGAATGTGTAGCAATTTTTTCCACACAGTAGACTCTGGCCATCTATGGGTGTAACACTTACAGTCTAAGCCACTTCAGCGTGATCCAGAAGTCCATTCTATGAGGCAGAGTGCAAAGTTTTGCTGAGGCGTGAATTTCAGTCACTGAACCGCAAAGTAGTTGTGGCTGAGAGTCAGTTATCTAGTGAGTGGAAACAGCTCATTGCCCAGTCTCTACCTCTTACAGCGGCCCTTTCCATTTTCTTCGTTGTTCTGTGTGAGAAGGTTTGGAGACATCCTTGGTGAATGCTGTGATTCTTAAATGCCTTGTGACTACAAGCCATAGCCCAGCCTGGCCCAGCCCAGCCTTGCTCAACAGGCACAATCGTAAAGAAGACCCAAGGAGCTGTCAACAGAACAAATTTGAACCTGTTCAACACTACTTATTCATCTTTTGTTGTGGGCCAGGTCCTGTGTTAGGTGTCATAAGAGTTACAAAGATGAGTATGACCTAGGTTGTGCCCTCAAAGAACATACAACCAATAGGAGGAAAGAAACAGCACAAATGACCGTAATATAGGGCAGGGCCAGATAACCGCTCTGGGGTGTTTTTCACACCAACAACCAATTCTCTGATTCTTCAGACATCATCTTGGTGTTCAATGATTCAATTCAATTCTGACACTACTTGTAGTTCGCGCAGGCCTCCCAGTTTAAGGGTTCAGTCTCACAAGACTATCCCCTGCTTCAGATGTCAGTCACAAATCCTGGGCCTCCCATACTTCTGACCCACCGGCTATAAACTGGGTGTTCCCATAACTTCCCCTTTAGGTTTGGTAATTTGCTAGAATGGCTCACAGAACTCAGGAACCCACTTTACTTATATTTACCAGTTTATTATGAAGGATATTATGAAGGATACAAATGAATACCAGCTGAAGAGGTACACGTGATGAGGTCTGGAGAGGTCTCAAGCACAGGAGTTTCTGTCCCGTTGAGTTGGGGATCACCACCCTCCCAGCACATGGATACATTCACCAACCCAGAAGACCTCTGAACCCTGTTGTTTAAGGATTTCGTCACACGTGAATGACTGATTAAAGCATTGGCCCTTGGTGATTGGACTCTGTCTCTAGCCCCTGTCCTCTTCCGGGAGGTTGGAGGGTGGGACTGAAAGTTCCAAGCTTTTAATCGAGGCCTGGTTTTTCTAGAGACCAGCCACCATCCAGAGGTTGTCTAGAGAGGGGGGAGGGGGGATCTCATTAGCATACAAAAGACACTCTAATCACTCTGGAGATTCCAAGAGTTTTAGGAAATTTATGCCCAGGAACTGGGAACAAAACCAAATATTTATTTTTTATTACATCACAACCACTATAAGGAAATTACAAGTAAAGTGTTTCATGATTTACAATAAAGATCAGATCTAATTTTAGGACCTCATGTTGTGATATCAGGATATCACGTAATATGAAAGAACTTGGATTCTGGAGTCTGCCAGCCCTGGGTTTGACTTCTGGGGCAAATCTCATAGCTTCTCTTCTACCTCTTCATCACAAAATTGAGCAATGTCAATTCCCCTGACAAGAGTGTGAGTAACCTCAGATCTCTTACGGGACAGGGACTTCTTGCCTAATATGAAAGAACTTGGATTCTGGAGTCTGCCAGCCCTGGGTTTGACTTCTGGGGCAAATCTCATAGCTTCTCTTCTACCTCTTCATCACAAAATTGAGCAATGTCAATTCCCCTGACAAGAGTGTGAGTAACCTCAGATCTCTTACGGGACAGGGACTTCTTGCCTAGAGTGTTATACTGTTTGCTTGTCTCTTCAGTCCTCTACAGAGCTGTGTTGCTTTTTTTTTTTTTCCCAAGAAACCACAATAAGATGGGGAGATTACTGCTTGAAACTTGCAATCCTATTATCTGCCAGCCTATGAAAGATAAAAAGTGTCACTAGTGTATCCAGAAAGTCATTTTTCAGTAGCCATAGGTGACAAAGATCACATTTATTTACCAGGACATCTTGATGTGGCATATAAATATTCAGGTTCTGTAGACTTTGAAAAAGATATAATATCTCCTTTTTTTGTGTAACACTAGCTTCAAGGTCAGATTTGGGATGACTCAAAAATAGGAACTAGGAATTCTTATACAGGAGAGAAAAGGAGCAGTTGGGGAGTAGGCTGAAGGGGATTGAGGAAGTAGAAACTGAAAAGTGAAGTAGGGGTTGGCATATGGGTTTGGAAATCATACGGCTGGGTGTATTACCCTTAGGCCCAGGCAGATGGGCCTCTGCCCTGGTCCCATGCTTACCAGCTCTGGCCGTCCTCCAGCTGTAACTTTCCTATGGGACGAGATGGAAGCTAAGGGATGTGCCCACCCAGAGCCCATGCCCCCCTACTTCTAGACCATCCTCTAAATACCAGGGACACTGGAATTCCCTGCCTGAACACCAAGGCTTGCATGAGTTTCTTTCTCGGGTCTGTCCTTTTGAGGTCTAATGGTGCTGCCATCTATGTACCCAAAGAGTGGCCAAGGAGTGGCTGTTTGGCAGGGGTGGGGGAGATAGAAGTTGGCTGGGTGAGCCGGGATGCTTGTGTGCACGTGGAAAAGGACTTTCATGATCTGGGCAGAACCAAAGGAGGAATGAGGGAAAGGAGCAGGCTGTGGGCCAGGGGTCTCCATTCGTATTATTACCCTAGGTCTGCAAATGTTGGTGGCAGGCCTGCACTGCAGTCCAGTCTATAACTTTTCAAGCAGAAACACTGAATTTGCAAATCGTTCCTGATGGAATTAAACTGGCTTGTCCTAGATCCATCCCTGGTTTTACCTCGATCTGCCATGTCAGTTATTTGACAAATAGTGCATGGTCGTAGCATTAGGACCTCCTGACCCATAGCTATGGTCCTTGTGATACTGGAGTAACTTAAAAAGGAGAAGACTGTCCTAGAGTTTAGGGGAACGTCATGATGTCCACTCTATGAGAGGAGGGAGGCAGTGTTCCTTCTGGGCCTGACTCAGAGAGGGAAATTTTCACAGAGGCTTTGGAATCAAATGCAGATCTGTCCTGAGACCTGGACAGATGGGACCCTTGGCCCAGCCCTGCCCCTCAGGGGACTCTGCCTTTTGGAGTGCCTGCCTCGAACTTTTCTCATTTCCACCCTGGCACTGGGGACAGGCCAGAGTTAGCTGTGCCATCCAGATGGGACTCCTTGGCTCTGTACCAGGACCCATGTTGGCCCTGGTGTTCCTTCCTCCCTTTTAGGGCATTCTCCCACCCTCTACTGTTCTGTGGGGTTGATCAGATTCCCCAGGAGACCTGAGACTCATGCCTGTGGGGTCATCCACACCCAGACCTACTAGAGCATGGACTTGAAGATATGGGGAGGGGGAAGGGTAAGCTGTGACGAAGTGAGAGAGTGGCATGGACATATATACACTACCAAACGTAAAATAGATAGCTAGTGGGAAGCAGCCGCATAGCACAGGGAGATCACCTAGGTGCTTTGTGACCACCTAGAGGGGTGGGATAGGGAGGGTGGGAGGGAGGGAGACGCAAGAGGAAAGAGATATGGGAACATATGTATATGTATAACTGATTCACTTTGTTGTAAAGCAGAAACTAACACACCATTGTAAAGCAATTATACTCCAATAAAGACGTTTCAAAAAAAAAAAAGGTAACTGAAAAGTAGGTGTGAGGTATTGACATTCAAAAAAAAGAGAGAGAGAGAGAGAGAGAGAGAGAGACTGTATTATGACTCTTTTCACCCAAGTACTTCAAAACCTTTCTAAAACCCTTTGGGAAATCCTGTTATCACACGTTGCAGAGTAACAACTGACCAGACTCATTCAGGAAACCAACGGCAGGGCGAGTCTGATTTGGAGAAAAGGAGCCAGGCTTAGGCTCCTCTCACAGCCCAGACCCAAACCAGTCCTCCATCAGTGTCATCGCCATTGGGCCACCGCGGTCTTAGGGGATTTGGAATCTATGCTGTCTGCACATTTTTTTTTAAATTAATTGGTTTATATGTTGTTTGTTTCTTTAAGAGTTTTTTTTTTTAACAGATTTACAGAGACTTCAAAGAATACTCAAAATATGACTGGATAGCTTAGGAGCATAAGAAATAAGTGAAACGAGGGTAGGGAACAAAAGGAGTTGCAATGAGGCAAAGCCAAACACGGGTGAGGCGGGGAGATGCCGGAGTGACCCCCCACTCCTTCCCTCTCCCCGTAACACACACAGATTTCTCAATTCCACACTCAGAGCCAGGCAGGTAGGGTTCAAATCTGGTTTGGAGTTAACTGTGTGCCTTCGGACAAGTGATCTAACATTTCCGAGCCTCTGTTTCCTTATCTGCAAAACAGGATAATAAATCCACCTCCTTAGATTGTCTTGAGAAATAAATGAGAGGACACATGTAGAACACAGTGCAGTGGACTGAATGTTTGTGTTCCCCCACAATTCATAGATTGAATCCCTAACCCCCAAGGTGATGGCATTAGGAAGCAGGGGCCTTTGGGAGGTGATTAGGTCACGAGGGTGGAGCGCTTACTAATGGGCTTAGTGCCCTTATGAAAGGGACCCCAGAGAGATCCCTCATCCCTTCCCAGCCTCCAGAACCGTGAGAAACAAATTTCTGTTGTTTGTAAGCCACCCAGCTCATGGTAACTCTATTACAGCAGCCCGAACGGATTTAGACACTTAGTGTATGTAGCACTTGCAGGCTCTTAATGAGGGTTATATATATATTTCCCTCCTTCCCTCCCTCCTTCTGTTTTTCCTCCCATCTTTCTTTCCTCAAGTTTTTTTCTGAAAAGTAATGTAATCAATTTGATTTTTCTCTTAGAATTGGTCAGATCTTAAACTGCTTTCCTAGGAGAGTATACACAACAAAAAAACTTTTTGCAGGGGAATGGTATCAGAATTCCAAGGCACGGGGCACAGTTCCTAGGGAATAGAAGGCCCCAGGTGGACCACTGTAGGGCAAAGCACAGGGCTAGAGATGCTAAAATGGGTGGGCTGGGGGGTGCCCAATGGAGAGGTATGAGTGTGTGTGTGTATGGCAGTGTGTGTGTGTTTGTGTGTATAAGTGAGCACTGGTGTGGGTATATGTGTGTGAGTGTGCCGTTGTGGCTGTGCATACATGTGTATACCTGAGTGTGAGTGTTTGCATGTTGTGTGGGTGTGCATGTGAGCGTGTGAGTGTGTGTGCGCGCGCGCACGCGAGATCAGAGGGAGAGGTCTGTCTATAGCGCAAAACTTGCTATCCACTCGAGTTTAAGAAACTAATTAAGAGACTCCTTAAACTTTTGGAGTTCATCGAAGACGGCAGGCTTTTCCCCTCTCAGAAATCCCTTTTGGGAAATAAGAATATAAGAGAAAAGATGTAAAGGCTTCTTTGAGAAAGGCCCTCTTTCTTCCTTGTGAAGGGGCTCCCGGGGGAGTTCCGGCAGGAACCCCAGGACGCTCAGCTCATCGCCACTCCTCCCCTCGGTCCTTCCTCTCTATACTTCAGTCCCTTGATCTTGGTTCTCTCACTTTCTCCAGCCTCTCGCTCCCACCCCCATCCTGATTCCCTCCCTGCACATCCCTTCTCTGGCTTCTTTTTCCTTTCAGTGACCTTCTCCTTTCTCTCCTTCCTTCTCGGGTTTCTCCTTTGCTTTTCATCCAGAGTGAGGGACGCTTGCGATAACACACCTCTGTTTTCCTTTTCCTCATATTACTGATCAACATCCCAGTGAGCGCTGAGAAACGTCTGTTTCTTGGTCTCCTTTTTCTGGAAACCATGATTTATTTAATTTTTTTCTTCTTTTTTTATGGCTTAATGAAGCTCCTCGTCGTCTGTGAACATCCCCACAGGCAGGATTTCAGAGCCTGCTGTTAAGAGGCACTGTTGTTTCCTTCTCTTCTATCACCAAATAATTGTCAGCTTCCTTCACTTAGCAAAAACGGGGAATACCAGCACGACAAACCCACGGCAACAAACCCACACCACACCCACAGCCCCCTGGCTTTGCGCTTATACCTCAATGGTCACGGTGCAAGAGTGGTTTTAAAATTTAAACAATATGCTACCTGAGGTATTATTTGTATTCTTGTTAGTCATAGCCTTTGTATGAACTCATGTCTCCATTTTAATAAATACAAGAGGCATTAGAGTTCAAGTGATTCCAGTAATGAGGATGGACACGTATTGTACCTTTAAAATTATTTATGGCCTGTTTGTGCCTGTGGCTTTGAATGATTGATGCTGTGATAGTTACAAATGGCTGACGCAAAGTCCTCACCTGCACTGGTAGCAGCTGGGGCACTCAAGGCTGGCTTGGTCTAGATCCTAAAACTTTCTGGCACCGGGGGTCCAGGAGGTGGTGTGTGTGTGTGTGTGTGTGTGTGCGTGTGCGTGTGTGTGTGTGCAGCATCGTGCTGCCTGCAACACGGGTCTTTCCTGTGAGAGGCGCTGGGTCAGCCAAACACACGCTGCCAGAGGGTTACTCTGTTTCTTTTGACAGAAGTGGGTTCACACTGAGCTTTGCCATTAACTAGCAGGGACGCCTTGGGCAAGTCACTTAACCTCTCTCAACACAGAGTTTCCTCTTCTCTAAAACACGGAAAGAATACTTAAACTACTAACAGGAAAAGTTGTGAGGAATAACTGAGACATCATGTGTAAGAAATGATACAAATGAACTTATTTACAAAACAGAAACAGACTCACAGACATAGAAAACAATCTTATGGTTACCCAGGGGGAAAGGAGGTTAAATTAGGAGCTTGGGGTTAACAGATACACACTACTATAAGGTAAACATAAGGTCCTATCGTTTAGCACAGGGGACTATATTCAATATCTTATAATAACCTGTAATGGAAAAGAATCTGAAAAAAGAATATGTTTATATAACTGAATCACTTTGCAGTACACCTGAAACTAACACAGCATTGTAAATCAGCTATACTTCGATTTAAAAAAGAAAGAAAAAAAAAGTGTGGCGCTCAGGGCCGGCACCCAGAAAATGTTTACTAGATAGCAGCTATGCGACACATGGAATGTATTTGAACCACAGCCTATACCCAGCCCTGGGCTGTAATAATATGAGAGAAGGCAAGTGTTCCTATGATTGTAGTCTTTTATCTTCCTTGAGGAATGAGAGAACTTTCTCCGAGGTTCGTGCCTGGTGGCTGAAGAGGCTCGTAGTGGCGCTGAAGGTAGTTGCATTAACATCTCAGTGGTGGAGAGAGGACGGTGCTGCTGGGGTAGTAGGTGACACACAGAAAGACTTTTAAACCACAGAGCAGGGTGAGTAAATGCACAGTCACTGAGATCTGTGTAGACTCTGTTTTTCGTGCTGCTCTTTCATCTCCTGCATTAGGTCATTCAGCAAGTTCCGCCTCTTCTTTCTTCTTTCAAATGTTGCTTGTATTTTCTTTTTTTTTGACACTGCTGTTGCTCTTTCCCAAGCTTTCTTATTATCAAAGCCTTTCCCTACCTTGTCCTACATTTCACCCATAAAAGAAATGAAAAGTAACGTAATTGCTTTTGATTATAGAAACAAAGAGATTCATTGTAGAAAAGTAGGAAACTAATGATAAGTTAGAAGGAAAAAAATACAAATAGTCTCTCCACCTAGAGGTAGCAGTAACTGTGATTTTTTTTCTACTTATGTATTGATATATTTTAAACAAAAAAGGAATCAGAGTGTGCGTCATGTTTTGCCACTTGCTTTTTTACTTAAGAATATGTCTATTGCTGTGTAACAAATTGTCCCCAAACTTAGCAGCTTAGAGCTACAAACGTTTATCACCTCACATGGTCTGAGGGTCAGGAGACCCCAGGAATGGCTTAGCTGGGCATCTTGTGAGGTTACCGTCAAGATGTGGGCTGGGCTGCAGTCATATGAAGGCTTGGCCAGGAAGAAAGGACCTGCTTTCAAGGTGACTCACTCACAGGGCTGTAGACTGGAGGCCTCGGTTCCCCGCCACTTCTGACAAGACAGCTGGCCTCCCCGAGAGAGAGTGGTCCAGGACAGAGGCCGATGAGGCAGAAGCCACATTGTCTTTTTTTTTTTTAGACAGCTTTGTGAGACATGATTCACATACCATACCGTTCACCCATTTAAACTCTACAACTCAGTGTTTCTTTAGTATATTTACTGGGTTGTGCAACCATCCCCTCTATCTAGTTCCAGAACTTTTACTCCAAATGAAAAGCAGTCACTCCCCATTGCCTCCTCCTTCCACCTCCTGGCAAACACCAATATACTTTATGTTTCTATAAATTTGCCTAATCTGGACACTTCATATAAGTGCAGTCATGCGATTTGTGGCCTTTTGTGTCTGGCCTCTTTTATTTAGCATAATCTTTTCAAGGATTTTCCATGTTGGAATATCTATCAGTACTTCCTTTCTATTGCTTGATAATATTCTATTGTAAGGATAACCTTTTATTTATTCATTCATCAGTTGATGAACAATTGAACTGTTTTTGCTTTTTGGCTAACATGAATAAATCTGCTAGAACATTCACGTACCCGTTGTTGTGTGGATTACGTGAGATGATGCATATTAAACACTAAGAACAGTGCTGGGCAGATAGTAAATGCTCAAAATTTAGTTATTTTGATTATATCTGTATTTGTTTAACCGATTCCCTCTTAGTCTCCACGCTCTGTTTAGAACAATACACCAGTGATGAATTTATTTTTTGACTGACATGATTCTCATCATTCAGTAGCTCAGAGCCGTCACTAATTTCTTTCAGGCCTTGAGTCCTTGGGACAGCTTATATGTGAGAATTTGCAAATATGTATTAATTTATAAAGTGCATTCATGTGTAGTGTAGACTGGCTTTAATTAATAGAAATGTTTTGCTAAACTCAATTTTAGGAAAAAGTATTATAATAAAATACATACATCGACTTTTGAGGTACACCTTGAGCTCTGAATAGGTGTTTGCCTTTTGTATATACACTTTTATTTTCAGAATGGTAACCTCAAGGCCCCTGAGGTAATTCTGAAACCATCAAAGCTTCTATTATTTCTTGTATTTCGCTTTTCTCAGGGAGGGATGGGCACAAACATCCCTATTTTTTAAAAAAAATTTTATTGGCGTATAGTAGATATACAATGTTGTGTTCGTTTCAGGTGTAAAGTGAATCAGTTCTATATAGAGCCACTCTTTTTTAGATTCTTTTCCCATATAGGTCATTACAGAATATCGAGTAGCGTTCCCTGTGCTATACAGTAGGTCCTTATTAGTTATCTATTTTATATTCGTACGTATATGTCAATCCCAATCTCCCAATTTCTCCCTCTCCACCTTATCCCCTGGTAGCCATAAGACAAAAATCCCTATTTTATAGGAATATTCTAAAATATGAAAATAAACAAAAAAGAAATATAACCCTTTGTTATGGATAATGTTCAGTTATGGCGAGCTTGCCTTTCCTTAAGCATTTTAATTACTCAAGGTACTATCTCTTTAACAATGAACACCATACTTGTCAGATTTTCAATTAACTATTATTTGTGCCTCATAAAGTGCAATTCATTGATAATTTTTAAAAAGCTACCATATCTCAGACACTCCAAATTCTGTTAAATTCCCCTCTTCGGAATTCTGTTGACAACAGCAACGATGACAGTAAAAACAACCATGCCCTGTGAGTCACTGAATGAACGGCAATGCTAATGTTGCCCTTTAATCTGAACGTTGCCTTCCTATGTGAGCTTGGCATTGTGTTAATTGAAACCTATATGTAGTTGGGACTTTCAAAAAGAAATTTGTAAAGGTATTTTTCATTTTATCGGCTAAAGGAGTGATTAGAATAGTTAGCACCAGGTGGCGCTAAAGGACTGAACTTGGAAATGGACCATTTGGTGCTCTTACCTGTGGACTGGAACAGGCATGAGGATGCTCGTTATTTAGTGGGTGGGTTAAAAGAAAGAAGGGCAACCATTGCTCTTGCTGTGCCCTTTTACCAGCCGACACTAAGGATAGCCGCTGTCGAATTCTCTAAGTCACTTCCCTGGAAAGGTGACACTCTTTTTTTGACACTGCTGTTGGGACCTGGAAAGGCATCCTTTCCTAACTGCTGTGGCAATAGGTCAAGCCACTTCTCTCATGGTGGCCGTGCCGCCTCAGGTTGTCATTTTTAGCAGAGTTAGTCCTATCATGCTTCTGCACCATGGTTTCTGTTGGTGCGACTTACTGTTTGGCAATTACAAAAAGACACCATTCCACTAGGGAGCAGGGCAGAAGCAGCACTGAGTGTGTGTTATCCCAAGGTGGTTCCGATCAGCCGCCTTCTCTAAGTGTACCTGGCTGCATAAGCAAGGTGTGGGCGTAGGTACGCCATGCTGTCCACCAGGAAAGGTGACTTGATTCAGATTGGTGTGGCGCCTGGGCAAAGCCACTGCAGACAGCACTGGAGGGAATGTCTTTTATTCTCCTTTCAAAGGCAAGTGGCTTCTGTATCAGTAAACTTTGACAAAAGCTTGGATGATTTGGGGGACTTCTCCCTGGGTAGATTTTGGTCAAGATGTAGGACCCACCATATGAGTTAGTATTGCACTACAAAACCACCTCTACCCAGGAGGAGATTTGGGGCTGGAAATTGGGCAGGGACAAAACAAAGACCCCCAGGAATGTCAGCTTCCCTTCTGTCCACTCAGAGTCCAGAGCAGAAGCCACACTGTCCATGGTGGACAGCACCAGGCAGCACTGAGCATTTAGGACTAGAGAGTACTTAGAAAACATCTAAGACATCGAAGAGATCATTACAACTTAAAGCAGCCCTTTGGTAGTTTGTATGTACTATCCTGGTCTATTACTAACTATGAAGTCTTAAACATAAGGTGCTGTAAGAAAATCTCCACATTCAAGCTACTCTGTGTGTATGTGTGTGTGTGTGCATGTACGTGCTTAATGCCCACTTATTGTCAAGCTGCTTGTAGTTTAACGAATGTATTTGTAATGGCAGGAGTGTATATTACAGAAGCATTTTTCCTTCAGTCATTGGAAGCTTTTAAAGAGAAAATTTGAACTAATAGAGATAATGTTTTATGTATTCCCTTAGTGCATCTGTTTAACATGTAGTCAAAAGAGTTCATTGAAATAAATGCTACAGTTGAATTTTTAACCATGGCAGCACAAATATATGGCCATCTATAACCTTTATGCTCATGGGGGCCAGGAAAATGAGTTGTGTAATTAACCCCTTGATTGATCTGGTCTTTTGGCTGCCAGGGAAAGTCTGATTTCCCACATAGAGCGGGATGTACCTGTGAGGCTCAAGGTAGCTGAATATTTTTGTGGGGGAAAGCTTCCTTTGAAGGACTAAGCAAGCATTCATTCAACAGCATCCTGAAATTATTCCATCTTCTTAAATTTCTCAATTTATGCTGAAGAGTTGGGAGGTATGGGGAAACAGTGTTGGATCTCACATTGTTTATTCTGATTCAACAGGTATGGCAGATAGAATCCGGAGATGGCCCCCAAATTCCTACCCCTGGTAGCATCCCCTGCCCTTGAGTGTGGGCAGGGGCTTTGGGTATGATGGGATTTCTCTCCTTTGACTAGTTTATGTTCTATGGCAAAGGTGATGAGATAATCATCATTACATTATATTACTTTATAATACGTTATCTATGGCTTCGTGTTAGCAGACTGGAGAGATTCAAAGCAACAGATATCCTGCTGGCTTCAAAGAAGCAAATTGTCAGACTGTGGAGAAGGCTATGTGGCAGGGTACAGTGGGCAGCCTCTAGGAGCTGGAATGCCTCCCCCCCCACCCCTCCACCCCCGCCATCAGCCAGCACAAAAGCAAACACCGTCCTACAACTCTAAGGAACTGAGTTTTTCCAACAACTAGTGAACTTGGAAGAGGACTCCAAGCTTCAGGTGAGATCACAGCCCTTGATAACACCTTGATTTTCAGCCTGCCGACACTGTGAACAGAGGTCCCCACTAACCTGTCCTTGACTTCTGGCCCACGAAGACTCCTGGCCCATGAGATAAATACACGTGTGCTGTTCTGAGCTGCTGAGTCTGTGGCAACTTGTTATGCAGAGCTAGGAAACTTAAACAGTAGTTCCGGGAGAGGGGAGGGGAGACAGCTGAGAATTTTCATTTGTAATCAATTGTCAGGTGATTCCCAGTGGCCCCAGGAGACACTCTTTGAGAGCCACTGTTATCATTCAGCTTCCCCTGGCAGTTGACTGATTAATTATGTCATGAGTACACTTCTGGACTGTGACAGAGATAGCCAGAAGGGATTTAACAGGGTTTTTTTTTTTTTTTGGCCGTGCTGCACGGCATGAGGGATCTTAGTTCCCTGACCAGGGATCGAACCTATACCCCCTGTAGTGGAAGCGTGGAGTCTTAACCACTGGACCACCAGGGAAGTCCCTAACTGTGTTTTAACAGACAAATAAATATGAGCAGTATGGTTTAAACCTTTAAAAATAATTTAAATATGGTCAACAATAATAGATATGAAATACAATATCAGAAAAACAATTCGGATTAGGGCTTAGGAAATGAGAGTGGGAGAAACCATGAAAAGTGAGGTGTGAGGTTGGCATGCCAACTGCATACGTCACTATTAGTTCACACCTATGTGGCAAAAGAGACTTGACTAGTACTTCCTGTTTCTCTTTCTGAGAATCAAACCCCATCTATATAGCTTATGAATAAACTTTGTGTTATGACTATACCTCAATTAAAAATTAAGTGGGGATTTATAACATCTCATAGCTTTCCAATTTTCACCATGATAGAGAGTATGCAAGATGGAACACACTTTTTGATTTATCCAAAATATCGGCAAATTCCAGTGCATTGCACAATATGTGTGGGTAACAAGAGTGCCTCCTTAATGGGTAGAAAGATGGATTCAGTGCCTCTAAGTCTGTGTCAACTATCTTCAATTACTTTCCAACTCTTTCTTGACCGAATTCTCCCTGTTCCCTGTCTCTCTTCTCGTCTTCATTTGTTTTTGTTGAGTAATTTTTGAAGTTAAGAACATTCAGCTCCATTAAGGCTTTCCTAGTAGAAAACAGCCAGAGCCTTGCTTAATCCTGAGGCATTTTACTTCTCTCTTAGTAATCTCAGTCCCCCCTGGTATAATATAGGCTTACTGCTGTGACTCTATTAGCTGAACCATCTGGACTGTTGCTGTTGTTTTACTTAATACTGTACCTATCACCCAAATACGAAGGCTCTGCTCTCTCCAGGCATTTCTATATCATAAGAAGTTTCATAGCCATGCCGAGGGATTCCAAGGAAAAAAAACATGAAAGTTGATTTTGAAGTTATTTTGAATGTTGCTTGGTGTAATGGCTGCCCTGCCCAGGTCTATTGGAATACGAAATATAAATGTGAGTGTGTGTGAGAGTGTGTGTGTATGAGTGTGTGTGTGTGGCAGGCCAGTGGAGGGTCATAATAATCTTGTGTGATGGGACAGAGGGCTTGAGTAGCACCTCTGGGAGATACATTGCATCCTTTTATTCAGAGCCAAAGGCAGCCTACCTAGCTAGGATCTTTTGTTCAGCCCTCTTGAAATGGTGACTTTATTTTTATCATTTTTTTTGACTTTTCGGAGATACACAGATTTTTTTTTCTGCAGCTCAGACACCAGCCAGAAGGTAAGAGTCTCCAAGCCTTCAACCTCACTGCGGCCCCCTGTGCTGGATTGTTTCATTAAGACATGAGACTCTACATGCCCCAGATGCCTTTTCAGAGCCACGTGTCTTATTCTCTGTGTTAGGCTAGTAATTGAATTTTTTTTTTTTCTGGATAAGATAGGAGGTAGGGAAGAAAGAAACCTTATGTGTCTTCTTTCCACTTTACCTTTCACTGTCCTCCTCCCATTACTAAAGTTTTAAAAACAAATAAAAATGTGTTTGGGACATCTCCTGGGGACTGGGGAATCATACACAAACTGGTCAAACACGTGCATGATTTTTTTTTTTTTTTTAGTTCAAAGTAGAGGACCTCTACTATTTTTTACCATCCAGGATCCCTTCACCCTCCTTTAGGTAAAATAGTGGTCTAAATTGAATACGATTCTTACGTGTAGACCCTGAAAGGTGGCTGGCATGCTTATGATGCTCTCTGTTGAGATAATCCAGGTGAACTTTTCCAAGACTTATTTTCCCCTTTATAAAATGCAGCAAATGTCTCCTAACTCACAGGGCTGTGAGGATTAAACGCCAGAGAGGATTTAGCACAATATTATGCACTGGGTGTCTTAAACAACGGACATTTATTTCTCATAGTTCTGGAGGCTGGGAAGTCCAAGGTGAAGGTGCTGGCTGACTTGGTTCCTGACGAGGGCCTGCTTCCTAGCCTGTAGACGATTACCGTCTTGATGCATCCTCATGTAGTGGAGAAAGAAAGAGAGCGAGCTCTCTAGCATCTCTCCTTATAAGGCGCTAATCTGATTTAACCAGGGCCCCATCCTTATGACCCCATTTAACTTTAATTACTTCGTCATAGACCCATCTCCAAGTACAGTCACACTGGGGATTGAAGTTTCAATACAAAATTTTGCGGGGGACACAATTGACGAGGGAACAATAAAATATGGTCAAAGGACATGACTAGTTAGTATACAACAGATATATACATGATCACACTAAAAACTACACAACCTTATGATTCCTTTTGCACCTACCCTTAATTATTTTCTTAAGATAAATTTCTGAAAGTTGAATTGTACAGTTTTAAAAAGTGTTGGTGGTTGTATCAATTTACACTCCTGGCAGCAGTGTACGAGGGTACTATTTCCCTGAAACCACACAAACCCTGAATCATACTTTTTTTCTTTCATTTTTGCCAATTTGAGAGGAGGAAAAGGGTATCTGTGTATTGTTTTAATCTGCATCTATTCTATTACTAAAGTCTCCTTTCAGTTGCTATGAGCTTACTTGCTAATATCTGTTTCTCCAGAATAATGATTGCTGGTTTATTTTTCATCAGTTAGGGAGTTTCAAAATCACGACATTGTGATGCTTCCCCTGACTGACAGATATTCCACTTCTGTCACTAAATATTTAGTAGTGTATCAGTGTGTGTTGGTCTAAGGTCCTATGAGAAGCAGATGTCCAGACGGAATTAGAAGTATAATAACTCCTTAAGGGGAAACACCTGTGAGAGAAAAGAACAGGAAAGAATCTGGATAAAGATGGGAAAACCATGAGATCACAAAACAAGTCTGATCTTGGGTGAAGAAGAGAAGAAAGGAAGACTGGAAGGAAATGTCCTAGACGGCCTTGCAGTCTAAGCAAAGTTTAACATGGCTGATTGGGTGTCCTTGAGCCAAAGCCGTTTGGAAGGGGAGCCCTGCATCTCCCAGGAGTAGACCTGCCTTAGTATTCCTGCTGTGCTAAGGTGTGGGCTGGGAGCACCCACAGGAAGCATGGCTTCGGCAAACACCATGATGGATTTCAGAGCACAGCAGTTAGGGTCCTTGGGTAGCTATGCTCCCTGTAGTTGAAGATCTGTAAGGTACCTCTGGACTTGTGCCTAAGCTCTCTTCACCAAAGGGAGTTCTTTTCTAGTGGAGTGGGCTTGTGAAAATACCGTTTGTAGGAGGGGCTGAAGAGCCTTGTGGAGAAGAACTCATCCTAAAGGAAGAGATGATCAGGCCCAGTGAGCTAAGCACAGACACAAAACTTTCCGTGTGGTAAGGGAATAATTCTGAGCAGGGCCTCCTGCCTAGCTCTTGCTTCTGCCTCCTGGCTCAGTCCCATGGAGAAGCAAGAAGGGTGGAAAGCTGCAAGTAACAACCAAATAGCCGGTTCAACTAAAATTTCGGAAGGATACAGGTAGCACTCTTCTCTCCTTTCTCTGCTAGAACTTAACACACAAAAAGAGGAGAGGTATTCTTCCAACCTGTGTCTCAAAATCCTAAACAAAAGCTAATATGCAGGACCTCATGGGAAGTGATCGTGGAGGTAGGAAGCTGCAGTGTTGCCCATCCTTCAGACAGAGGGATCCTGTTGGATCAGGAGAAGGAAGGAAGGAAGAGAGAGATTGAGAAGAGAGGAGAGAAGAAGAGCAGGGATTGCTCAAGGATTCTGTGCCAGTTAAGCTGGGCAAAGTTATGCTATAGTAACAAATAAGCCCTAAACACAGTGGTTAAAACAACAAAAGTTTACTTCTTGCTTACGGTGCTTTCATAGTGGGCTGGCTAAGGGCTTCGTTCCACATCACTGCCTCTTCATTCCAGGACCCCGTCTCATAGGGTGGTCATTTTCTAGAACACTGCTGGTGACCTGGCAGAGGGGAAAGAGGAAGGACCCAGTGAGGTGCATTTGACTATGAAAGCTTTTGCCTGGAAGTGATGCACATCACACATCATTGGCCAAAACAAGTCAGGGGACTGCACCTGAGTCCAATGGGGTGGGTGGTCTAGTCCCTTAGGGTGCAGAGAACATCGATAAAGAGTAATAAGGTCTACTACATCCCCTGCTTTGGGGGGTCCACCTCAGCGGCGTTCAGGCTTCAGGGCATTGATATGAGGAGGTAAAAGGAGGCAGTTCTCCAAGTTAGTTCCAGGCATTTCTCTCTCCCTCTGCTACGTTAGTACTATTATGCTAAGTGTACTTTCGCTTTAGGGATGCTGTTCTAGCTGTTCCGTATTCCTAGAAAACTCTTCTCTCAGATGTTTGCAATGCTAGCTTTCTGATGTCATTTAGATATCAGCTTTAAAGTCACTTCCTCAGAAATGTCTTTCTTGATGGTCTAATCTATGTGACCCTGGTCCTCCCCTACCAGCTCTCCTTTTCACTTCACCATCTTCTACTTTCTTTGCGGGACTGTGTCAATCAGAAAACACACTCTACCTGATCATTTCGGTTTACTGCTTATTTATTTATTGTCTGTATTCCCTCACCAGAACACAAACTTCTTATTTATTATCCTATGCTGTTTTTGCCAGCTAAGTTCACACGCTTTTATGATGGGGTAGAAAAAGATAGGACTAGTGGTAGAAGGAAAAGGAAAAGGGAACAAAGGCCAAAGCCTTCACAGGTTGGGGGGCGAGGGGTGCCAAGGAGACCGGGGACAGAGTTGAGAGAAGGAGGTTTACAGAGTGAAGAAGTGCTATGGGGTACTGATGTTCCTTGAGAGTCAAGAAAAGGAAGGCCCTCCCCCTTACCTTTCTAACTCATAAAGTCATGGGTTAATATGCTGACCCATGAATTGTGAGTCTACCCAGGGCATTTCAGAAGTTAAGTGTTGGGGCTTCCCTGGTGGCGCAGTGGTTGGGAGTCCGCCTGCCGATGCAGGGGACGCGGGTTCGTGCCCCAGTCCGGGAAGGTCCCACATGCCACGGAGCGGCTGGGCCCGTGAGCCATGGCCGCTGACCCTGCGCGTCCGGAGCCTGTGCTCCGCAGCAGGAGAGGCCACAGCAGTGAGAGGCCCGTGAACTGCAAAAAAAAAAAAAAAACAGAAGTTAAGTGTTAAGGAAAATGCCTCGATGGCCTGCACATGGGATATTTAAGAGAGGGCCTGACAGAGTAGATAGATCTCAGCCCATGAGGGAGCACTTGCTTAGGCAGAAGACCAGGTGGAAAGGGTTCCAGGGCTGAGTGTCCTTGATCACAGCATCTCATTATTTGAGATTAAAACTCTAAAAACTGAACCTTCTTGGTGTCCCCGTCTGCGTCCCTGGTTGAGACAGGCCTAAACAAGAGGGGCTTTGTCCAACCACTCAAGCCCCAGCCCACCTTTCCGAGTGATTTTGGCCAGGGGCAGCACATGCATAGCCTGTACAGACACATGCAGACCACTTGTGGGTAAGGAAATCTGGATTGGAGGGGACAAACTCTGATAGTTTTCATGACCAGGCACGAAAACAACATGAAAATAAAAGTAACATGTTGAAGACTTGGAGGAAAATTTTATTTTAAATATTTTACAATAATAGCACATCCTCAAGAGGTCCCTAGAATTAAGTATTTTTGTCAATTATTTAGTAAGTGCCAAATTTGCTCTTGCTAGGGAAGAAAATTACATGGTTGCTCCTAAATTATTAAACAATATTCTGATGGCACTGACAGAGCAAGTAGCAGTGTATTGACCAGTCACTAGTCAATGACTAGTTGACTAAACACTAGTGCAGCTCTGTTTTATCTTGCTACGTGAAATAGAAGAGAAAAAAAAGCCATTAACTCCTGTGAACTACATCTGCAAACTCTGATGGAAAGTCACATGTAAAGTTCATTGTCCTTTATGAAAGTAGAAAAGCCCACAAATGAATTCTTTTAAGAAATGCCTAAATGAACTTCGAAAATGAAACTTCTGCAGGGAAATTTAGTTTGGAGGTAAGGTCTTTCTCAAGTTCTTCTTTATGGGATTTCATAATCCAGCCAATTTTTTTTTTTGCCTGTGTCAATTTATCACTATAACCCTCTCAATACCTAGGACAGGGAATAAATGAATGATCTTTCTGGGAAGTTTTTCTTAAGCTTGACTTTCTTGCTGCATCCTCTAAGAAGGATGGGTGTGGGGAGAAGAGAAAGAGAGAAACTCGGGTTAATGCTAAATCCTGAAATTAACTGTCTTTTGATGCAGTGAGTTGCTCTACCAGTTTAGCTAGGGCCACTGCACACCTTGCCAAGTTGCTCTCCTCCGGGTCAGGGACCTTCGGCGTTCAGTGAATGAGGAGACATGATGCTATGGGAGAATTTTTGACCCAAAACTGGAAGACTGAATCCCATCCCTCTTGGTGTTGAGTGCCAGGCAGATGAATGATCTAGATACAGCCTGTCAAGATGAAAGAGCATTAATTAGGAAAGAGATGGTCGGTCCTTTAATGGAACACTTACCAAGTGCCCGTGACGTGCTAGGTCACATGTCATCGGTTCTCACATCAACCCTGTGAGATGATTATTATTTCTGCCCCACCTGATGAGGAAGTTAGGATTTCAAGAGACCCAATAACTTGTTCAAACTTTCACAATTAGGGAGGGGAATGGTGGGTGGGGGGAACTTGGATTTGAACCCATTGTCTTTAACGTCAAATCACAGCATGCTACCTTAGAGGCGCCTAGAAAGAGAAGCGGTCATTCCATTTCAGGAGCTCACAGTATAGTTGGAAAGACAAGGAATATGCAGGTGGAGAAGAGCTCAAGGAGCAGGGGAGGGTAAAGATGTTTTGAGCTTCTACCACGAACCAGTGCTCAAGACCATTCTTTTGACTCAAGACCTCTCAGATGGCTAATGGCCTGGGAAGTTAGGCTAAGCAAGCTTAACTAATTTCCCTAAGGGTCTCCCAATCAGATCTTTATTTAATTAATTTATTTATTTTAAAATTTTTATTGGGGTACAGTTGATTTACAATGTTGTGTTAGTTTCAGGTATACAGCTAAGTGAATCAGTTATACATATACATATATCCACTCTTCTTTTTAAAGATTCTTTTCCCATGTAGGCCATTACAGAGCACTGAGTAGAGTTCCCTGTGCTATACAATAGGTTCTTATTAATTACCTATTATATATGTAGTAGTGTGTATATGTCAGTCCCAATTTCCCAATTTATCCCTCCCCCTCTTGCCCCCTGGTAACCATAAGTTTGTTTTCTATACCCATGACTCTACTTCTGCTTTGTAAATAAGTTCATTTGTACCTCCTTCCCAGTCAATTTTTTCTTTTTTTTTTTTTGCGGTACGCGGGCCTCTCACTGCTGTGGCCTCTCCCGTTGTGGAGCACAGGCTCCGGACGCGCAGGCTCAGCGGCCATGGCTCATGGGCCCAGCCGCTCCACGCCATGTGGGATCTTCCCGGACCGGGGCACGAACCCGCGTCCCCCGCATCGGCAGGCGGACTCTCAAGCACTGCACCACCAGGGAAGCCCTAGGCACTGTTATTTAAGCTCTGTCAACAAACATTATTAGTCAACTGAGAATTTTGGCATTAAGCTGCTTTAGAGCTGGCAGAATCAGAGGGAATCAGTGTTTTGGGTCATCATGTGCCATTCAAGACTGATCACATTTGGAGACTCAACAGAACTTAATTCAAATACCTCTTCCTCAATGCATATTCAAATACCACATCTTCAATGCACTGTGTATGGAAACACCTCTTCTTCAATGTGTCTGTAAAAAGGGGATACCAAGAGTTCTGAGGACACAATCTCAAAATCTTTCTTGTTATCTGTGGTTTAGAAAAGTCCTGTACTTTGTAGAAGACCCTAGAATTCTGGAGCTAGTGGACGACTTGGCCAAAGGGTCCACATTTCCAGGTTCCTTATTCAGGGTTCCAGTCCCTGCGTTATGCTGTGACAAGGCTGGATATATTTCTAGTGTTTGGAGGGTGATGCTCTTTTTTTTTTTTTTAATGTTTATTTATTTAAGCTGCACTGGGTCTTAGTTGTGGCACGCAGACTCTTAGTTGCAGCATGCATGCGGGACCTAGTTCCCAGACCAGTGATTGAACCCGGGCCCCCTGCATTGGGAGCATGGAGTCTTACCCGCTGGACCACCAGGGAAGTCCCTGGAGGCTGATGTTCTAAAGTAGAAATAAAAGAGAGACTTTCAGTAACTGAGCCCTAATATTTAAGATCCTTAAGTGAAGGTGGAAATATTTTGGTGTAATCAATTATGATGCCAACTTCTTCGATCTTTATCTACTCGGAGAAAGATTTCAGAAGTTGTGGTCTTAATTTCAGTTGAAACTGTTCTTTCATGTCTAATAGGGACTGGATTTTGATAGTTCTCCTTCCATTTGCTCAGAACTCTTCCTTTTATTTTAGGATAGTCCTAGCATATCTGCTACCGTTCAAAAAGAAATAAACAGGATTATTACGTGTTACTGGAACATATGGGTGTTTGATGTGACTTTTCTCTCTCCAGTTGCAAGCAAGGGTGAGGAAGCCTCGTATAACTTTGTTTAGTCATCTAGTTTATTTATTTAGTTTTACAATAATCCACATGTTTTTTAAAGAGTGAAGATTCACGCTCTCGTAATTGTCCCCTGGGGTCACTAATTCAGGTGCCTAAGGAGCTGGGA